>NW_006443138.1:9424859-9443277 GCF_000325575.1 Pteropus alecto
TCTACTAACAGCTTTTTCGATTTGATATCAGGTGTGATAATTTTTTCTATCTTGTTCTCTTTCAAAATTGCTATCGCTAATTGTTTGCCAATTCATATAAATTTTAAGATGGAGACAATTTCTGGGAGAAATAAAATCTTTTGAAGGTTTTACAAATTACTTTTGAAATATTTGACACTTTTATAATAACAGCTTTTTCTAACTTTATAAGAAATATGTTTATTTGTATTTAGGTAATTTTGTCTTTTGTTATGTAATTTCCTCTATGAAAACTCAGAACAATTTTTAATTTTCCTAATTTTTGGTTTTGTTATATTTGTTTGTATTTTACTCTTGAGAATAAGACTCTTTAGAAATTAATTCATTAAATTAGTTTTTACTGATTTATATCAACTCTTAATTTTTATGTATTGATCTGTATCAGGTAACCTTGATGCACTCTTTTCGGATTTTATAGATTACTGCTACGGATTCTCTTGAATTTCTGTAAGGACTTTAACATCATCTCTGAGTAATACTTGTTTATTGCTTTATTTCTATCTTTGCTTCATACCTCTGTTGTTTGTTCATTTATTTTATTGTACTTCTAAATATAAGTATTAATAGAGAGCATTCTTGTCTTATTCTCATCTTTAAGGGGAACTCATATAACGTTTCATCATTCGGTATATTTTTGGAAGATAGCCTTTACCATGTTAATGAATTCCCTTTTCTTCCTAGTTTACTAAGACATATTATTTTGAATAAATGCTAAGTCATAGCAAATATTGATATGCTTTATTTTTCATCTTAAACATTTCTTTATTTTCTGTTTTGTTAATTTCTGCTCTTATATTTATCTTTCCATGAACATTCATTTGAGTTTATAGTATCGTTCCGTTTCAAATTTCTTTAATTGAATGCTTTTGTGTAAGTGCTAGTTTTGACACTCTTAAAAGCTCCTTGTTTTCTTGTCCTGGGATCTGTGGTCTTCTTTTTTGGTTTCCTATTGATTCAAATATAGATTACACCGTTTGAATATCAATGCTTGAGAATACTAAAAAACAAAAGGCCCCAGTGTAGCATATACGCTGAATTTTATTACAGAGAAGATTAAGTACCTGTGTATTGGCAATGAGGTCATGGTTTGGATTGCTGATTTGAAAGTAGCAAGTAAGTGGTGGATATCTCTCTTAGCTAGGACCATCTTTTGCTGACAATGAAAAAGTTATGGCACTGACAACTAATAGGTGTGCCAATATTAAGTCTAAATGATGTGACCAACATCTAATTGTGGAAAGAAGAAACAGTCATTCGAATCAATTAGTGAATGACATAAAATAATTTAATAAATTGTGTAGTTTAGACTTAAAAGATTTTTTGTCTACAGAAGAGAAAGAAGCATTGAGAACTAACATATTTGTGGGAAATTTCATATTATAGTATAGGCTTTCCTGTGCTTTTGAATATGTATAGGGTTTAGAATATAAGATTGAAAAGGAATATCATTGCAACTGAAGAAAATAGTATGATTAAAACATGATTAAAACATTTATGCTTATGGGATAATGAGAAAATCAGCTTAACTAAAGGCCGATTATTAGGCCATATGGCAAAAAGTGTTGATAGGTCATGGTGAGTTTTATTGTGTATGGCCTTGATATACTACCATGGGATCATTTTTTTTTTTTTTTTTGGTACCAAAGAGTTTGAAGAACAAGGAGCTAATATGAAAAAGGTGGTAATAATGAAGATGATGACAAAACCTAAATACTTTCGTTGAAGGGTATTACATGCCAAACACTATTCCAAGTGCTTTATATGAGTGATTTAGATGAATCCTCAGAAAAATCTTGAGGTATCATCGTTATCATCATCATCATCATCATCATCATCATCATCATCATCATCAGGAGTAGTAGTCTGTTATTATTATCATTATATTCTAATAAGACACTTAAGGAGCTCATCTAATGTGCCTAAACTCTTATATTTAGTAGATGACAGAGCTAGGACGTCAGCAGACATTATATTTCTTCAGAAGTAATTATTAAAATTAGTCTGATTTGGTCCATAGGATGGACTTGTGGAAGTGAGAATGCATCTGAGGTTGTCACTGGGAGGTTGTAAATAATTCAGCTGTGTAGTTGTCGAGGCTTGGCCTCAGGAAGTAATAAATCAAAAAGGACTCCCAGGTTCCAAGTGTGGGTGACTGGGGCAATGGGGTATTACTTTTGCTTCCTTTTCTAAATTAATTTTATTCCTCTTTTTGTCTTTTTTCTATTCCTTTTCTCTCTTCTTCTCTCTTCTCTTCTCTTCTCCTCTCTTCTCTTCTCTTCTCTTCTCTTTTCTTCTCTCTCTCTCTCTCTCTCTCTCTCTCTCTCTCTCTCTCTCTCTCTCTCTCCCCCTTTCTCTCTCTGACTTTCTCTTTGGTAATCAATTTGTGAGTGAGTGATATTCAGGATTAGATTTTTTTCCCTCTTCTTCAGGTTCTAATATAGCTATAATGCTATTGTAAAAAATGATGTTTTTGAAAAAGCGTGGAGGATTTATATATGATTTTACTCAAGACCAAAAGATATTATTCAGTAACAAATAATGTTAAAACATTGCGTAATCTCAACATATGTCCAGATTTAATGCAGACACATTATTTAGAAATTTATGCTTTGAAACTACTTTGATTTAGAATCAATAGACTAATCCTTTCAGTAACTTAGAAAGTAACAAGAAAGTCTTGCTTACAGGTTCCTATGCCAACAAATAGCTAAACAACTGAATGCATGTAAGCAAGTCTGGAGAAAAGTTTCAGCAACTACTTTACCTGTGTAACTTTGGACAAATTATTTCTTTGCCTCAGTCTCTTCCATATGTAAACAATATAATCATACGTTATTCCTTACCTGCTCCTACCTTGGGTAAGAGCAAACACATCTATAATGTGGAATATTGGAATAGACCAGCTAAAGGACCAGTAATTCATATATGTTTGGACATAAGCATTTAAAATTGCCCTACTGGATCAGGTCTTCTGAGAAGAAATCGCTATCATGTGTAAGATATTTATTTGAGAAAGGAGCGACAAAGATAGGGAGAGCTGCCTTGAGATCATAAAAAACAGTTCACAACCTGTGCAAGGAGAGAGGGAAGGAAAAAGCATTGGGTTGAAAAAGTTTCAGACTGCAGTCTAGTTTCAAAAATATTCATCCAGGCCAATGTGGAGTCCTGGAGCCAGAGTTTTCCTTTAGTGGGGTCCCCTGACTTACTGGAACATATCTTAATTCTACTGTTTTGCTTAGTCATTGGCTTGGAGTAGACAGAGGAAAGTGCAGCCTTCATGGTGGCAAATGCAGAGGGCCGACTCAGCACTGCATTTTCACAGCTGCCACATCCACATATAGCATTTGATAAAAATATCACTTTTTCAACTTTACTTGCACTTTGTTCTTACTGAACCTTCCCTAAACTAGCTTTATGCATCCTAATCCATTAACACTCTCCGTTATGTTAGCCAATTTATGTCTTCTATTCCATCACCAATCCTGGGCATATTGGTTAACTTTTTCAACTATGTCTCATTGAATTAGATTTTCCTTCATCCTCTTCTTGGAATATCTACTGATTCCAATCTCTGAGTAACTTTCTTTTCACTTTCTTTTTCTAAGTTCTTGCTATGCCTAAGGTTTCTGGAAAGTGTCATGTAACTATTTTGATTTGGGATTACCAGAAAGTAATCCAAATTCATCAAGATTACTAATTTTGGAGTTAGAGATAAGTGGAATTCTTATCCTGACTTCATTACATACTACATGTTTTAATTTGGACAAGTTCCACAATGTTTTAAGCCTCGATTATCTTATCTGACAAATCAAGATAGTGATATTTTTCTTACAATATTGTGAATATGGCATATAGTAGTTGCTTAATGGATGATAGGATTATTATTAATCATTTCAACTAGGGTTTATGACATTTCTGTATATACTGGCTCAGTAGTCTTCAAGAACACAAAGTAATTTCCACATTATTTTGATCTTCTCACTGGACTTCAAACCTAGTTCCAATCTTTCCAACTCACGTAATCTAGAGACTATATTTCTTATATTATCGTGACTCAGTATTTATTGAGAACCTATTATGTTCCAGGAACTATTTTTTGCAATAGTCTATAGTGGTGAGTCAAACAGACCAAGTTTCTACCTTAATGGAGCTTACAGTCTATTCTGAGCAATATATTTTCTCAACTTTACAATTCAAAATATCTTATTTATCTTAACTACCCCTTTCTGCCTTAGTCCTGTCTTAGAGGAAGATTGTTCTTTTTTCTTTTTCAAAACCAACCTTAATTTCCTTCTCATTTAGCTCTCTTAGATCTTGCTCCAATATCTATCTCTTGACCTACTGCATCTCAGATCTCTGTCTTCACTGGATCAGGTTTATCTTTGCATAAAATTTTCGCTAATGTTCTTAAAGAGAAAAATACAAACAAACCTTATGCGAACACCCTTCTTACTTTCTCCTTCCTTCTGTTTCTATTGTTTTTCAGTTTGGCTTTCTTACCAAGTCTATTTAAATAGCTCTCTCAAACATAACCTACTATGGCCTTCCCTTAGCTATTTTTTTTCCTTGAAATCTGAATAACTTATTGTATCAAAATGTCACCTATGACACTACTTATACCCAATTCTCTTTCTATTTTTTTTTTATCACAATGTGTCATCTTTTGCTCTTATTTTCCTTTCTTCATCGATTTTCTCAACAGATATTTATTGAAGGCTTATTATTAACACTCTAGTGAAGATTACACAGAATCTGTAGAGAAAGTGTAAGATACTATTTTCTATCTCCTTCACTAAAATCTCATCACTTTTCTCTCAACAATCTCACCCTCTACAAATTCCAATTTATCCCTTCAATCATAATCCTCCACTGAATTTCATTCCTATTGTTGCATTTGCCCTCTGTTCTTCAAGTTCCCTACCTGTTCCTCAAACTCCACATTTTAAATTGATGTAACCATATTCACCTAACCAACATTTTCTTTTAAATTCTATGTATCTGCTAATATCATATTACAGTCACTGAGACTTTAAAATTCAAAATGATCTTTGTTCTAGTGCTTAAACCTATCTCTGGTTTTTATCCTCATTGCTACCATTTCCTTCTGGTTACTTTATTTCCTTCTTGGAATATCATAGGTAAGTCCTAACTTTTTTTATTTTAACTATCTTTCCAAAATTTTTCCAGAGCTTACAATAAAATTCAAATTTCTTAGCCCTGGCTTTCAAACATCTCTAACAACTTCCTCAGTTACAATCTTCCATTGTCTGGTTATATGCCCTTTGTCCCACAATATTACTTTTCTCACTTGTGCTTTTCACTTTCATATCTGCATGACCATGCAGAAGCCACTCCTGCCATTTCATGCAAATGCTTTCTGTTTCCTTTGCTCATGGTCTAACACAACTACTATTTCTTTAGATCCTCTCTATCATTCATCTCTCAAGATATAATAACTTCTCCCTCCTCTGAAGCACAATAGAATATTTTATTTCTTTTGTCATTCATCTTATGCTGTATCATATCTTCTCATCTCACTTATGAGGTTTTGAGATCCTAGAAGCTAGAGACTTGTGGCATAACTGTTTATATCTAGTAGGTACTGAGCACACTGCCTTACCCAGTAAGCATATGTTAAAGGAATAAATTAGTTGAGAAGATCTCTTCAAAAGTTATTACTTATCAGTAAGGTTTACCAATAAAGTAATAAACTGTATATACTGGCTCAGTAGTCTTCAAGAACACAAAGTAATTGCTAGGCATGCAACTAAGTTCTCTTCCTCTCTCATCCAGTTATTATCTTGAGGCAGCATCACCTCTGAGCACAGGGAACAGGAGCACTAAGTGGTGAGGACTGTCCTTTCTCTGAGGTGCTTACTGTCTTTGAGATTGACATGAAAGCAAAAAGCAAATGATTACAATGTAAAATAAAAGAAATTTTAGCTAGAAATTTATATGAAAAAGATACTTCAAATAGAATAATTACTAAATGAGAAATGGGTTTATAAGCATACTTTTGTGGAATATTCTTTATGAATCCTTAAAAAATCAGGTCGTAGTTTCCAACTTATTATATCTCTGAACCTTAATATGGTAAATATAATGATGGATTTTCTTGAACAAATCTCAAAATTATAAAAATCTTGCAGAAATAGTGTAATAGTCTAATTATTTCCCATAGAACCTATTAGGCTGTGTGACACCCAGTTTGTTTGATTGGGCCTGGAATTTTGAGTTACCAGTAAGTGTAAGTAACAATATTATAAATAATATTTGCTTGGTAAAAAAACATTTTAAAGACATAATGAAAGGGGATTCAGTGTTGTTGTTTTTTTTAAATAATTCATTATGAGTTGCACCTGCATTAAAGGTGTGATCCTTGTTATAAACCATGCATAGTAGGTGCCCAGTACATTTTGGCTGAATGATCACAGTTGGAGAGGCTATCTGTCTATCAAGTTCTATGAAATGAGGATTTTTAAAATTTAGCTTTGGAAAGAAAAGGCTAGTTAAATATAGAAGAGTGCATGCTACTCTGGGGAATTAAAATGTTCAGGCAAGCAACACAAACATATATTTTTAAGTTAATTAAATTACACAATATAATAATAGGGAGTTTAGTGATATATAACTTTTGTATATTGATTATATTTCTAGGTTTTATTTCTTGTTAGTATTTTGTTCCAGCCCAACCGAGACAGGAAAACCAGTACATTCTTTATGATTAGAAAGAACTCTTTTGTCATTAGACTGGGATAAATTGATAGTTTTTATAGCCTGGCAAGAGACTAAGTCATCATTACCTAGATAGAAACACTTAAATCCTTTGAAGATGGTTATTCTTTTCTGAAGGAAAGTTTGAATTGACTGCTCGAGATTCTGTCTCATTCCCCAATTGGCGAGGGTTAGTTTTGCTGCAGAACTGATGACAGTTTTCACCCTCAGGGTAGGTAGATTAGATTGGGAAATGTATATGATGAGAGCTTGTCAAGGAAATTCAAGGAGCAGAACTGATAAATTCTAAAGGGAATTCTAATCTGGTCCTCAGATTGAATCATGAATGCTTATATCTTGTGAACTTACACAAGTGTGAGAAGGTACAGCAGAAGAAGCAGAAGAAAGAGCAGAGTAGACGGTATGGGAGGGGAATATGTCAGAAGAGGCACAAAACTCTATGACTTGTCCAGTTTATCATTTGTTGAGTTGTGAATAAAATATCAATTTGAGGAGCAATTTTGGTGATGACTAAAATATTTTGAGACATTTCTTTAAATAGTTATTCACAGAGCCTGAGTATTGTACTGAATTAAAATTCCAGAATTCCAAGAAATGAGCCTAGTAACAAACATGGAAATCCATTCTTGCATCTTTGGTCAGGCTGCCACAGTTCAGTCTTAGGCAGGATGAGTCTATATGTGGTTCATATGATTCTCTTATAAAAAAGAGACACCTGGTAGAAAATGAATTATTGGAAAGTGTAAATTTGTAATGAGTATGAATTCAATATGTAAGTCATAAAGGGAATTTTCCCCCTAAAACCAAGCTATTATATATATTTAAACTTTTGCTATTTATAATCTGCTGCTCAATAGTTAAAACAATTTGGTGCAGATTGATATATCTTTTTGAAAGCTTATTTATATTTCACATACAAATGTGTGATCATCCAGGCTTAATTATCATTACTTGGAATATTTCATATTGATTAAATGCATTGGTACACTTACTTTTACAGTATCATAATAATTGTTTTCAAGGTGAGATACTCTTAAATTAGTATTTTTCTCTTACTCTAAATATTATATCAATCATATATATTTTACTTATATATGGATATATGGCTACAGCCTTTAAAAAAAATAGACAAGAAATAAAAATAATTAGCTTCATATAATACTGTTAGCTAACACTCATATCACAGTTACTATTTTTTAGACCCAGTTTGAACTGCCTTAATTCATTTAAGCTTCAGAACAATTGTATTAATTTGAGGCTATTATTGCCTATACTTTACAAGTGAAAAAAGATTGTAATAGAGAGGTTAAATAATTTTCCTGTGTAAACATGGTGAATGGGTGGCAGAGCCAGAATTTAAACCCAAACAATCTGAGTACTTGGTATTCCCTAGCCAAGGTTAGAGTATGTAGCTATGTTACTCTAAAGCTATATTTTGATATGATTATTTATTAATGTGGGTATCTTCCCTTACTAGATTAAGAACTGGTAAGTACAAGAACCATGTTTTATTAACTTTGTCAAGTATAGTGCTTAATAAAATTTTTATTACTCCTGAATTACAGCTTATTATTGCCCTTAGATATTCTTTTCAGGAGTCTTCTATTTTGATGTCATTGGTTTTAGATTTACCAAACAAACAAACAAACAAAAAAATGCAATTGTTACCTGTAAGTGGAGTGTTACATTTATGATTCTCTTATTTATTAACTATTTTTAGGAATGCAATAGCATGAATGAAGCGGACTATTTTTGATTGATTTAGGATAATTTTAGAATCATGTTACTTGGTTGAAATTCTTTTCTCTTTTCTAAATACTCTTTTCTATAGGGTGCTGCTTTAATTAGAATGCTGGCTAATTTTATGGGCCATTCAGTATTCCAGAGGGGTTTGCAAGTAAGTAAAATGGTTTTTATTTTCTCTTACATTTTTCCTTGTCTATATATTTATTTTAAAGATTTTTTACAGGTTGGGAAATTACTAATAGAAAATTACTGAATTTGATAGAAAACTTTAGGATGAGTAAGATAAGCAGTGTCTTTCCATATGACAAATGAAAGTAAAGATTCTTACTGTACCAATCAATAAAAATGAAACTATTATACCACTTAGAATCTATTTAATACATATTTTTAAATTGAAGTAACTTTTAAATATATCAGATCTAAAATGATCTATATAAGATTTTCTGTAAGTCCACTTCCTTTTTCTTCCATTTAAAATTTTATGTAAAGTGGAAACGAATTATATTAGCTTTACTAAAATTATGTATTTGAGAAAATCTTAATGCCATTTTCACATCTACCTTTTATGTTGTTGTTTTACTGTAGATATACATAGATTATTTGCTCTAACAATATCTAAATTTTTTTAATTAGTAAACATAATATTTTAAATATAGGAGAAAACAGTTTTATCATATTGCATTTAGAATATGAAGTAAAGAATATAGGAGTGGATTCTTAGAAAAGAAGGATTCTTAAACTTTTTAAAGCAAACACAAATATAAAAAAAAATGGAACTTTTATTCCATTGAATGTGTTGAAGTAAATCATGTTCCTAGCAGCTGTGATTGATGAATTATTTATGGTGCATTCTGCTACTTAGAAGTGTCCTTTAAAGTAAATTGATGTTCACCTGAAATACAATTATGCTAAGACAGAGAGAGCAATCAATCTTATCTACTCTTAGTAAGCTTTTCATTTTGAAATTTAAATAAACTACATATGAGATCAAGTTATATTTTAGTAGTATAAGTCTATCTCTACCCAAAATGAACTAAAAGATAAAATACAGAGTAAGAGTTAAATATGTTCTGACAAAGCCATATATACTTAACACAACAAAGAAAAAGTATAAATTTCTCTGGGAATAATTTTCCTAAGAAAATATTTTCACAGATTTGTTCCAGCAGGGATTGTAATTTACTTTAGCTCTTTCCATTACAGACACCTTCAGAATACCTGAATTCCATAGAACCTATTTGCAGGGTGCTAAAGTCTTTATTCTGATCACATAGTTGGGAAAATCTTTTTTCTCAAAGAGTACTCTCCATGAATATCAACTTTCTGGAGGAATGTCCTTTCTTATCCCCACTCCTTTGGTTTTTCCCCCATTGAAGTTGTAGCATGACAGTTCCAGAAAATATCTACGCTTTCATAAGGGCAATACAAATTGAATTTGATTTCCTGGTAGCAAGTTGATGTGAAATCATTTTCTATACACAATTTTTATTGTTTTTCCTCATCTGGGTGCATGGATTTGCTCGGCAGATTGAATAAGTATAGCTATATTATTTGGAAAGGCTTATTGTTTCACAACATTTTTCTTTATCCTGTCATGCTTTCTATGGTATGCAAAATACATCAATTTTTAATACACCCTTTTCTTTTGACCCAGTCTGTTTAGTTTTGTCTGAAACAGTTAGAATATACCCTCAGCCTCCCATGTATTAAACTTTCATTCGAAGCTTATATTAATGTGTACCTTTATTCTCTGATACTTGATTTGGTTAATTTTCAACCGAGGGACTCTGTTTGTCAACATTGCATTTCATTTGCCTTGTGACATCTCATTGATCGGTATCCTTCGGTACTTCCTTGCAGCTTTATTTATAGTCATCACTCAAACTGATTTAGTGTATCATCAGCAGTTTGGATTAGTTTACAGTAGATCCCTATGTCTGGGTGATAAATTATCATCTCTTGTGCATGAAGATATATGGGATACATTTTGGAAATGACCTCCTGAACAGATACTTCATGTCATGGTGCTGAGTGGTCACAGAGTTGATATTAACATATTTCTCATGCACAAAGCTCTAGGGAGTTGTGTTTTTACAGTCTTATTGAAAGAGCTAATGTGGACTGTCAGTGCTTACCTCTGCTAGAAAACCTATTAATTGTTTTTACATTAACCATGGCTATTTTTATGTTGACAAATGCAAGTTTATATTTGCAGACAGACCCAGGGTTAGATTTACAGGCGTAGGCAATTCCAAATTGCAAATAGTGCATTCATACATTTTTCCTCCTTTTCTTCTTTTGTTTCTCTCTCCCTCTCTCCTTGCTTCCCTTTCCTTTATTTCTCTACCTCTTCCTCTCCCCCTCTTTTTTCTTCTTCTCCTCCTTCTTCATACTTGGACCTTAGCCCTCATTTTCTACCTGGGAACAGTAATAATGGTAGTTTCTTCTAAAATTTGTGTTCTCTTACAATTTTTATATCCTTGTCTTAGGCTCTTTTGGGAACAAGGCAAATATTTTTTACATATACAACTACAGAAAAAAATATAATAAATATAAATAGATGCAAAGTAAATTATAAATATAATAAAACTCATGTAGAAAAGTAGTAGGTTTCTGAGAAATTTCTGGGTCAGTTCACATGTTTATATTTAAGCTACAAAGTATCTGGATATAGATTCAACTATATTTTTCTACCTTTTGTAATACTTCATACTGGGAAAATATATTTTAAGTTCCAGCTCACATAAATATTCCTCTATAAGAAGGGACTCAGATTTTTTTGAGAAAAAGTTTGTTCCTAATAGCCATATAATCCAATGTATCCACTTATTTCCGAATAATTACAACTTTCCCTAGTCTAGTCTTCTCAATACATTTTTGTTTAATTCCTTTTATTTCTTGAATTTTGTCTGATGCTTAAATGGTTTGGTCTTGCATAGGTTTTTAAATAAATTCCCTAAACACATTTTTTTAAGGGGGAAATAGACACTAAATACACACACACACACACACACACACACACACACACACACACACACCAATTCATCCTGGATACCATTAATAAGTTATATTGTGCAATATATACTAACATTTTTTTGGGGGAGATAGACACACTATACACACACACACACACACACACACACACACACACACACACACACACAAATTCATCCTGGCTACCATTAATAAGTTAGATTCTGCTTCAATGTTTACACTGAAAGTGAAGTGTGGAGCAAATCAAGCTTGAACCTTTGTTTCATTTTATATGCCACTTGTAAATAATATCTTTTCATACATAGAAATGTTTATATTTTTGCAAACTCTACATATTTACTGTTCTAAATAATTACTTTTCCAAAATAATAGCTACACTTTCATATTTCTCTCTGGATACTTTATTGTTTGTGATTAAGCTATCTACAGGAGTAAAAGTCAGGAAAACCACTGCTAAACTTCAGAAAATCAAGAAATTTAAGTATCACAATGAGTTAATACCTATATTCTCAGCTGATTGCCATGAATCTGGAAGAGTCTGGTAGTACCTTACCTAGGCCTCTGCCAAAGCCCACCTGCCTGCTAATTGCTATTTGAGCCATCATGACTCTTCCTTCTTTCATGCTTTCCATAGCCCTTTTGGGTCTTTTTTATGGAGAACTTAAACTTGGACCTAACTAGCAAAGGATTCTAAGAATTGGAGTTTCCACTCATACAGTGAACAGATGCGTAGAATGTAGCAGGAGTGGTGAATTGTTAGCAGGTAATTTGACACATTTAATTTATAAATGTCTGCTCTATTGATTAAATACTATTGTTTTTGTTGGTTACTGTATTAACATATGGAGCTTTAAAAATATTAACACCCTTATCTCTTCTTTGATATTTGTATTCATACCTTACTTCTATAGCTGAAGCATAATGTTTTTAACTGATTTCTGTAATTTTTTAGACTATACGATGGGAGAAATTAGGAAAATCAAAGTCAATAACCATAATTCATTGATTTATTAACTACAGTTCAGTTGCCTGTGTTCTATAATCTCAGTTTCCTCTTTGAAAGAGTTGATTTAGTTGTGTCAGGGTGAATCGGTAAAATGTTGAAATTTTTTAAATTTCTCAAGTTATTAATCTTCTAAAATAAGGAACCAAAGAGGAAAAGACTGGAGAATTTATTATTATGACTACTTGTTTTGCTTTTTTATTAAATTAAGAATTTCAAAGTCTTGATTTGCACAATTGTAACTGTTAGCTTCTCTTTCAACCTCTCTCACCTCCAGGTGGGCAAATCCGCCTAGGATAGAGTAAATGCAAGGAGAAAAATCTAAGTAATGGTTTGCTTAAATTGTTTTTAATTTAAGACCAACTATGTACAGAGCATCTGTAGAGTAAGCTTATATGTTTTCCCAGTCCAGGATTTCTCCTAGCAATGATCCAGTGAGTAATGATGATTAAGAAAACAATTGCACTATTCATTACCTGCAGGAACTTAGAGTCAGTGGGAAAGGCAGCAGGCAGGTCAGCCATGACCAGGAAGCCCCTCTTGTGTACAGGCTTGAGTTACACTGTTCTTATATGATGTAATTCTTACCTTTATCACCTCATATTAGTCTGCAGCAGAAGTCTGCAAATTCCTTCCCAGGTCATCCTGTAAAAAGAAGCTGGTAATATTACACAGGGGTGCCACAGCTGTTCAATAATAAATTATTTCAATGCAATTTTCTCATTATCATGTCACAAGCATAAGCAGAATCTTGATTGGCAGGACACTGGGAAGGAGTACTGAAGTGGTACCTCATTTCTATCTTCTTTTCCACTTGGACAATCTTTAATGCCCAATGTTGTTGATTTTTCTTTTCTATGAGGTACCTGGAATAGAAATATACCACATTTTTGTTCTCTTTGTTTTTTTCTGTCTCTCTAAAAGTTCTTGGTGATTTCACATATCTCTCCGAAATCTTCCTTTCTCCTGTGAATAAAAGCTTTCTCCAAATTCCTCCTTCAAAACTGTCCATTCCAAAGCATCTTTCAGCAATCCTTACATCTTTCATTTCCTGAGGTTTTATTGTTTAAGTGCATAACCTTTCATTTTCACTCATATGTAGCAATGCTTAGGCATATGATCAATAAATTAGGACCTACTTATTTTACCTTGGTTTTATAATTTGAGTTTTTATAACTCAAATCCTCATTCTATACAAGTATTAGAGGCTTATTTTTAAAGTAATTCAGTTAATGATTCTTTTAGATGGAATTTTTTTACATGACTTTGGCCCTTCTTATTTTATTTTTACTTGTTTTAATATCCTTAGTTATATTTTTTCCTCTGATTTTTCTGGAAATAATAGAATCAAGCTATAATTATGAAATCCTCAGATAATATTGATTGGCTCAGTAGCTATTAAAAATAATTAGTATATAGTACCATTGCCTTTTCTTTTTGAACAAAACAATATTGTTTTAATGATTTGCACCTAGCAGTACTATTCTTCATGTTGTTATGACTCAACACCAGAGAATTGAAATTATGAAGAAAGATCATTGTTAAGCTTGATATAAACTCAAACCCTGATGTCCATGTCAGAAAATGAGTCACCTTCCTACTCAACCAATGAGGGTAATTCAATATCATCTAAAATATGATTGAATAAAGAAAGATTTCTCTTGATTAGTGTTTAACTGCTCTTTTCCATAAGGTAACCTACAACAAGATGTTTGGCTCCAATTATCAGGGTGGAAATTGCTTATGCAAATCAATGTAAGGCAATGAGGTGTGGATAAAAAGCAAAAAGGAAATATCATTATTATTGGTTTGTGCTCATAAAATTCTGATAGCCTGAAAATAATGACAGGCACAAAGCCATAGGGATTATTAGCAGCAACAACATACTCAATAACTTGTGTTCCAGTGAGAAGTTATATATTAACAGGTGTACACAGGATTTTTCTTTGATGACTACTGGCTTACATTTGTGAAAGTGTTTGCTTCCTTCATGCAGGTTTTCAGATAAATGAAAATTCAGAAAATAATAGAGGAATAGAGACAGTGCGTCAAAGTTAATTTTTTTTTCTGAAGACATAGTATTGAATTTTCATCCAGATGGTAGCTGAATCATGCTTAATTTAAAATGAATGACCATAGACAGGTTTTGCTCAAAGTTTTCCATGTTTCATTTAAGTTGCTATGCAGTTTTATATATGCTATAGGTAGAAAGGTTTATACTTTATAATAATATGTTGTGACCCCTCAATAGTAGTATGGGAATAATGTTATTATTGCTGTTATTTAGTCATTATATTTGAGTTTACTAGCATTTACTTTCTTTAAAACCTAACTACACAGCTAAAATTAATGAGCATGATGTAGAGAGAAAAAAATACTAATTTTAAGAAAGAGTCCATGAATTTGAGAATTAAGAATACTATTGCTAATAAATAAACAAATACTTTAAAATATTAAATAGCAATAACTATTCATATTTTTGAATCAGAGAGAAATTACTTTTATTTATTAGTTTTCATTAACTTGTTTATATACAGCCACAGATTGAATATTTATCATTTTTCCTCTGAATTAAACATTGTTAACTGACCACTCCGACTATATAGCATTAACTAAAAAGCTTTAATTCTTAAAGACATGTATCTCTGTTAGGTCATCCCTCAGGCATTTACCCAGCTCGATGAGAGATATTATAAATTTATATTTATTGGTTTTCTTTAATCCGTTTGTTAAAGGCTCAAGATATAGTATACATTTTAGCTAATAGGGTTGGTACTGTAAAATTATGTTTTTATAATCTTATTTAAAATATATCTGTGAAATTATTAGACACATTGGCTGATGGTTGCGTGCGGGTATGTATGTAAATGCATATTGATCTTTAAATACACACACACATATTTGCAAACTGTCTCTCACTCCTTGCAGACACTACCATCTGGTTGGATTGCTAGTTCAGAAGTACAATAAACTTGCCTTAGAGGCATTTTTCTCTAACTTATTTAGCACTTGCATCAGCAGTTTTCCTCCTTTTCCTTTTTTAATTTATTTTTTCTCTCATGTTCTCTTTTAGGAACATTCATGTAATAGCCTAAAACTACATACTTGGCAATGTTGCAAGTTTTGACACTAAAAAAAGAACAACTCTAAGTTGGGGAAATTTTTTTCCCTTGTTACTCATATTTTCATAATTGCTTGATAATTTTATTACAGAGTTTAGTACTAGTAATATGGCATACATGTATCATAATATATTTAGTTTTTTTCTTGTTCATAAACATCTATAATGTTTTACAATTTTTGTTAAATAAACAACATTGTAATAATCCTTAAGTTATAGATTTTCTCATTATATTTTGATTGTATCTTCATATACATTTCTGGAAGCATATTACCAATTTTCTTCCCAAATGTTAAGCAAATATATGACAGTAGAAATAAAATTTTAAAGTTTTCTTTTTATAATGCACTAAGCAAACAGCATTGGGTCTTATAAATTTTTAAAATAAATTTCTTACTAATTTAGTAAATAAAGATCATTCCATTGTTATTTCAATATATATATTTTTATTACAAATGAAGCTGAAAAATTTTCACGTGTTCTCTCACATTTTACTCTTTTCACTTACTGTTTTATGACATATTTATCCATATGTTTTACCCATTTGAAAATTGAAGTTTTATTCTCTTTTTCATAATGTTGTATAAATGGTTCTAAAATAAAAATAATGAACCATGACATATTTACTGCAAAATTTTTTCCCTTGTGATATCTAACAAGATTGTTAGATGAGAATTGTTAAAAGAAACTGCGTGTTATAAATTATTGGCCTAAGATGATTGCTGTAAAGACCAGCTTAAAATATATATCTATTCAAAACTCTATTTTGCTCTACCTCTGTGTTTCTGTCTGTGGAAAAGAGAGCTCTGTATTAGTATGGCACCACAAAGAAATGATGATATCCATTTGTTATGCTGCATCTCATTTTTATAATCTGTCTCCTATATTCACATTTTCTCTTCTGCTCAAGTTCTCTCTCTGTAATTATTTTACAGATTTTTTTTTCTTTCTAAAGACTAATAACTCAGGACATGGCTCCATCGTGTAGTGGTTAGCATGTCTACTTTACATGCAGAAGGTGCTGGGTTCACATATTAATGGAGCCATGGTCCATGGTCTACGGCCATGCCACCCTGAACAAGCTCGATGTCTGATCCTAGAAGCTAAGCAGGGTTGGGCCTGGTTAGTACTTGAATGGGAGACCACCTAGGAAGATCAGGTGCTATAAGCATAAATAATAACAAATAATTTTTTTAAAAAAAGAATAATAACTCATTAAGTATTAAAATATTTTCTCAAAGCTTTGTCCTAATAAACCAAAATTGTGATTTTTTTTCTTTTGCACTAAGCTCTGCTTAGTTTTTTGTCTGCAGTCTACGTCGCTCACCCATCAGATGTGTTCAATTATTCATTTATTCCATACCTACTCTATGTCAGATACCATGATAAGTACAAAGTATTCGGCGCATACCGTATACAGCAAATATGGCCATTGATCTCATGAATCATATAGTAGGATAAGATTGACAGCGAATAAGAAAAAAGCAAATACATATTTACTAAATGTTAAAAATTCAGGGAAGAAAGAAAATAGGATGTGCGGAGAGAACATTTGAGTGGAGCAACTTTAGTTGGGTGTTTAGGAACTCCTTCTTGATACAAAACATATATAGTGAGGTCTGAAGGATGAGAAAGAGCTGGGGGAGGAGGGGATCATTCAAGAAAAATGGAAGGGCTTGTGCAAAAGGCTGAGGCAAAGAACTGAGCATTTTCAAGGAAAAGAAAGGAACTCGCATTAATGAATAGAGTTAGTAAGAATAGGGTAGGGAGGAGCTAATCATGCAGTGCCGAGGTAGACTGTGTTAAGGTGAGGTTTTATTCTGAGTGCAAAGGGATGTAATTAAACAGTTTTAGATTAGGATGTGGCATGGTTTTATTTATATTTAAAATAGTCATCTGGCTACTTGTAGTAATGCGTTGAGATTGGAGCACTCAGCATGCCTAGAGAGGAATAAGGTAATGAAATTTGGAAGATACTTTAATATTCAGGTGAGATATGATGGAGGCTTAAATAGTTGATAGATATATAGAGACTTGTGTAGGTTCAAAAAGTTTTTTGAAGATAGAATGAAATGGACCTAAGGAGAGATTGTATAAAAAGTGTGGTGTGAGAGGTGAGGAAGAAAAAGTACCCAAGAATGATTCTGAGGTTTCTGTGTTGAAGGCCTGGGACCAAGCCGTGATGGGCTGTAACAGTGGAGGTTGAGAGAAGGGGATGGGCCAGCTAAAGAGACTGAAATGGAACAGCTGGAGTGGCAGGCACAATACCAAGGGTGTGGTGTCACTCATGTCAGGAAAAAAGCTTTTTTAAAGAATAAGAAAGTAATCAATGAGGTTAAATGCAACTGAGACATGGAGTAAGATAAAGACTGAAAGTGTCCTGTTGGCAGCTTACAAACTTATTGATTTCAGTGGAAGAGTGAATGGAATATGTCTAAGTGGAGAGAGACAGTGTATGTAGAATAAAATTTAAAGAAATTGGCCAAGGAAAAAGATCAGAAAAACAGGATAAGTAGTTAGAGAGAAGTAAGGACTAAGGAAGGCTTGTTTTGTTTTGTTTTGTTTTTTAAAGATGGGAGGCAGTTGTACTATTTTAGGCTGATAGAGGAGCCAGGAGAGGAGGAGTTTGATAACTCCAGAGAAATGAGATAAATAGGACATTGGTCCTTGAAAAAGTAAGAGGACAGGTTTTTGATACGAAAACAATTCCAGTAAATTTAGAGATCTGGAAATTGGAAAATGAAGGAGTTCTTTGCTGATGAATTCTATTTTTTTTTTTT
>NW_006443138.1:9443292-9493078 GCF_000325575.1 Pteropus alecto
TTTTGAGGTAAGATCAGTAGCTCAAAGTGAGATAATGCTGGGTGGTAGAGAGGACTGAAGAGTAGGAAGTCATGGTTGTATTGAGTGTCGGTTTGAGTTTGGTGATTATAAGCTTATAATAATACTAAAATGCTCATTTGCAATATTTTGTCCTATGATGCTCAGTTGCATGAGTGCAGGTTTGGAAAAGGCACATACTTGGATTCATCCAGGATTGAGGTTTTGCCAGCTAGTATAATTGAAGGACAGAGCTGCAGAAGAGATGAGGCTATTTGCTAGGAATTGATTAAAACGAACTATGAAATAAAAGCTGGATAATCAGGAAATAAAGACAGGAAGGCTCTAATCCACACATACCTGCCTTTAATAATGTTAACAGTAAACAATATATTAGCAAGTATATGTGATTTTAACAGTAAGTGAAAAAAATCTCATGTATTTCTGAGCATACGGGAAATTTAATCTGTCTTTATTGAGTCCCACTTATGTCATGCCCATTAATATGAGAATGTTTTAGGGAACATTTCAGTCCAGAACATATGGTGAAGAGCCCTCTGTTCTCATCTACACTGATATGCTGTAGTATTGGTTTCAAGAAGTAGATTGATGAGTGAATGGGAAAGAAAAAGTGAGACGGTACGTGTTGCTTGAGTGTTCAGTATGTATTTTGTTCAGATCATGCCTTTTGGGTCATCTGAAGATTACTGTCTTTGCAGTTTTCATGCCATCCAGGAAGGCTGTTTTGGCTGAGCAGCCTACTTAGCGCCTCCATCCCATTAGCAATTCATCAATGGTCTTGTCACCTTAGTGAGCTCTGTGTAAAACACAGTGCTAGACTGCACAACTTGTGAGGCCCTCCAGGTCTCTTTCCTTTTCTAGATTTGGATGAGGGAAGGATTCAAAGCTTTCTTCAAGTTTGAAGAAGTGTTGGTCACGGTTATCTTTTTTAGCATTTTTACTTTTTAAAAAATTTCATATATTTTTTCCTTTGAGTTATTCCACATAATTTCCTTTCTTTGGGCTTCTGGAACATTTTGGCTTCTCTTAGAGGTAGGGTTGAGGAAGATATTGACTCTAGACTTTTTTCTTCTTAAAATAACTAAAGTTTCTTGGGTTCTATGTGTGGCAGTTATTTTTCTAAGTACTTTACTTGTTTCATGTCATTTGCTGCATACATTCTTCTCAAGTACTGTACTTCCTGCTTTTTCCAGTTGAAGAAATTAAGGTTTAGGCAAAATAGATACCTTTTACCCAAGATTATATGGCTGATAAAGATCAGCCTGAAATCTTTAGTTTTTCTGAATATACACATCACTTTTTTCTCAACCGAGTTGCATTTTCTTCCCAACTCATCACTGGCACCAAGGCCTGAGGAGAAAAGGAGTGGAAGTGGGAAACTTCGTGTACATTGCCTATAGTCAGTGGGCACCTTGATTTACAAAAGGCAGTATATTTTTACCAGCCAGGATATAATTTATCTATTTTGAGAGTTGTGGTCAAAGCCCTTTACCAGGGCATTTGGAAAAAGCAATTCAAAAACATCAGTTTTACCAATAGATTCATTTTATGTCTCAGTAATATTTCAAACTAGCAGCAGAAGTGAGAGGAGGGAATATTCTAGTACCCGAGAACACCTCTAGGGACCTACATTCACACTATTTTGCTGACAGGTGTAGGACCATACCAAGTTGTTCCAGAATGGAGTACAAATTTGACAGTGGCAATATTGCACCTCTGGTGACACGCCTGCATACTGTGGCATTGATGCCATGATCCGTAATTACTAAATAAGAGATATGTGAAAACAAAACTGATGTGAGAATATGCCATTGTCCAGAATTTAAGACAAACAAAAAAATCTTTCATGTGCTAGCAGGTAGTTTTGATTTAAAATTTTCTGATTATCTGGTGTATTTAGCAAACACTTAAGAAAATCTGATTTTACAAAATTTATACTCATTAGGTGGAGCAATGGAGTTTTACAACATGCAAAATAACTTTTTGTTCCTAGAGAAATATCTGAATACTCATACCTAAGTAAGCAACTTGTAAAAGTAAATTCGGGTTAAATACACATTTTGAAAGTCAAAATCAGAATGGCATGCTAACAATGTGATAACTGACATTTCAACTACTGTTGTTCTATGTATTCAAATAACTTTCCACCTCTTTTTAATTTTTTTATTGTGTCTGGTGGCCATAAACTACTGTACCTCAAAATATTTGGTAATGGTTTCTATATTACTGAGTTTTCTCCTTGGACACTTGTTATAATTTGATAATAAAGGTTGAATAATTATTTATATCTTTTCACCCTTGGTTCTTATCTAATAGAATTAAAATGTAAACATTCTTTTGTTTTGCATAATGCTTTTTCAATGCTTCGCTACTCATTTTTACTTAATCTCATAAGCTCCAAATAGTCTTCATGTATTAACTAAAATAATATCTTGATCTGTAGTTTAGGTTTCTTGTGTTTTAGTTGTTCATCTGTTGTTGTTTTAGTTTCCTTGCTTCTATTTCTCAAGGTCAGGGAATGTAGAAAACATCCTCTGAAGTGCATGGGCCAGGCTTCAAATGGGTTTTATTCAATCCTTGTGTGACATTGCTGTGATCTGGTAGCTTTTAATCTGCTTTTGTTTTTGTCCATGAATCTCTTTAAGATCACCTTACTCTAATAATGCACACACTTAGAAATATTTAATTTTAGAGCTTGTTGTTCCCAGGAGCTTTGTTTAAGACAAAAATTTCGCATGATTTTATTTTTTGTTGTTACTCATTTGCACTCCTGTCTGTGGAGTTTTCACACCTTTTCCTTCAACTTTCTTGTTTATCTCTCTTTTTTCTTTAAGTATCCACCTCCACTGACTCACCCTCCATGCCTATGGTTCATAACACAATGAAAGACTAGTAGATTTATTAAATAGAACTGGGTGTTCTTTGTTTTTGGTTTGTACAAATTGTGAGAAATAATTACTATTTTTTTCTTTCTGAGGTTAACAATAAAATTTTAAATGTCTTTATTTGTTTTGTTTATATTACCTGTTAGTGTTGTATAAGTCAGGGTTTGTGGTTGCAAGCAACAGAAACAAACTCTGACTAGTTAAGCAAAAAGGAATTTATTAGCAGAATGTAGGGTAGCCCTTGGAATCATTGAGAAAGCTGAAGAATCAGGCTTAGAATACAGATAATAGGAGCTAAGAGAGATTCCAAAATTAAGAAACCTAGTCAAGCTTGTGCCACAGGAGTGGCTGGTTCTGTTGCTGCCATTAGCATGGTTACTTGTGGAACCTTATTGCCACCGTCATAGGAAATAATCTTTCAACGATTCCTTCTTCTTGGCACTGATTCTGTAGATTTCACAGTCCTGGGATGAAGAACCCACTTGTCTGAGGCCAGGGCACATGTCTATGCTTTAGCCAAGGAGAGTGGAGAGGAAATACTTAAGAATTTGTTCCTTCCTTTTCAAGTGGAAGGCAGATCCCTCACTTTCCTCCAAGATTCCATTGTGAGTTATTGCCCCCACACAAAAGTGGTGTTTAAATGCTGGAAAGCCAAAGGAATGATAAACACTCACTGCAAATTTTTTGAGGTACAGTTATTTTTAGCAGAAAGGAACAATATTTCAAATCCTTGCTTCAATCTTCTTGTCACACAGTCAGAAAAATCAATGCCAAATTTTCTTGACATTTCCCAGACTAGTCTTACAAATGAAAGGGATCCTACTTTCAAATGTCATCGAGGTCCAGACTTGCATCTCCTGTCTCACTGGAGAAAACTGTTGGTGGTCTACCCATAAACTAGTCTCCTCTTCTTTCTTATTAACCAAATTCTGGTTTTGTTCAGATTCTCAACCTCTTCTACACAACCATATACATCACAGGATGAGTCCTGCCTTGTGCAATACTAACACAGTTCTCTCTAAAGCTTCATTAACACACTTGGGCTAGAGCACATAATGCAGTTCTGACAAATGAGAAATATGAGAGTTTGATGCAGCATTTGAGGGGAAGTTTTCCTCATTCTTAAAAAAGAGATTCTCAGAAAGTAATTCTGTCTCTTTCTTCTGTGCCATGTCATATTGGAATGTAATGCTTGGCATTGCTACAGCCATCTATTCTGCACTTCATGTATCTTAATAGGCTTTTAACTTTTAATCAATTTATATTGTTGGTTATGTCCCTTAAGAATATTCTAGTGGTCATCTTTGTTTTATTCTTTTCAACAACTCTGCTATTTCTGAAGTATTTTTTGTAGAGAACTCACAGTTCTTTTTTAACAGTTTAATATTAAAAACTACTTTGTATCACGATGTCAAATCTGATGACTGGCTTTCATACACTTAAATATAAATAAATTTCCATGTCGGATTCACAACTGCAGCCATTTCTATACTCATTGTAGTTTTAAAAGAAACATCATATACCAAATGTTTGAATTCATCTTGCCAAGTGGTTATTGTATTAAGATCTCTAAGTTTCAGTCACAGAAACCTTCCTCCACAAATCACATCTCAGTATTTGTAGTTGTTCTCAGTAACCTTTCTCCAACGCTGTTTCCCCAGCACCTAGCAAGCTGTCTCATGCAAAGTGCACCATACATTTTGTGGAATGAATGAATAAATAAAGGATTTTTTGCTTTCTCTTTGTAGAATTACGAGAAACTTACACAGTTTGTTATTCTTTAAGTTTCTTGTAATTCTACAAAGAGAAAGCAAAATTTCCTTAATTCAAAATATGAATATTTTTGTGCAAGAGGAAGGCTAAAATAACCAATGAAAATGTTTGGGTCTTTTTTTTTTTTTTTTTTGGAAAAAATGTTGACATATGTAGAATTCCAATAGCACCCAAAAATTGGGACTGATGGAAGCCCAGAAAGATAAGCCGTTGCCTTGAGTACTGAGGTGGGCAAGTTGGAGCTGCTTCCTTAGCCTGCATAATCGCCATTTCGACCTGCTTGATATGTAAATTTGTACTTCAGTCTGAATTGTGGAGGGAACCAAGAATTTGAGTTGTTGATCAATATTGGGCCAAGGTCAACTCATATCATTAACAATTTGACTTTTACGATCTTTCTGTGAAGAGAAATGTGTAGTTATGTATTGGACCTTTCGAAGTCCATGTAGAACTCCTTTTTTTCTCTCTTTTGAATTATCCCAGCAGCACTATCCATAAACACAAACTAATAATAAATAGTTCTAATTTTAATACTTTTTATTATAGCATCACTAAAATAAAACTCGAATTTATGTTCCATAATTCCCAATGTTCCCAAATTTATTTATTTAAGAGCTAAAAAAGCATAAAAGACAATTCTGACAATTAAATCTGAAATAATTTATTTGAATCCAGATCCCTGGGTTCTAATTGAAAATGCCTCATATGGCCTGACCAAAACCAAAATTGGGATTCAGATTGGTCATTCAGGTTGTCTTTTTTCCATAAAGTTATTCGTAACACCTGATGACGATGATGAATTTGTGGTTGCTAAGCTAGTGCTGGGCATCGCATCTCTAGAAGTCTGATTCAGTGGGAGCTGCCATTTACTGGGCTGTGTGAGTTGCCAACAAAGCTGAATCTGTCACAGGTGCTATAATTTGTATTTCAGAAAATTTGCTTTCCCAACTTTAATTATCCTCAAAGTATTCCACTTTACACAAAGTACTGAAAGGAGTCAGCATTTTTTTTTTTTTTTCAGTTTCAGTACTGCGATGTAAATTAGGATCTTGTCTACTACCTACATGTTATAAAGATGATGGAATTTCAGATGAAGGAAGGAACTCTGTTTTATAATATAAAACACTATTTCTTATTCATTTTTCTACTTTGGATTCAGAAAAAAATAATGCCAAGTAGCCATAACTAAATAACACATTCACAGTGATATAAACCATGCTTCACAGGAAGGAGCAGACATGAATCAGATAGAAAGTATGTAGGTTTAACTACTCATGATTGATCTTAAAATGGGAAATGAGAAGTCCTAAGCCCAAAAATATTAAATAAAATTAGGATTGACTTTTTTTCATTACATATTAATATGTTTCAAACTTATGGAAATAAATATGTATCATTTTTGAGTTAGGCAGGCTGTCCTTTGCAGAAAGACTAGGGAACTAGACAGGTTGTGGAGACAGTCATCACTATTTTGGCAAAGCAATCCCTCTTTACATCGCATATATCAGTCAGTCATTTATTGTTTTATTCCATAAAACAAAATTTTTTTTTCCAACACTTCAAAATGCAAATCTGTTTAGAAAGTTTTGCCAAATATATTTCACTGCAGAGATAATTTCTTCAAAATTGCCCAAGATTAACTTGCTAAATTAGAAGAAGATCTTTGACCGTGGAAATCAATCCATAAGGAGTGATGATGGCTATGAAAATAATTTTAAGAGATTAATAATTTCTAAGAGATTGTTGATGACTTAATTAAGAAATATGCTATAGTTAAATCTCTTTGGAATATTTTAAAATGAGATTCTTTATCTTTCCGTATGTCTTTATTTTTGTGTTAATTCAATTCCAACAAATGGAAATGGTTAATTGAATTGAGAAATAAATGTGTTTACTGAAAATTGCTTAGCCTTTGAATTGTAATTACAATTTTGCCTTCTTTGTAGGATTATTTAACTATTCATAAGTATGGCAATGCTGCTAGAAATGACCTGTGGAATACACTATCAGAGGTAAAGTATAAGAAGCTCAAATGCCAAAACCTTTTCTTGATTATTTGAATTGAGTTTATAAAAGAGTAATAACTATTATTGACACCGACAGTTTGCTTTTGCTTTTTATACTTTTCTTCTTCTCATATTACTTTTTCTTGTTTTATTTTTGGTATATTACAACTATGTTTTAAAGATAATGGGGGTTTAAAATTAAACTATGAATATAGTAAAAAATATCTAGCCTACTTTCAACATGACAATACTTCTGAAATATAATTTTAATATGGTATCAGATATACATGTTAAAGAGATAAATATTAACATTTTAAAGACTTTTTTATGTGTGAATACCAAATATTTAAATTTGTTACTAGACGTATTGGGATAGTTAATGCTGTAAGTACTTGCTTTAACAGTAAAATATGCTTTATCTTTCATTAAGTTAAAACTTTAATGTTAATAAAGCTTTTTATATGTAACATATACATATAGATTAACATAAGGCAAGAAGACTGATTTTACTAACACAAGAGCTTCACTGATTTTAAATGTTTTCATATTCGTTACATTATACAGGTAAAAATGAAAATGATGAATGTTAATTATGTTTACAATTCATGTTTATATAACTAATTTATACAATTTTGTTTATAAAGGCTTTAAAAAAGAATGGAAAATATGTAAATATACAAGAAGTAATGGATCAATGGACACTCCAGATGGGTTATCCTGTTATCACTATCTTAGGAAATACAACAGCAGAAAATTGGATAATAATTACCCAGCAACATTTTATTTATGACATCAGAACTAAAACTAAAGCACCTGCACTTCAGAATAACAGGTACAACTCTTTTTTTTTTACTTGAAAACTTACTTTTATTCTTATGCTTCACTTTGCATTTTCATATTTTAAAAAGTGTTGATATCACAAACCTGAAATGTTTTAAGTGAAATAAAGTATCTATTTCTTTATCTATATATGTTATTTCTTTAATTACATATGGTATTTTCATTTTCATTCCTCTTTTACTCCCATTTCCAGATATTTAACCATCAAGATAATAGCACACCTAAATTATTTTGTTTAGGAAAACATAATTTAAATTATTATGATGATTTAAGAAGATCACATGTGATTATTTACTTTTCCTTGTAAATGTTGGATGCAAGAAAATTAAGATGCATTGAAGTAAATTAAATGGAATTGAATAAACTGTGATTTATAAAATAGAAGAAAACAGAAATTAACAACCCAGAAAGACTAATTAAAACAAACAAACAAAACACAACTAAATACTGTCTGAGCCAAAGGAACATAAACTAGATTCATTCCAAAATGTTCCAAGTATTAAAAACACCAAAAAGACAATACGTAGAATTTTGATTTGTTGATACTTTAACTTACTTTTGATAGTCTTATTTAATTACTGATAATTCAGCACCACATGTTTCTTTTCTACTTTATGTTTTCTTAGTGTTTTGTGTCTTATTAAAGGCTGAGATAGTAGACCTTTTATCATTCAATTCCATTTTTTATTAGGTGCCCTGATAAGAGTTTGGGGTGACAGGAAGGAATGGAGGTTAAAATTAATAAATAAAATGAAGTATTTGGATTAGGTTGATCATGCCATCTCTTATTACCTTGAAATACTAGGAGTGACTTTATCACCCACCAACATCTAGGAGATGTGAAGTATGCACTAAGTTTTCTTCGTTATCTCTAAGAGGAGTGGAAATAGTTCCTAAGGAGCCTAGCTCTAAGATGGGCTACAGGTGGAAGTGATTGAGAAATTCATTAATACTTTCTGCTGACTAAATTTGGAATCTCATTTAGGAAGGCATTGTCTTAAATCTCCTGCTATATGCGTATAGGCCTTCAACAAACTGCTTTTGTAATCCAATTGTTTGCACCTTTTGGAATACATATTGCCTTGCTACACTGACAGGGCCTGACTCTGTTAACACTTCTTTTTTATTAAATTTTTAAAATTTATTGGAGTGACATTGGTTAATAAAATTATATAGGTTTCAAGAGTACAACTCTATAATACATCATCTGTATATTACATTGTCCCAAGTCAAGTCTCCTTTTATTACCACATATTTGACCTCCTTTACCCTCTTCTACCACCTTCATCCCACTTTCCCTCTGGTAATCACCATATGTTGTCAGTGTCTATGAGTTTTTGTTTGTTTTTTGTCTTATTTGTTCATTTGTTGCTTTCAGTTTTATATTCTACATATGAGTGGAATCATATGGCTCTTGACTTTTTCCGTCTGACTTATTTTGCTTAGCATGATATTCTCAAGATCCATCCATGTTGTCCATCTGTCAACACGTCTTCACCCAGCCTGGATTCTCCACAGCTACCAAATGCTGCTTCTGATTGTCCACGGTCTGGCTCCAGGCTAAACTTGGTTAGACATAAACCCTGGCCTTGCCAGGAAGTACATAAAAACTACTTGACTGTGGCAAAGTTAAAGAGATTCAGCCATGCCTTTGAGAATGATCAATCTGATACAAGTGTCACTGATGCAGAAAAACATAAAGGACACGCAGATGACAGAACAAATTTTGAACAAAAATACTGTCAACTTATGACACTCATCAGATGTATCAGCCAGCCACAAGGCTGACTCTTTAAAGGAAAATTTCCTCCCAGGCTGTATAACTATATGAAACATTTATAGAGCTTTGCTTTTGCTGGAGTTATAAAACTCGTATAGATGATTTTGAACCCTGAGAACTTGGCATATAAAATATTAAGAGTAAGATAATACATAGCATCCTATTAATCTCAAAAATTATTTTGTCTATTTTGAAACAATAGAGCTTACAGATGAAAATTTAGTATTCAGTTTTATATTATCGATCATTTAACTTACTATAACATTGCATTCAAAGCTTTAATATCAATTCTAACTGCCCTTTATATATTGCTTTCCTAGATCTTTATTATACAATGCAAACAGTTGATGTAGTAAAACATAATTTCAGTCTATGCCAGAAATCCTGTGAATTGTGGATATTTTCAGAGCCAATATAACCAATTCTGTTTTGAATTTTGCAGAGAACACTTGAATATCACTACAACATGTGTAGAACACTTTTAATTTACATAGTAATTATATTTCTGGGTATAGTAGCTATATTACAGCACAGAAAAGAAAGATCTTTACATAACAAATAATTACATAAAATTAACTAATATGTAAAAGTTAATGAAATATTTGCCGGAATTTTGGTATTTGGGAAGTTATAAATTTATATAGCTTTTTTCCTTTATAAAGTTAATACATTGCAATGTTAAGTAATGTCTCCTTATACACTTCTCAGAGTTCTGTGCTACAGAGAATCATGTTTATCACCATAGTCATATTTTCCTTTTGTTATTGACCTGATAACAGCCACTTTTGAACAGTTTTTCCTGGCATCTACACTAATGTTTCACTAATATTAGTACCATTGTTTAAAAAGGATTTCTCACTCAAGATAAATATGTATTCTTTTCTACATTAAAATGATTAGAATAAACATTGCTTTATTATAAAAATGTGAATTACTGATGAAGAGAGGTAGTCCTAGGAACTATTAAAGAAAAAAAATATCTTGGGGGGTCTTTTCAAATGCAATTTTTTTGTTTTTGTTTTTTTCTGCTTGGAATGAAATGACTAAAATTTAAGTTAAGCAGCTGGGTTACAATCTAATTTCGCAAGTACTTTTTTCTAGTCTCTTTTTAAACATAACTCACTGATGTCTTAGATTTCTTTATAGCATACCACACAGAGTTCTTTACTCAACAATGTTCAATGTCTTTCAGTCTTTCAAGTTGTAACTATAAAACAACTAATTACCACTTTTCCTTGATTTTAAAATGAAATTTGTGAAAAGACTAAATACTTGTTGTTTGAAAAATTATAAAAAATAACATATACTATTGAAAGTACAATTCAGAAATTAATACAATTTTCAGATATACTTAGTAATTTGTAATTTTTATTTTGTCTTTGTGACAAAGTATAAATTTTGGTTGTGTGCTTGTATATGTATGTACATACATATATATACACACATGCACACAGACACATGGAATAGAGTACAAAAACATTCTTATGAAAAATATAGATGTCTATTTAAAAGTTTTCAGAATGCCCAATGTTTGCATCCCAATACCTTATAGTTAACTTTTCTTTTTTTTTTTTTTTTGCATCTGAACAGTTATGCAATGCAATGTCTGCCATTTAGGAAGTTTCCTGTATGCATGTGGAATTTATTGTAAATAACATGAAAGTATTAAAAGTATTAAAATGTACTTTAGAGAATTTTGCTAAAACTCAATATACCAATTTTTATTATAACTTCTAGTTTCATTACTTAGAAGAATACACTTTAAATACATTCAAATTATCTTTGTTTATATTAGGGGCAAATAATGTTACACACACGTTTTATGGCCAGGTTACAAAAAAGACACATTTATCCTTGAGGATTTTAAAAAAGTCTTCAATTTTATATATGTTTTGCCCTTTAACTGAGACTTCTTTGACTTCATAAGTTAGTTGACACAACTGAAAATGGAGAATATGTACTAAAAAGTCAAGTTCATAAAGTTAATCTCTGTTTTACCTATAGTTGATTTGGTCTCTTTTATTTTATTTCAATCCAATTCAACAACAATTTATGAAATGCTGACCATTTCCAGTCTTTTGCAAGATCTCAGGTATACAAAAATGTGCTCAGACTTTAAATTGAGAATTAGATCCAGAGTCAGGTGTTGTCGTTTCTTAACTAATTATTCTAACTAATTTAAAAAGTATTTTTTTTTTTTAAGGGAATGGCTGTTAAAGAAATATATTGATCCTCTGTGTTTTTCTCACAGTAAATCCATTATTGAATATTTGTGGCAAATTCTTAACATTATGTTAGGAGCTTGGAGATTTTTGTTAAAGAGCTTACATGAGTTCTGTTCACTAATTCTATCTAAAAAAATCAATATGTTTGGCTACTATAGATTGCTTATTTCCTGACCAATTCTGTGGAGTCCACTGAAGTACAGCATTGTGTCTCTACATAGCTGGCACTGAGAAATGTTTCTCTTATTTAATACAGCATGTAATTTTAAAATTTAGAATCAAACATATTTTGACTTTCCATATTGTCGATAGCAGTTGATAAAAAGTTATGAATTTCTTTCTATCTTCCATTTGAATTTTTTACTATTACTAATTTGTGTTTATTGTGAATGGGAAACATGAAATGATAAAACAATCAAATTCCACACAACAGATTTAGAGTAGATGCCCATCCCTCCCACCCCACAAAAGACATATTCATTACATTTTTAGTTGTATAACCTCAAACATGTTTCCTGAAAAAATTCTCAATTCTCCACTTATTCTCACACTTATGGAGTTCACACAGTATCTTTTTTTACATTTTAAAATGAGAAATATTTTTTCCATACTGGATATTGTTAGCTACCCCTGTTAATAATGGTACAATGATAGGTCAGAATAATCTGGTTATATTTTCAGGAATGAAACACTATGTGGTCATTGAATTTATTGTAATACCATCTAGCATATCCTATTCATCTAAGATTAAGTTGATATTGCTCCATATACAAGTATAGGCCTCAATTCTTATTCTATAAAAAATCAAATTCTAGAAAATGCTTCTCTTTAGTGTCTGAGACTCATGATGATCTCTGCTTGGTGGTAGACAATTTTACGCATCAATTTGGATATTCTATTCCAGAAAACAGAGCATTAAGTGTTTCCCACAGTGTTCCTTGTATTGATCTGGATTTTAGGGGGATCTGATTAATTTTACTTTTCAGTTATTCTGCTTAGCTGAATAACTTTAGGTATGCTGTATTAAACTTTCTGTAAAAATACGATAATAGTATCTTTTAGAATAGTTAGATAAATAAGGAGAATATTGAAATATAAATGAATAAAACCACTGAAATATCTATTAATCTAATACAGAAACAAGTAAAAAAGAGTTATTTTTAGACTTTAATCAATATATGGTGTGGCTCAGATTTATAGATTTTAGCTACTTTTTATTCCTAATGCAAAATGCAAATTTTTTTTTTCCTCAAGATAAATTGTTTTGTTGGCAGTTCCCCTTTTGAATTGAAATGAACACTCTTAGAGGCCAAGTCTGCTTAGTGGCCTTGAAAAATTGAATTCATCTTCTTGACTTATTTTCTACTTTTATGACTGGGGAATTTTTTCTTTTTTCTTTTTAGTTTCTCTAAAGAGAATAATAAAGATCACAAAGAAGGTGCATAGTGCATGTTTGTTTATTTGTTATAACCATTTTTATTATTAAAGCTTCTCTTTTATTTTGCAGTTACCTGTGGCAGATTCCATTAACTATTGTGGTAGGAAATAGAAGCCATGTGTCTTCAGAAGCAATTATTTGGGTGTCTAACAAATCAGGTAAATATATATTCTCCCCTGAGGAACCATTTGGTTTCAGATAATTATTTAGCTGGTTTCAGCTGTTACAAAAATGTGAATAAGACAAATTAAAAGAGATTATAGAGAAATGATATTCACTTCTATGAAATTAAGTATAATATAGAGTAAGTTCTATAGAATCTAATTTTAATTGGCCTATGTAATTATTAAATTTATTTGTCTTTGATTGTAAAGAGAAAATGTAAAATTAACTATTTATAGTACTAATTTTAGCTGTTTTAAACTATATCATTTTAATAATTCCAAATCAAATTAAATTATAATCGTAACTCATATTTGGTATACTAGAACAGTATACCAAATACTGAAACACAGCCCACATTTTTACTTCCATTTTGCTGCTATCTTCTCTTTACCAGACTGGCTCTTTAAAGAATGAGCGAAGCAATATTCTTCACAAAATTAGATAATTATGAGGCCAGAAGGGAGGGGTCTTGATAGTTCATCAAACCATCCCTAGGTAGTGTCAACTCTCAAGGAGCAAGAAAGATGAGATTCTATTCTGTTTCTGAATATCTTCAAATAAGATAATGAATGACCTGTTTCAATTTACTGTCAGAAAGCTATTTCTTGAATCCAATCTAAAACCTTTATGCTAGATGTGAAACAGGTCTTTTTTATTTCTGTTTTTCATTAATTGGAAAAAAGTCAATTACCATTTTATATAACATTTAATTTAGATTTAGATGGTGTATGTCCACATTTTATTTTTTTTGAGTCCTTTCTTATCTTCTGCTAATTGATGTTATCTTGCTATTTTATAGGCATCATTTTATTTTAAACAGCTGCGTATCTTTTTTTGAAATAAGGTGAGGTATAAGTAAATAAATAACATCAATATTGTTTATTCTCCTCAGTCTTGTTATTATAAGGGAGATGTCAGTGCTCAAAATACATATACACATATATATAAGATGTTCTTACAGCAGAATCTAATCTGTTTGCCAGAAATATAAACACTTGTATTTCCAGCTGAATTTCTATTCAAATATTTATGCCATTATATTTTAACACATAATCACATACTATGAATATATGTGCTTTCATTTATATTTATTGTATATAAAACATTCACGTGTTATGTGGTGATTCATTGAAATGCTTACTTTAAAACTTACTGTTATTTCTCTTTTTAAATTGTTTATTATAATCTATTCTTTCCACTTCTTGGAGTTAGTATTTTATATATTGATTCTGAATTTACACTTATGTATTATTTGTCTTTATACTTCTCTTTTACCTCCCCGTAGTTGTTTTATTTATCTAAATAATTTGTTATGAAATGATGAGTGAAATAGTGAGTTGTTATTGTAATGATCCAACTGTAAGAATGAAGTCATACTTTCATAGGATTGCTAGGAACATGAAATAGAACAGTGTTCAGAAGTAAAGTAAAACATTTCTCATTGGAAGGCAGAATGTAAATGAGAAAATTAGAGGAACACAAAGATTCTGATCAAACATCAGAACCAGCCCAAAGCTTCACTTTTAGACAGTACAGGGATTCAGAGCAAGTCAGATTCTTCTTGGATGCTTTTCCCAGGTCCATTTCCTCTAACTCCCTACTTATTTGCATGCTGTTATTCATGGTGTCCTCTTATTCCACATAAAGTATCCAGAATAATGTCACAACTTTTCTTGACCAATAGCCACGGTTGTTGTATTTAAGAAGTTGTTTTCATTTATAGTCTTTCAGTACTAATCAGGAATAACAACATGATAGATATTTCAAACCATATATTTGCCTAAAATATCACTTATGTTAATATACATGGTTGTTATGCACAGCTACATAGTTTGAGTTGTGATTAACTCTGGGAGATACTATTTACAGACATATTAATAGCACAATCTCTCACCCCAAAGTCGTGCAGTATTCAACCTACAGAATGTAATGTGCCTTTTTGCATGAAATCACAGTAGAGTCTTCTGGTTGATAAAAGATTATCTCACTTAAAATATGGAGGATTTTGTATGCCGATACCCCTACCAAGTAAATATTTCTTGGAAACTTTATAAATACATAAATCTTGAAGAAGTTTCTAAGAGGGACCTAAGAGAAAGGCAGCCTTTCTATTTTCTCTGTTCAGTCTCATTCTAACTGTATTTAGTTTTGTCTTGAAGTTCTTTATCCTGATGATGAAAAGAACTGACATAAGTCAGAGACTATATGTTTCAATTCTTTTTTTCAAAATGTAGCAACTAATATCAATGAAATATGTTTATCCATAAAAATATAAAAAAAATTCTGGTTAATTTTTATCAACATGTAAAAAGCGAATATTTTAATTATAACAATCAACGGTTTTATAATTTCTCATTATTAGTAATATGGATTTTATATCTCAAGATACTAAGGCAAAGTCATTTGTGAATAATATAGAATATAAATTTGGTTTGAATCATCATATACTCTTGACACTTCAACATTTAAAACTTTAAGATGAATATCTAATTAATTCCAAGTTCAGACATAGATCACTTTACCTTAAAAATAGTTTTAAAACCAAGTTTTAAGTTATTGAAAGCAGGTAAAAGGATTTATCTCTTTTGTTTTTACTTTAAAAATGCTGAGAATGGAGACATTTATAAATGTAGTAGCTTGCATGTTGACCGGCTATAAGTTAATGTGCAGTGGAAGGGAGTAAATTTAATGCCAACTGTTAGGAAAGAAAATAATTTAAAAAAAATTGGTGCTGAAAATTAGAAGTAAACATTAAAAATAACAATTGCTTAGTGCTCTCCTTAAGCATTGGTTCACTTGAGACTCACAAGCTTTAAAGTATCATTTTTACCTCTATTTTACCAATGGAAAAATTAAGGCTTGTGAAATAATGACCAAAATATTTTAGGAGCTTGGTTTTCTTTTCTAAATTTATTACCTCTACTCACCTCCCCCAAACCCCGCCCCTTCCCACATACATGCAATGATACAGAGAGATTTTAATACTTTAGTAACTTTGCAGATGGGTCAGTTATTCAGCATCTTGCCAGAGGATACACACATATGGTTCTTTGTAGATTCTACAGAGCATTATCTAATTTGATTCTCACAAGAGTCCAGTGAGAAAATCAATATGTGTTATTACACCTGAATTTGTTTTATATTGTTACCCTATTACCTGGGCTGACTTTTTGTTTGTTTTAAATTCTTATGATTCTACAAACATCCAGCTGTTAAATAAAAAGACCTAATCTCCTTTCTCTTTATTCCAAAAGAAAGTATAGAATATAAAAATAAAATATTATAAAAAGTGTCAGCTACTTGGTGCCTTGATATAGTCTAAGTCTTGTGCCATTTTGGATACATTATAAATACCATTTTAATTATTATTATTAACACTAGAAATATAACTTTTATACTTTTTATTATGGTACTCATCACATACTATACCTCATTAGGCCACTGGAAAAGATTTCTTTAAAATTCATTGCTTGCCATTAGTTAATTTGAAGAACATTTTAGAGATGTAATTAACTAGAATGAAAAAGATATTTAAAAATCTATTACAAAATATTTTAGGGAATTGTTTCTCCAAAGATTTCATTTATAACAAAGGCATAAAAATATTCATGAACAGCAATAACTTTCAGGTTTTAGTTAGCACTTTAACAATAGCACACTATTTCAATTTTAATTTTTCTTCAGTGAATTCAGACATGATTAATTAAAATCCCTCTTTATGAGATTAGTTTTTAAAAATGCTATATTTTTGTTAATTATTTGTTTTTATTTTTACAACTATAAAATTGGTGACATTCCAAAACTTCACAGAAATTGTATGGTAAATGCATTAATTTTATTTAAAATTTGCAAATACAAAGTATCAGAAATTTGGGAAGTTATTAATATTTTAGAGCATTGTAGGGTAGGTCTATTTTTCTAAGTACCAATGGATTAAATGGGGTAAAATCTCTGACTAAGAAAAATAGCCCCTTCTTCCAATCATAGAACTGCAAGAGACCTTAAATGCCATTACTTGGCCCTTAGGTTATAGGTAAGGAAATTGTGAATCAAAGAGAATCAATGGCTGAAGTTCAAACATTTATGTTTAGGAAAACTGGAACAAGAATTCAACTTTCCTACTCCTGTTCTAATTCTTGTTTTCAGTGCTATCCTTCCCACACCCTTTCAAATCAGTATAAGGAGATGAAAAATATATATCATTTTACAGTAAAAGTGTTGTATCTTGTATAAATAGAGCATAACGCAGTAAAAAGAACATCAAAGTCAGGAGATCTGAGATGGACTATTTCCAGCTTTCTTGAACAATTAAATTAAACTTCCTGAGCCACCTTTGTAAGATACTACTTACAAAGGTGGCAAGAAGTTGAAGGGCTATTTGAAATGTTAAAGACTAGGTTTTTATGTTCAATATATGTTTGTTTTACTGTACATATTTGAAAATTGATAATACGTAATATGAATTACATTAATTAGCCCACCCTATTCCAGGCCTGAGCAAATAATGGTCGTTAATATTCACCCAATGATTTTGGGGGTATTACTTTTGGGGGGAGGTTATACATGAGAATACACTGTAAATTCAGTGTTTTTTTAAAAAATAAAACCTATTCTGTAGTAGATGTGTAAAAACCTTGATAATAAAACAAAAACTAGAGGTCATGCCTCTTACTGAGTATTGACATAAATGTTTACTGTGATGTATTTTTTGGTTTTGAGTCATTGTAGAAATTAGACCAGTGGGGTGTGTGTGTGTGTGTGTGTGTGTGTGTGTGTGTGTGTGTGTATGCGTGCACGCACACATGAAATATAAATTCTAAGCAAATTTCACACATTATGTAACTTCCATGAAGCATGAGTCTGGAGGACATCAACAACAAAATGATTAGAATTGTGTACTATCCGTCTGCGAAGTCAATAAAGTCTGATATTAAGAGTGAATGCAGTTCTCTCTCTCTACCATATTTGATGGAGTTAAATATGTACATTTTAAGATTGCTTTTGCTGGTTTGCTTTAATTGAATTAGCCAGTGAATTTAATCGTTACCATTTTCCAAAGTGATTTCAATAAGCAGAATTTATTCTTTGTTCTAATTAAATGTAGAAATATTAGAGTCTTATATAAACGAGGGTCTTTTCTCCAACATAACTGATGATGCTGGAAAGTCTATTAATTATTAGTACTTCCAAGAAAGCACAAGAAAAAAGGCGAGACATAGCAATGGCTTAAAAATAAATGAAATATAGGTTATCAGTTCCTCACTGAATAAAATAAGTAGAATATGCACCAAAAACCTTTTCTTTTATTCTAGCCACATATCTGTATACAAACTAACTCAAAGCCACATGAATAGTAGTAGATTTCTTGGTTACATTTATCTTAAGGAAAAAAAAAAATATGTATTGGTAATAGAGCTTTTATCAAGAACTAAAATGTTAATTATAAGAAAAACTTTATTGAGGTAATAATGAGTAACCAACTAAAGATCTAGCAAGTTCTCTATATAGCGATTAATCGATTAAAGAATGGATTTCAATTAGGTATTTCAGATGGTATTTTCTTTTAACTATTTGTACTGTGATATCTGGTATTAAGAAAACATAATTCATATCATTTTAACTCTAAATTATAAAATCTGTTCTATCCTTGAAAATGCTGTTTTCAGAGCACCACAGAATAACTTCTTTGGACAAAGGAAGCTGGTTGCTTGGGAACATCAATCAAACTGGCTATTTTAGAGTCAACTATGATTTAAGGAATTGGAGATTATTAATTGATCAATTAATCAGGAACCATGAGGTAAACTGGATTTACTTATTAAAGATCTGTTTTGATATGTGAACTGCCATTTTAATCCTAAGTGATTCCATTTTTTCTTCTGGTTGACCTCATAGGTTCTCTCTGTCAGTAATCGAGCAGGCTTGATTGACGATGCCTTCAGCCTAGCCAGGTATGTTTTCCGGTGGATCTCCACGATAAAACTCATACCCATAAGACTTCCTCTAGTAAGCTAAATAGTACATATGTTTTTGAATAATAAATCTTTTAAAAACAATTTTTTACTCACTTTCTTCATGTTTGGAGATGAATTACAATAGTGTCCCAAACTCTTGATTGATAACAGCCTTAGGGTATTTCTGAGTCAGGAGAAGCTTTATCAATTTTCACTGCCAGTTCAATTTAACTCTCTGGAAATTAATAATCTCTTCCCAATTTCATTAATAAACTCTACAAAATGACCATTGTGCCATATTTGATTTTTGGTGGAAAATACCTTCCAGCTTCACTAGTGTTTTTTCCCTGACATATTCTAGTGTATCTTTTTCTCATGGTTTTTTAAAAAAATCTGATGCATTATGAAAAGCTTGTACTGCAAGACAGAAATAAATATTCCACAGAATAAAGCAGTTCTGGACAAAATATATATCAATTTTGTAGTAAAAACCTTTAATTTATACGTTAGAATAATATTTGCGTTGTTTTCATAATTATACTTATAATGTTAAAATCAGTTATTCCTTTGAATAGCCATTAAATAGTTATTCTTTTGAAATAATGTTGATTGTAAATCCAAGCTATTTACTGAGTTTTGAGACTAAATACTAAAATAAACTCATACTTTTTAATATTTTATATATCACATCCAAGTACAGTTTCAATTTTAGTAATCTAATGTTACAAACTACAGATTAGGTCATGGATAATTCTCATTACTTATCTGGTTCTCACGATTTACCATATTTTCTCCCATGATAATTGTGTAAACCAGTTAGATATCTCTGTGCTGATATAAACATATAACTTATCTTAGTAATAAGCATGGTTTCATACATGAGGCCTAAACTGCTTTTACAATTTGTGTATTCAATTGGATTACAATTTTCCCCCATACATTAAAAATTATCTCATACCTTGTAGCATTCTAATTTGTTAAAACAAATGAACTTAAATATGGAAGGCTTGATAATTACTGCGATGGAAGCATAAAGCTTAGGGTCAGTTTACAAAGGTTAGTTTTTGTAGAAAGAAATTATGTAGAGGAAAGAATATATAAAAAATGGTAAAGAAAAAATTTCAGATGATTTCCTAGTAAAACAAAACAAAACAAAACAAAAATTCCGACCTTTGCTTTTCTGTTATCACTGAAGAAGCCAAGAACAATTACGAATTTTTTCTTTTATTTGATGAGTGATACTGTATAAGTGCCTTCTTCTGACCATGTGTAGGTTTCAAGTACCAAATTGCCTACTAACTGAATGGAAAATCTAAGGACATTCTATCAGCAAGGGAGTGTCTAATGAAATTGTACCAGGTGAATGTGATTATTTAATTAGAACTGAGGTTTATTAGAACCTGCAAAGGTAAATGCAAGCTCTTCCATACCATGGCACCATTTTATTGGGCAAAAATTTAGAGGTAACAAAGGTGGAGGAAGGCCTACTGAGACAGGCCAGCTGAGATAATGATTAATATGTAGCTTTTGCTCTATAGTAAGATATGAAGACTTTGAAGAAAGTGTTAGATATGGCATGAAAATTATTTTGACGTAGAACTTTAGAGATTCAATGAAGCCAAAAAGAGAATGTATTTAATGTAACATCACACTGAGAGAGAAGCAAGGAAAAGAGAGAGTGAACCACGGGAAAAGTTTGGGGATGAAAAAGAGAATGAATATCACCAGCTAATAATTATTAAACACTTATAAGATTCCAGACACTGTTCTGTTTTACATATTTTAATTTGTTTAATTCTTATAAGAACATCATGAGATAAATAGATGTGTGTTGTTATTATTATTATTATTTTATAGATGAGAAAATTGAGGCTCAGAGAGGTTAAGCAACATGACCTATAATGTCACACAGCTAGTAATTGACCCAGCAAGGGCTTTGTCCATACAATCTGGCTACAGAGCCCATGATGTGCTACACACACACACACACACACACATTTATTTTTTTGTATTTATATATTTACATATAAATGTATCATCTCCCTATATATATCTACAAATTTATATCAGCAGTAATATTATGTATTTTAATAAAAGAGCCAGATAATATAGAAAGGTTGAGGGGATTTGAAACAGTAGTTCATGTGAATCTTTATGAATTTTAAATGATGGTGAGAAAGCAAATAAAGAGCAATATCCTAAAGAAAGAGGACAGATGGAGATTGAAAGGAAGAAATCTTTTGACTCATCTGCACTAAATTTATTTTTAAATGGAATATTTTATTTTATTAATGTGGATGAATTATTTTTTTCAAAAATTAAATTCCTGTTGAGTAAGACAAAAGATTGCTTTCAATTGTTACTATGGAAGACTTAAAAGTTTGAAGTAAATAATTGCATTCTCATTTATACAGATTCACCAGGAAAATATGCAAATCTCATTGAATAAATATTAAAATTTCTTTTACTGATCATAAGATAATTCTACTAGGATGAGAATAAAGAAATGCAAAATCAGATTTATTCAGGCAAATGTCCTGTACTTACTTGTAGTTGTTATTCATATTTCACTGTATTCTAGTAAATGTTTCATTGTTTTACTACCAATCTGTATCAATCTTCTTTCACTTTCCAGAACACATCATGCTCTCTTTGGCTTTTTAGATAGCAAGTAGAAAATAGCAAATATTTATTAAAACATATGTTATAGGTGTTGTACTGAGGCATTTATGAATGGTCTTGCTCAGTCTTCTTCATAAACACATGGAGTATGTGTGCGTTATTACTATGACCATTTTATAACTGAGATATGGAGGTTAAGAAGAGTTAAGTCGTTTAGCTCAAGTTGCACAGCTTTTAAGTTGGGCGGGGGAAGGGATTGGGATTCAACCCCAAACAGTGGCACAACAGAGACCATCACCTCAAGTCATAGTGACTGCCCATTATATAAAATTTCTTCCCAACCCCATCACCTTTGTCTGTTAGGAATATTACTAGTTGCTTAAAAAAACAAAATTCGCTTGCATACCCTTACTTGTAGCCTTTCCTGTCCCCTCCAATAAGAGTAACATGACATCCTAATGACCTTTATTACAGCAGTTGTACCTTTGTAGCTCAATTGCTTACTTTTCTGGGTCTCTGATGATTCTTGGATGATCTTAAGGACAAGGCTTTGTCTTATCCTTGTATTACTACCGCTTCACTTAATCTTTGGTATAGGATTATGTCAATATACATTTGTTACAAGAATTGATGGTTAAGTATTAGTTATTCAAACTGTAAATTTTTATGTTATTTTTGTTCAATTAAGAAAACATCCTGGGTATTCTTTTAATGGTTGCTTTTTTTCACTATAACTACACACACACACACACACACACACACAAACACAAAGAAATGCCAAGAATAGTCCTGCTTCCTGCACATGTACATTTTTTCTGCTTAGAATGTTTTCCTCTAGACTTCTCTCAAATGACCTAAATTATACCTTTTTCAAGTATGAAAGTTCTTTATCAAGACAAAATCTGAAACTTTCACTTGGCACCCTCAAGAACAATCTGTTCAGGATCCCTAGAGATGATTGTGCAGCTGAGGACAATTATACATGAGCAGGGGCTGAAATCCAGCTTGCAATCCACCTGATCTACCCAGAGGGGACCCCTCTTCTAGTTTGCACAAAGGTGCCATATGTGCCAGAGGAAGCCTTTCTGATATTGTTATTCGATTCTGTGCAAGGCTTAACTTTCCAACTACCAGAAAACTCCTAGAAGACAACCTCTTCCTATCTCCATTCTCTTCAACCCCTACCTATCTCCATTGTTACAATATGACCTCATGACCCCTTCTAAATGTTCTTTTGTTGATTCTGCTTTTATCCTTTCCTTTCCTACAACTTCTATCTTAGTTCTGGCTTTTATTTTCACTTGAAATATTGTAAGAATCTGAGTAGTTTCTCTGCCTCCAATATCCTTCTTTCTTTTTAAAAAAATCTTTATATTTTTATTTTCTTCAATTATAGTGGACATACAATAATATACTAGCTTCAGGTGTATGGCACAGTGACTAGAGATCCACACAACTTATGAAGTGATCACCCCGACAAATCCAGTACCCATCTGACGTCATACAGAATACTACTGACTATATTCCCCATGTTATACTATACATCCCCATGACTATTCTGTAACCACCAATTTGCACCTCTTAATTCCCTCTCCCATCACCCACCCCCCATTCCCCAATTTGCCAACCAGCGAAATGCTCTCTGTATCCTTGAGTTTATCTCTTATTTGTTTATCCTGTTCTTTAGTTTTCACATACCACATTTGTCTTTCTCTATCTGACCCACTCCACTCAGCACAATACCCTCTAGGTCCAGCCACGTTGCTGCAGATGGCAAGATTTCATTTCTTTCAATGGCTGAGTAATATTCCATTGTATATATATATATATACCCGCTCTTTCCTCTCCATTCATCCACTGATGGACACCCAGAGTCCTTCCATATTTGAGCTATTGTTGTAATGCTGCAAGGAACATATGAATTCACATGTCCTTTCTAAGTAGTGTTTTAGGTTTCTTCAGATAAACACCCAGAAGTGGGATAAATAGATCCTTCTTTGTCTCTTGTTATAGCCCTTGTTCCAATGTCAACTCTGTCTGGTAAAAGTATTGTCACCCTACCTTTTCTTTGTTTATTTCCATTTTCATGAAACATCTTCCTCCATCCCTTCACTTTCAGTCTGTGCATGTCCCTCAATCTGAAGTGAGTCTCTTGTAAGCAGTACAGGCAAGGGTCCTGTTCTCTTAACCATTCAGCCATTCCATCTTCTGATTGGAGAATTTTATCTACCTATATTGAAAATAACTGTTGCTACATACGTAGCTATCGTCATTCTATCATTCACATTTTTTATCTTTCTTTCTTTTTTCTTCTTCTTAAAGAAGTCCCTCCACAACACTTCCCATAACACTGGCTTAGTGATAATGAACTCCCTCATCCTTTTCCTGTGTGGGAAGATCTTTATCTGTCCTTCAAATCTAAATGATAGCTTTGTGGGGTAGGGTAATCCTGGTTGTAGGTCCTTGCTTTTCATCACTATGAATGTTTCATGTCAGTCCCTTCTGGCCTGCAAAGTTTCTGTTGAGAAATCAGCTGACAGTCTTATGGGAGCTCCCTTGTAGGTAACTTCCTGCTTTTCTCCTGCTGCTCTTAAGATTCTCTATCTGTTTTTAACCTTTGACATTTTAATTATGATGTGTCTTGGAGTGGGCCTCTTTGGGTTCATCTTGTTTGGAACTCTCTGCACTTCCTGGGCTTGTATATCTATTTCTTTTGCCAGCTTAGGGAAGTTTTCTGTCATTATTTCTTCAAATAAGTTTTCAATACCTTGCTCTCACTCTTCTCCTTTGGTACTCCTGTGATGAGAATGTTTTTATGCTTGATATTGCCCCAGAGGCCCCTTAAACTATCTTCACGTTTTTGGATTTTTTTTCTTGTTGCTGTTCTAATTGGGTGTTTTCTGCTGCCTTATCTTCTAAATTGCTGATTCAGTTTTCTGCTTCATCTAATCTACTGTTAATTCCTCCTAGGTAGTCTTCATTTCAGTTATTGTATTTTTCATTTCTAATTGGTTCTTTTTTATGTTTTCTATCTCCACTTTTATGTTTTCTATCGCTTTGTTAAAGTTCTCACTGAGTTCATCTACTCTTCCTTTAAGTTCATTGAGCATCCTATAACAAATGTTTTGAACTTTGCATCTGGTAAATCACTTTTCTCCATTTTGTTTAGTTCTCTCTCTGGAACTTTGTTCTGTCCTTTCATTTGAGACATATTTCTTTGTCTTCTCATTTTGGCTGCCTCCCTGAGTTTGTTCCTATGTATTAAGTAGGGCTGCTATGTCTCCCAGTCTTAGTAGAGTGGCCTTATATAGCAGATGTACTGTGGGTTCTAGTGGTACAGTCTTCCCTGGTCACCTAAGCTGGGTGCTCCAGTTATACGCCTAGTATGGGTTGTGTGTGCCGTCCTGTTGTAGTTGAGCCTTGGGTGCTGTTTGCTCATCAATGTGAGGGATTGACCTTGAGCTGATTGGTTGTGATGACTGGCCATGACCAGTGGAGGAGCTGTTGTGCAGGCGCTGACCCCACAGAGCAGGATTCGCTTTAGCGGGGCTCTGATGCATGTTCTGTCTGCCCTTTGGAAGTGTCATTTTCAGATGTAACCACAGCTGGTGCTCTGGCTCAGACTGAAGTTGGCCACTGGGTATGCAGGCCTGGGCCTCCTGGGAGGGGCCATGCCTCAGGCCTATTTCAGCTGCAGCCTGTGCCTTGCCCGGGCATGAACCACCAAACAATCTGGAGATGGCCGCCACCCACATTGGGCTTGGAAGTGCCTTGAGAGGCCAAGTTGCAAACTGAGGCCAGTTGCCACTAGTGCCAGTCTTGAGGCTGCTCAGTACAAGGCACACTGAGGCCAGATGCTGCTTACTTAGATTTTGTGAATCTTTAAGAGATTTTAGGAAAGTCTGCAGCATGCACTAAGACAGGCTATAGGGAAAAGCTACTGGAAGTAGCTTGGGTGGGCCTGCAACTTGGGAAGGGTGAGATCTCAGGGAATCACCAGGGCAGGGCAACAAGCGTTAGCTATCTTGATGGAGACTCAGATATGGAGCCCACCTGGGTCTGCAAGTAGGGCTCAATGAAAGAACAAAGGCTTCTGCCAGCACTTCTGTCTGGGAGAAAGCTGCCCTTCCAGCCCTTGCCCTAAAGCCAGATGACTTATTTCTTCCCCTATGTCCCTGGTGTCTTTTGAGCTGCTGCTCCAGCACTAGAGCTCAGAGCAAGTGAGTCCAGCAGCAGTTAAGTCCATTTGCAGGCCCCTTAAGAGGAAAGTCTGCATGTCCCTCAGCCCTCTGTCTCACTCAGCCACAATCTCCGCTGGTTTCCGCAGTCGGAAGTTGTGGGGATTTCTCTTGCTGGCACTGGAACCCTGGGCTGAGGAGCTTAGTGTGGGACTAGGACCTTTCACTCCTCCAAGGGGACCTCTACAGTTACTTCTCCTGATTCTTAACTGCCACATGTGGGTGTGGGTCCAAACCATTTTGTGTCTCTGTCCTTCTTCCCATTCTCAAGGTGTTCTCTTCTGTGTGTCCCCAGTTGTAGGATTTCTATTCAGCTAAACTTCAGGGGACTCCCAATGATGGCTTTTCTGTAATTTAATTGTAATTTTGATGTGGTTGTGAGAGGAGGCAAGCACAGTGTTTACTTACTTCGCCATCTTGATCAGAACTCTTAATGGTTGCTTTTAAAATATAAATACCACATGAATAAATTCTAATTGTCCAAGATTAAAACAAAAGATAAATACTATATGAAGATTTTCTTTCACTCCTTCCTACACCATGCCAATACTTTACCTTCCTCACAGATAAAATTATTATTTAGCCTATATTAATCCAGAAATTACACTTCTATACAGTTTATTTATTTTTTTCTCATAAAAAGAAATCATTCTGTTCTCTGATTCATCTATAAAAATAAGTCTGGGGAGGTTTATTCCATATTTAAAAAAATTTTACAATAATAATAAAGACTCCAGTGAGTATCCTTGAAGTCTTTTGTTGTGTAATATGTATTTTTATAAGATTGATTCCTGCAAATGGAATGTTTGGTTCAAAGAGTATAAAATTTTTAATAAATATTGCAAATTGTATGAGAGGTTCAATTTCCTCAAATTCTCTCAAACCCTTCATGATAATGAAGAGTACACATCTTTTACATTTTTGAGAGTCTGCAACAAAAATTATTTTTGTGAAGTTGTTGCAGTACTAGTTAAATTAGCTTTTGCACATTTTCTATATATACATTTTACATATATGCATTTGTCATTTGTATTTTTTTCTTTTGTGAATTATTACTTGGTTAAAAATGAAAGATAAAAACTTAATAGAAGATGGGCGAAATATTTTTATTGCTCCATTTTCCTATATATTTTGGATGTTTTTGGATATTAATCCTTTTTGTAGCACATATTTTACAGCATTTTCCCGTAATACTTTGCCTTTTTTTTTTTTTTCATTTTGTGGTGTATTTTATCATTCAAAGGCTTTTAATTTATATGTCAAGGCATTTCTTTTATAGCTTTCTGGTTCTCTGGTTCTGTCTCACATGGAAGACCTTTTCTATCTGAAGATTTTGAAAATATTCCATTTTTTTCTATAAACACAATTTTGTTTTTACATCTATCTTCTCAACCCTTCTTTCTCTAATTTATTTTATGCATAAAATGGAATTGGAATCTATTTTTTTTTTTTAATGTTAATACATTTATAAGCAATTATTTCAATCTTATTTAAAAGGCCTTTCTTATTCACATATTTGTAATCCTATCTTTATCTAAATACAAACTCATATTCTAATTTGATTCTGTTTAATTGGGCTCTTTGTTCTTTTCAGCACTAGTACCATCTTGTTCTAATCAGTTTAGCTTTATAGTATGTTGTGGTTGACAAAGTTTTCTTTTGTTCTCTTTAAAAATTTTACATATTTTCTCTTAAATAAGAATTTAAAATTAATTTGACAAAGCCTACTAAAAAGCCCTGCTGTAGATATGACAAGATATGCATTGGATATATAAATTAATTTTTAAAGAGTTAATGTCTTTTTAAATATGAGCTTTCCAATACCAAATCTTGTTGCTCCTTATTTACCCAGGTCCCTAAGTCAAGTCCTTTGATTTTTATGTACATAGGTTGTGGTAATATCATATTATTCCCTATTTTTTAAAACAATATATGCTGCTAAAGGAAATGGCATTCCTTCTACACTTACATATTCTATTTTTCATAACTTGTATACATAGAATTAATTAATTGATTGTCTTGCAAATGTCATTGTGTTTTGACTTGAACTTTGAAATTAGGGACTAAAAAGCCTAAATTTTTGTTGTTGTTTGGTGCTTGTGTTCGTTTTTGGTTTTTGTTTTAATAAAGCATTGTTAGATTGGGTGATACAAAAATGAATAAGATGCATTCCTTGTTTTCAATGACAATACTATCTAGCAGGAAAAATACACTGTAGACAACTATATTCGGTGCTATGAATAAAATATTATGAAAGCATTGGGAAGTAATGAATGTAGCCTAAGAAGATTATGGAGAATATGATACAGGAAATAACATTTGAAGAATGAAAATTTACTATAGAGACCCATTAAAGGTTTAAAAGTAAGAGAATAAGAGTAGGAAAAAATATAAACTAGAGGATGAACTTATGTCTGGAAAATTGTTACAATAGTAATGCTCACGTTACAACTTGGGTAAAGCAGAGATTTAAGGAGTGGAATTGGCAGGTAGATAAGGTAAGAATTCTTATTGAAGTTATTAGCTTAACATGTGATAAAAACTAGAAATTTGGAAGGTTTAAATAGGAAGTATAATAACCACTGGATTTGGATATTTAAAGCTATTAACATGCTCTGGAGTACAATTTAAAAAAGCTGTAAAATGTGTATCACTGGCTTGTGAACTTATGTTGTATTTTGTTTGAGATATTCAAAATACATAAAAATTATCTGGGAAATTTATTCATATTCAAAAAAGTTCCAGAGATAAATCATCATCATCATGATCATCATGCTCATGATCATCATTATCATCATCACCATCACCATCATCATCATGGCCCTGAGTAGTTCCCGTACTGATTTATTTATTTAGTCATCACTTTCCTAGAAAATTTAATTATACAGAACAAACACATGCCAGTTTACTGCATTATTAATATTATAATATATTTTTTAGCCCACATAGAATATTTTAAAAATTTCTGTTATAGTTTGTCTTATTAAGAGTGCAGTCACTTCCAATGCCTTAACAAGGGCAGATTATTATAACTTTGTCTTTATTAAGGAATAAGATAGATATTTCTTTTAAAATATTAGTGTTAACAACAAGCATAAGGACCTGTTTCTGGAGATTATGAGTGTCACGCTTAAAAGTGCTCTCATATGTAAGTTAAAAAATTAATAAATACATTTTATTGACTTGTTTTGAAGTTTATAAGTCTGAGATATGGTAGGAAAACTGGAAATTCAGTACATGAACCAATGAAAATATAATGGCTCATGAAGAAGCAAATTATGAGAACACCCAAAACCTACCTTGGCACGTTGTTTTTGTTTCTGAGCCCTGGTTTCAGGACTGGAAACAGCATTGTTAGAACCACCTTAACTATGTTTATAAACTGAGTGGTAGTAATATGCTCCTTCTGGGACTTCTTCCATGATGGATTTTATTAGTTCTTCTGTTTCTTTAGGATGGCTCTCCTGCATCTTGCTTAAAGTTCCTCTTGCAAATTATATGTTGATCTTTTCTTCACTCACTGAAGAAAATAGTAGTGTGTTGTCCCTGAGAGAGACTGTTCTCTGAACAGGGCTAGAGAAGGAGCTGATTTTCCTACTTTGATAGCTGGTTGCTTAAATGTGTAATGCACTGACCTTTCATAGATGACATTGAGAAGGAAAGACTTAGAAACATTTTTTTTGAGAAATACCTTGGCAGACTGGATTTTTTGTCTTGCTTCTCCCACTCTGTTCCAGAGATAACGAGACTACTTCACTTCAGCTGAACATTGCAGTGCAAAAACGGATTAAGGATTTTGGGCCCCTTGACACTGTCTACTGCTTTATAAATTCTGATTTAATCAAGGATGTTTAGTTTCAGAATACTTTCTTTAATCACCACCTTTTTCTTTTTTAAAAAATACTGTATAATCTCAGCATAAACATTTTTCTTTCTTAGTTGTATTTTATAATGAAATGATGAAAGTTAATAATAGATTACTGAGAATACTGATTAAAACATATTTTATATTGTACTCAATGGGAAGAGAAAGAAGAGTGATTCTTTAGCTGTTTGTATTAGACTCATTTGGGAGAAGTATCCATGTATGACTATATTCTTATTTTATCTTTTCTTAAGCCACCAGAATATGTGTGCAAAAGGATTACAATTAAATATTTATGAAATCTTGAAAAGTGATAGAATTGTTTATTGCAAATAAGATTATTTGTTGGCTGTATGCTTTCAATCTTCTGCAAAAAGCTATTAAAATTAGCTCGTAGTTACCCTCTCAGCCTTTCTAACCACTGCAGATCTTTGGCCATTCCCAAAAGATCACAATATTTCTCACATCTCTGAAGCTGGGATTCTAATTATCTATTTGTCATCATCAGCTAATGTTCCTCTTGAGAGATAAAAAAGTCACCTTGAAGCTCTCTCATTTTATACATTTCTGCATACAATTACTTAACAATTTGTATCCAAAAGGTCTCTAAATTAGTCTTAGTTTATGCAACACTTTGCCACAGATAAATTGTAAAAATAGTTTGAAAACATTTTCAGGACATTTTACTGTAATGAGGTGGCTTGCTTTCTGTGATAACTCAGTAAAAGCCTAGAATATATGCCTAATTTTCAAGCTGTACTGTTCCTGTAGAAATACATTTGTTTGCTCAAGGTTAGAGTGAGGTAACATGTTCCTTTGAGCTATACTTAGAAATCTTTTGAGGGTGGAGTCACAGATGTTGTCCTAGTGATAAGGATTGAGTGGGAGCCACCATACCAGGTACTTCTGAGAAGTACCAACCTCCTGAGGCACTAAGAGCAAGCCTGTGGCTCTTGAGGATGATGAACTTTCTTAGAGACTTTTAAATTATACTGCATTGAATAAAAAGCAAATGTGTAACCTTCTGATGCCAACTTTGTGTTTCAGCTCTGTAGGCGAAAATGTTTTAATATTAATATCTAATGACTGAGAGTGTTGAGTAGAAAGTAGAAGAGAGATATTTTGATATCGTTCTGTCGGTTTAATTCATTTTCATAGCAAACAGCCTGCACTCTTGAGTTACAAAACTGTGGGTGATGTTTGCAGGCTACATGGATTTGCGTGAACCATTCTTTTTAAGAATAAGTAGTTTAAATTTCTAAATGCAAATACAGATTTGTTTGAATAAGTATATATGTTTATGCTCTTTAACATCTCATAATTAAAAAAAATTTATAATTTACATTGCAGTTAGTACTGTCTTGTCATATTTGACATAAAATTGTGATTCTTTTGATTCTCTAATTGTGTTGAAAACCTGAGATTTCATAAGAATTTGCTCTAGGATCTCTGAATTTCCCAAGAATTTTAAATATTTCCCTGTTCACAATTTAAATTATTTAGGCAGAGCTTCCTCCAAAATGGTCGTGTGTACCTCCAACTTTACCTACATACATATTTGTAATATAAACTTTTAACATAAAGACCTGAATTATTATCTTAGTGTTTCTCTTTTCATGAATTTGAGTTATTCCTTCTGCTGCTTGCTGGAAATCTTTTGCATATTCAGGTACAGTGCTCTTTTGAGCATGATCCGAGAGACCACCTGCATCAGACTCACCTGAGATGTTTTATTAGAAATTGCATATTCCTCAGGCTACATAGAATCTGCATTCCATGCAGTGCTTCATGAGATTCTGACACACACAATAATGTTAAAACCACTGCTTTTGAGGCCCAGAGGGTATTTACGGCATCAGTTTAGCCAGGCAGGTGTTCCTTTAACTCTGAAAGGCCTTAAAGTAAGCATCATTAACAACAGTGTCATTTCTTTAGATTCTGAAGGCATGAGTTGATCATTCAACAGCTAGGATATCAGGGAATCAGTTACAAATATCCAAAAATATATGTTACTATTTCAGATAGTTCATCCAATACCTCTAAACATAACTCATAATCTGAGTGTCCTGGAAATTTTCCCAAGCATGGAAAGGTACTGGAGGGTTCTGATATCATTAGGAGATACTTTTACATTCAAATGAGCACACTGGCACATATCAACCATGCATGTACATACTGATCTCTAAGATCTTTAGTAGTTTTCCTTGGTGAAAACATAGCAGAATTTTCTTTCAAGTTAATTTGTTGTATAAACCTGAAATATTCTGCAAATCTATTGCCAAGTAGGCAAGAACAGTCAAGCTACCTACAACAAGTGTCTACTGAGAGGTTATTTAGTTTTTGTTGTTATTCTGTTATCTTTGAGGGAATCAGGAACATGGAAAGATGAAGGGAAAAAAAAAGATAAATAAATAGGTTCTTTCATGAAGGGAATATTGCTAAGAAGGAAGAAAGAATTTGTGGTAGACTCAGTCTATGGAAAAACTAAATTCTGTCACTTGGCTTACTAATGTAAAAATCTATTTTGCCATATATTCTGACTCTCAAGAAGCTTTCTTTCATTTTTATTATGGTAAATTAAATTATAAAGAAATCTTTAAAATAGGAATATACAAATATAAGTATTAATACAGGTTTTTTGGTATACTTACTGCTTTAAGTTGTCTTGCAATGTTATTTTCCCACCTTAGAACTGAGATTCGTAGGGTCCTTTCTAATAGTCATCTTCCTAACAAATGTGCTAATCAACCAATGATAAAGTAAAAAACTATTCATATTTTTCTCCCAGAACTTATAAGATCTATTTAGAGCTTTAAGAGTTATTTACTCAAAGTGGTAGTGCTATATTGTTAAGGAAACTGGAATAAATAGAATAGGAATAGATATTTTACAGTAGTTTATACTTGCCATGAATATGTGAAGATTTCATTTTTATAGTTGAGGAGTCGATAATTTGGGGAAGAGAGGAAAGGAAAGGAAATTTAGTTCCCATATTTTGAGCAATGAAGGTAAGTGGTTAATTCAAATTAACACCTATTTTTGCTTATGTGGCAAACAAATCTTAAAGCTTTGAGAGAGGATGTGAAATACAGGATGTTCTCTGTTAATTGCATGCAATTTGAACTATTTTCTGTAGAATGCTTAGAATGTCTTAATGTGAAATGGAGTACTGATGAAGAGGCCTTCACTATTTTGGATGTAAGAAAACATCAGATTAGAAAAACTTGACTCATTGCTGCTGTGTCAAAACCTATTTAATGTTATTTAAAGATGTGTGTACAGACCCACTCAGAAGCTAAGAAATAGTGCTGGACCCTGCAGAATGAGATCATATCTGAATTGCAGGTTGGGTTCTTCCTAAACAGGAAATGGCCTGGAATACAGTTAATTCGCACTTCTGAAGGAAGTAGGTAGAGGTTTTCCGTTGTTCAGCTGCTTCACCTAATTAGAAAGAAAATGTTAGTCTAGCAGTCTATATGTGACAAATTCATGTAAGGCTAATAGGTCCTAAAGAGAATAATGATTGAGTATCAGAGAATTTTATGTGATGCTAACTTAAACACACTCTAAATTAGTGGAGTGTTTTTGAGAATGTTGTCAGAAATACCAAAATAGAAAGAACTCCAGGTGAAAATTAGTTGGTTTTACATTGCCAGTGTGCAAATGTATTGGAAATTAATTGGATAAGCAGAGGGCAAGATCATGAATTTTATCCATGCCATATTGAGGGAAATGTTACTTCTCCTTTTTCATTTTTTCAATAATAATGAGACTATTATTACAGAAAAACAGTCACTATACAAAGCAATTAAGCCTCTGGCTTCCTCGTTTACTATACTTTTTAATTTTTATCTTTGTAGAGTTTCTCAAGTTTTTCTATTTCCATTTTTAAAATGTCACTATATTCTGTTGAATTTTGACATTGATACACTATTAGTTATTTTTTTTTTTAGGGTATGAAGAGTTGAGAAATCCATAAGAACATTTGTGTTTCAATAAATGCAAAGTAATATGTGGAGTATTTTAATACATTATATATACAGTGTGAATGTTAATGAGTTTGTTGATAGCTAGATTATGAATACATGGATTGAAAGGTAGGTGGATAATAAAGACAGAGCCATGATACAAATATAGTGATTTCATCCTATGATGAAATCATTATATTTGGCCCCAGAAAGACTATTTCTGGCATCCTTATTTTCTTTGGAAAAGTCATATAGAATTTTAAAATTTGAGGATCATAGCTGAGGTTTATTTGAAATAAATTCAAGTGATTTTCTTAGTGAAAGGAAGATATTACTGTGATAAATATTTTATCCACATGAATTATATCCTAAATAATTTTTACAGGTAACAATAAACGTTACAAGTGTTTAATGAAGATAGTTTCCAATATTCACTTACTCATGTATGCCAAATTAAAAGAAAGGTAGGGAAATATGTTCTTTATTCGTTAGTCTATATTTCATCATTATAAAAATGCACAGAAGCTAGTTGGAAAATCTTTCAATAGTTACTTCGTTTGTATGTGCTGTCATCATCCAATATCTATTTTTCATTGCAGATAAATTAATCAGTTTTTAAAGTGTCTGTATGTGGTATTAAGATGAACTGTGTGTTCTTCTTATCATCTACAGATAAATGAAATGATAACATCTTTCGCAAACAGGCAAAATGAAAATAATGAAAAGCATGAGAAGCACTTCAAAATGCTTTTAGAGGATTGACCTTTTTTATTTTAATTTCTGATACTCACTGAGAATAATTCACAAATGGAACATTCTGTAATACAAAGTTAGTTGACAATATTTTTCAGCTTTATAGTAACAGCTTTGTATATTCGAAATACATGGTGGTTAAGAATATATGTAGATAGGAATGAAATGGTAATCTCAAATGGCCTATATACTATGTGACAGTTCATTTATTTAACAAATATTTAATAAGCACTGCTGTGTACCAGGCACTGTTATAGACAGTAGAGTAAATAACAGTGAATAAAAGAGCCAAAGTTACTGCTTCATAGAGCTTACATTACAGTGGAGAGTGATTAAAATCAGATTTTCATGCAAATAAATGTATGTCAGATGGTGATTCTCTTAGAGTAAATAAATAATAAAGCAAAGAATGGGAGTGTTCAGAGAAGTAGCACAGTGAAGGAGTTTATTTTTAATAGTCAGGGAAGCTGTCACTTTTCAGTTGATATTTGAGCAGTGACTTAAAAGTAGTAAATAAAGGAGCCATCTGGTAGTGAACCATTCCAGACAGAGGAACATCAAATGCAAAGGACCTGAGGTAGAATGTGCTTGGTGTGTCCAAGGGAAAGATAGTTGTTGCTCTAATGGAGTAAGTAACTGGCATGGAAGGATGCAATGAGCGTAGGGAGGTAACAAACACTGATTATGTAAGGCCCAATAGACTATTGTGAGAATTTGGGGTTTTATTCAGAGTGAGAGGGGACATCATTACAAAGTTTTTGAATATAAGAGTGATGGGATCAAACATGTTTTTAAAGAATCACTCTGGCTGCTCCATTGAGAGTATACTAGGACAGAGCAAGTATGGAAGCAGGGAACCCAGTTAGAAGGACAATTAAGACAAACTCTTAAGATAGATGTTGAGAGCTATAATACAGCAATTTTCCTAGTGAGGAACAAGAGATGCCACAGAGTACCTTGGTGGCTTCCTGAGTGGCAGAGGTTTACATAGCAGAATTATAGACCATTACAGTTGTTTTCATGGAAAATTGTTATTAAGCAGCAATAGCAAGAAAAAAAATAGACATTCATATTTTTTAAGCTTTTGGGTTGCTTCCAGTTTCAGTCTATTATGACTAATGCTGCTATGAACATTTGCATATTCATCTCTGTGTGGTTATGTTTTCCTTTTTCTTAGTAAATACCTAGGAGTAGATTTGATGGGATGTATGGTAAGATTACTTTACTAGATACTACCAAACTGTTTTACAAAGTGGCTGGACCACTTTGCATTCCAACAAGCAAGATATGACAGTCCCATTTGCTTTGCTTCCTTGCCAGCCACTTAGTACTGTCAGTCTTTTTAACATCAACCTTTATATTGTGTGTATAGTGTATCTTACTGTGATTGTTTTAGTTTTTACTTCTCTGATAATCAATGATATTGAGAATCTTTTCATGCACTTATTTGCCATCTCTGTATCTTTTTTCTGAAATATCTCTTCAAACTTTTTGTCTGTTTTTTGAAATTTGATTGTCTTCTTATTGAGGTATAAGAATTCTTTAAATATTCTGAGACAAGCCTATTAGTCAGACATATGTTTTGCAAAATTTTCTCCCACTTTATAGTTTGCTTTTATATTTTCTTAACTTGTCTTTCAATATTGAAAGTTTTTCATCTTGATGTGGTCCATTTTATAATTATTTTCTGTTATATTTGTGCTTTGTATGTTCTAAGATATCTATATTAAATCCAATAATACAAAGTTTTCCTTCTATGTTTTTGGTGAAAGATTAATAATTTTAGCTCATTTATGCAAGTCTATCATACATATATAGTTAACTTTTGAGTACAGTTTAAGGTAAGGGTTACAGTTGATTGTTTCCATACAGATATCTAGTTGTTTCAGCACTATTTGTTTGAAAGACTTATTTTTCTACTGACTTTCCCTGCCCTCTTTGTCAAAAATCAGTTGACTTTGTAAATTGTGAATCTATTTTTTGGACACTGTAGACTGTTCCATTGATCTATATACTATTACTATGCCAATACCACACTTATCTTGATTACTGTAGCTTTAGAGTAAGTCTTTTAGAATTTTGGTTGTGATTATAAATCAGTTTGGAGAGAATTGCCATTTAACAATATTTATGTTTGTGGAATATCATTTTTCAGGTCTTTTTTTGAGTTTTTAGTGTATAGGTCTTATATATCTCTTAATAAATTTATTCTTGAATATTTTATATTTTATGTTATTGTAAATGAACTTGTTTTTAAAATTTAACATTTGGCTGATTAGTTGCATATGTGTGTATGTCTACATACATGTTAAGTAGTCTTTATATGTATAGACACACACACATATCAGAGATTGACAAGCTATGGCCCACCAGCCATCCACCTGCTTTTGTAAATGAAGTTTTATTGAAACACAGCCATGCTTATTTATTTATATATTGTCTATGACTGTTTTAATGCTACAAATGTAGAATTGAGTTTTTGCAACAGAGACTGTGTGGCCTACAAGCTCGAAATATTTACTATCTGGTCCTTTAAGAATAAGTACACCAACTCCTCATATATAGAAATACACTTGAATTTTTTATATTGACTTTATATCCTTCAACCTTGCCAAATTCACTTATTACTTCTTAATAGTTTTTTTTTTTTTTAATAGTTTCCTTAGGGTTTTCTACAACCAGTGTAATGTTGTCTGGAAATAACAATAATTTTATTTCTTCCTTTACATTTTTTATGCGTTGTATTTCTTTATATTAATAAAATAATTTTGAAATATTCTCTAATATTCTATTGTATGAGTGTATATGCCATAATTAAACATGTTTATATTATTGGAAATTTACGGTGTTTTCAAACTTTCACTTTGAGTAATTCTAAAGATTATTTTTACTCATGCAGTTTTTATTATTTATTTATTGTTTGCTAAGATATATTTTTGGAGCTTTTATTATTGAGTCCATGATTGTAAACATGATTAAAATCATTGAAGCAAACTGTCAAATTGCCCTTAAAAATGGGCAAATTTCTCTCAAGAATATGAGAGTGTTTTCCAGCATGGCTGATTTTAAAATTCATGTTACTAATTTCTCTTTTTACATTATTCTATTCCCTAGACCAAAATAAGTTAATAAATAATTATTTTTTAAAATAATTTCTCCCTCTAATTTTTTGTTTAAAAAATTATAATAGTTAAGATCATTGACTCTAGAATTAAATGTGAATATTAGTTCTAGCTCCAATAAAAAAATGTAACCTTGAGCAAGTTACTAATTCTGTTCTTATTTTTCTAATTATAAAATGTAGATAAAAGAGTACCTACATCAGAATTTTATTTGGAATATTAAATGAGACAATGTAATTAGAACATTCTGTATGACCTTAAGCTGGATAAGTGCTTAATTAATATTTTCTCTTATTATATAACATTCCATGACAGACCAGGATCAAGTCATAACATTCAAGACATGATATTGAGTTGAGATTTTAGGGTTAGAAAAATACTTAATCTAGGATATGCCCTTTTATCTTTAGTTTCACCTCAGTTTAAAGCAAATTATTCAGGATTGATTTTATTGGAAATGTATATAATATACCTGAGTATAAAATGTACATCCAAATTTTAATCTGAGTTTGATTTGATGAAGTTGTTGATTCTCACTTTTCAATTTAATTCTATTTCTTTATAATATACTCTTTCTTATCTTTCTTTTATAATCTGGATAATCCTTCCAATATACAGCATGTAATTTTAAATATGAAGGTTGCATTTTAACATTAAATTTAATAGTTTTGATAATTAAATGGATAATGGAGGTAGCAAATATCTATAGATAATTACAGCTTCATGATGTTGAGAGCAAGGAACCTCTTAAAAATACTATTCACATATAAAATAAATTTTTTCATCTAATAATAATATTTAGAAATTCATATTTTTCTTTTTTCATTAAGTATTGATGAGGAACCTACTGTAACAGTATATTAAACATATGAACTAAAAATTTTAATATAATATCTTCAAATGCCTTAGAATTTAGAGATAACATAATCACAGTTATCTAATGTAAGCTTTATTCTAATGTAATACAATAGTCTAAAGTATTTAATGTTTATCTGATATAAATGTTAGGTAGTTTAAGAGCACATATAAACAATGCTTTAAAGGAGGGAGTGATCACTTATGGATAATATACTCACGGTTTTCTAATGCTTAAAGGAAGAGGTAGCAATTGAGAATTTAGGGTGATCTTGAAAAACATCTGGAAGAAGGAAGCAAGTAACATCACACAAGTAATATGGTGACACCTGCATCCAGAATTATCTGGTAATAGAGTGCAAGCATTTTAGTAGATAGTATTTCAGGATAATCTTCAAAGAGATCTTAAAGTGACTGCAACAAATGCATATAGAAGAGGAAGGCAGACATGAAGAAATCAGAATGAGAATGTTAAAATAATAGTATCCTTGTGAAATGTAAATTTCAAAAAAAAAAGAATGCCTTTCCATTATGAAAGTCTGCTCTCAATTTTGAATTAAGAAGCATGCTCAGATTTCAAATCTCTGTGTACATAGAGGATGTCCAAACTTTGTTTTTGCCTAGTATAGAGTGACCTGCCAAAATAGAAAGGCCATTTAAAAATTTTCCTTTGTCAACCAGTTTCACTTACTATGTGATCCAGTTTTAAACCATATTTATCCAAATTAAATTACTAATGAGGTAACACTATAGGAAAGTAGAAATCTGTCACTCTGGAGAATATAATGTTATACACTGCTATATGAAAGCTCAGTGATGATGTGAAATACAGATATTTTTCTCCATTAAGCCTCATTGAACTGGAGATCTTCTGGAGTTTCTTATTTTTGGATCCGTGCTTAGAATATCACAGTGCATTCATTTTCCTTTTTAACTATTAACAACTTTTGTGGTTCTTCCTACATCGTAGTTATGAGTCACAGCAATTTACACTTTGTTCAGGAAAGGTAAGAGAGGGGTGTGTGTATGCTTAAAATATGTTATATGAGCCTTTAAATATATATTATAAAATAGAAATTATATATTAGACTTTCTAAAAGCTACTAGTGTGCTATTTCTCCTAATCTAACAGACCATAACTGTAGAATCAAAAAGAGAGGAAAACTGTTGTAATCTCTTTTTTTGAAATGCAGTATTCTTAAAAATACTATTTTACTCAGAAAATTACCAAGTCATACCTATTTATTTGTCCAAACAAAATTAAGTACACTTAAACAACACCGTCTTTCACAAATGGATTGTGTAACATATCTAATATGTGATAAGAAAAAAATTCTACTGGTTTACACTTAGTAATTACCAGGGACTAACATCAGTGATCATATATCTATATTAAGTTAGAATCAACATTGTCTTTATTCACTTTCGATTTCCACATGTTCCAGCTAAATTCCTACACTGCTTTTATTTTAGGAAATCCTTAAGAAAAACTTAGCTGAGAAAGTACAAGGAGTAAATAGGATTGTAATCTACTTTTTCTTTTTGATAAATGAAATGCTGATTTCTTTATGTTTGTTCATATTCTTGGTCAGAAAACTGGGAATTTAAATGATACTTTCTGAAATGTTATCTTTTAAATACAAACCAAAGTCCTGGCTCAAAGTCCAGTATCCCTAGATGAACCATAGAACCTCTACATCAAGTCTGGAAACCTATGAATTAATAAGTTGACTGTCTCTCATACAACTGATTTTCGATGGTGGGCAGGAATACAATAAAACCTGTCATTCCAAAGTCAGGAAAAATGGAAAACACAGAAGACACTGCAAAATGGGAATGACAAAATTTCTTGATTAAATTCTAATTTTACTTTTGGAGCATAGCAAAATTATTTTTTTATTATTCTCTGGTTCTGCCTTTTGAGAGACTCTTCCTTTTCCATCATTTTCCATTGATATATATGAAATGAGTGTTGGACATATACCTTCCTTGGGTGGCATTCATCATTATCATTCCACTTCCAGCCTATTGAAGGTAGAGTACATAAAGGTTATTTCAAATCTTAAACAGTTACACATACTTTTGGTCTGAGATTGTAATAGCTTTAGTAGCAGAAATATCTTAAAAACTTAGTAGACTTTCTATTTTATTTCAAGCAATACCATGTATGAGTACTCATTCCCACAATTATTTTAGAGACTTTGTTCTCAGGTCCTCTGTATTTCTTTGACATATTGGGGATTATCTGAGTTCATCAGCCTGCAACTGGAAAGCCAGACCTGTAGGCTCTTACCTTGAGTTATGATTCTGTTTGAAAAGATTTGCTATCAAGTAGACCTTCTCTAAGATCCAGAGTTGTTATCTTTAATAAGTAGGCCCTAGGACAACTTGGGCTTGTCTCCATTCCAGCAAGACAGAAGAAGACAGAGCATAGAGAAACACATAACAGGCTTTAATGTGCCGCTCTGGAAAAGGCTTTCATCCCTTCTGCCCACTTTCCTTTGGTAGAAATCAATTACATAGTAATATATAATTTTCAGAGACAGGTAAATGAAATCTGGTTATATCCTCAGAATGAAAAAAAGAAAGAGATTTGGTCAATAGCAATCTGAGTATGCCACAGATACCAATTGAATATGCTACCAGAAATATATGAGAGTTCTGGTTTTAGCATAATATTCTTAGGAGCCATATTAGCAGTACCATTTTTTGCTTGCTTATTCTGCTTTGTTTTTAAAGGATGTTCAGTTGAAGGAAATGTAATGTACATATTTCTACTTCTCTGTTTTCCCAACACCAACTTCTAAAAAAAAAAAAAAAAAAAAGCCAAACCAAAAAACAAAACAATAACAAAAAAGAAAGAAAGAAAGAACAATAAAAAATGACTGACAAATACAAATAATTATGCACCCAAATGCAGAAAGATTCTGAAAATAGATGAAAGAAATATTTATAGATCCTCTATGGACACAAAATCTACAAACATGGAAGGCACATCCATAAAGAGACTCCATTATTTAGCGTAACAAAATCTGGAGGCATTATGGGTTATTGCTGAATCTTTTTCCACATGGAAGAGCAGCAAACAAATTCAGGCCTGAAAGAGAAGACAGGCAAACTCTCAGCTTTTGCAGGAAGCAGGGGACAGAAATAGTAGGGCAGGGAAGAAGTATATATGGCAATTGGCATGGCAACCATTAATTGAGACAGCTGGAGAGAAACGATTAAACGCTAAATCACCACCACAATAACCTGCAGTATAAGAGGTTGAACTATGAATCACACAGTTCCCCATCATATTCTGAAATGGGACTATGGGCAGAAATATGCCCCTAAACAGATGGAAGCACCAATTTGTTTAGAGCCAGGTCTGAAATAACAACCCTAAATGTAAACTGCAACTACTGTTATTTACCATGATTGCTCTTTAGCTATCATCTATCAGCAACTACCACTACTGGATAGTACTACTACTTTGAAATACGAGTGATATTTAAACATAAACCATCCTGAAAGCTGTAGAACTATGGAAAGAGACCATAAAAAGATAATTAAGAATCATAATAACAACAGAAGAACTGTAACATCAAGCAAAATATTTAAATGTACCCATCTATGTAATTTCAAAGAATTAAAACAAAGAAATGTGGTTTCTTTGTGCGCAAGAGTTTAAAGAAAACGTGCAAAAGCATAAAAAAGAGATAAGGCAACAAAAAGAAAAAAGCAATCTGACAGTACAAGAAAGAAAATCCCACATGAGAAAGGATAAACATTTCATAGACAAAAGAGAAAATATAGGGACATGAAGAATAAGCTTGAGATAGATGAAATAAATGAAATGGGAAAAATAATAAAAATCAAACAAAAGATTCAGTATGTTTATGTATGTTGTGTGTGTACTTAGTATTTATGGAAAAGAAGAAAACATGGAAAAAATTTGAAGACATAAGAGGAATATATTTTTTTACAGTAATGATGTGAATATGTATAGTGAAAAGACACTGTTTATTAGGAAAAAACACAGACTGATTAACATGGAGTGATATCTCAGTGCATGATATGAGCTTTAAAGATTAAACAAAGAAAGTCATCTATAAAGTGGAAAATTCAGACTAGCTCAGATTTCTATAAGCAAAAAATGTCTTTAAGATAGAATTCAAAATTCTTATGTGATGAAGTTATGCTTTGACTGCAAAGGAATGATGGTGAGTCTTGAATATACTTTCATATAGAACCCGGGGCTGGGGGAGGAAACAAGGAAATTAAGGTTATAAAATAGATTGTAAATCTCTAAACAAACAAGAAATAGAAATAATTTAACAAAAGAAAATCTGGAGAGGATAAAAGAGTTAGAGTATATCTGTTGATTATCTCATCTTTCTTATAAGAGACTTGGATAAACATTTAATTGTGGATAAATCCATAGGAAAAAAATTCTTTTAATATAGTTTAATCTCATTGAGATAAAGTTCTTTTTGAAAGAAAAGAGTATTGGTATAAGTTTTTAAAGAGTATTTTAATCACTTGGAATGTTCTAGTTATCTGTCATTTTTCTAAAACCCTATTAATTTTTAAAAGATTTTATAATTTTATTATCTTTTTTCCTGTTTCTGCTTTTTACTTTTAAATGTGATTCTCCTGAAAATTATTGTTATACTAGTATTGTACACTGAAAAATAGTGAAAATAACTATTATTAAATTAAGTTTCCAGAATTTTCGTCTTGTAAAAATAATTATCTTGCTCAAGGAAAATTTTTAATTTTACAATTTTATATCTCTTTCAATTTCAATAATTTTGGTTAACTACATGTGATAATTTTAGCAAAATACAAAACATTTTAAACTAATATGTTTCCTATAAAAACATTTATTTTACACTTATATTTTGGATATTATAAATACATATTCTTGTTCTGAGTTAACTAGCATATTTTTTGTTATTATTTTGTATTTTCATTGATGTTTCAACTTTAAAAAATTGCTTTCTGTAAGTGGTAATGAGGGGAAAATTTTTCAGATGATAAGCAACGACTTAACTATAAGACTGTTATTAAAATTAATGGGTGTCGTTGTTAGAACACAGTAAATCTATATCATTAATGTCCTCTAATTGTTAATCATCATTAAGGAGTTAGAACATCATTATTGTTACTTTTTCCAAGTTTTATTTGAACATCATCAGCTTTAAAGAAAATCAAGGAAAGGTTAAAAACTTATATTTCTGATCTGGGGATCCAGGATTAAATATTTCTGTACGAATAGTATATATATATCTCCTTAGACATTTGTCACACTGGAAGTTGAAGCTAAAATTGAGAGATATGAGAACTATGTAGCTACTAGAAGAAGGTGCTGCTTCTAACCTCCCTAACCTCAGTCCCTGAAGGTTTTATAAATTGCCTACAAGTTAGTGTCCCAAAGGACAGGAATTATTTGCTAATTTAATAGATAGTCATCAGCTGATTTCAAAAGGGTTTCAACATATTTTAATTCTAAGAATTTTTAAAATTTCCTCAAATAAATTTGAAACTCCTTGTAGGTACTCAAATTCTCACATAAGTTGATGGCATCATTTCAGTGCCACCATTTACTTTATATTCTTCGTGGCTCAGCAAATTTATTTAGCTTTGTCCTTTATTTCCTTAGGTCATCATTTAGTACCCTTATGAAGGAGAATAAAGTATCAAAAGTCTAACTAACATAACTGTTTCCCTAAAAGTGATTTCAAGTGAGCATGGCTATCTTTTCCAAAATACGAAAACCATTTCTATACGATGAATTATATAGTTGAAGTCCCTTTTCTATCTCATGGGTTATAAAAAGTATTTTTACCTTCACATTTCATCAGCAATGGTGTTGAGTGGCTTTTAACTCTAATTTGTAACAGAGTATCATATTCCGAGAGGCAGGAAAGTATCACGTTAAATCATAAAGAAGTAGATTAGATATTTCATTTCTCCATAAGTAAAGATGAATATTTTACTAAGATTAGAGAAGGAGGAAATGCACAGCACACACAGAAAGTATGTCTGCTATCCTTTTTCTATCATTCACTATAGCTGCTTAAAATTGTTTCCTTGACATGCTAATAGCAGCTCTGATTGAATTAAATAGCAAAGTGGATGATTGTTATTGTTACTAAATGAAAAAGACTTTTTTTTTCCTTGATGCAATAGAAAATGTGTAAAGCCAAACAAACAAAATGCTTGTCACATGTTGTACAATCTACATAAGACAGATGATGGTATATTTCTCTGATCACCTCATTTTCGTTGTTTTCACAATGTTGACCAACATGCTGCCAACCTGGCTTCCCGCTTCTGATTTAAACACATGATTCAGAATGACTTTGGAAGGTTGTGATACTCACGGATTTATGGGGCACTTGTATGTGGGATTCTCATCACTGTACAGCAACCCTGTCGTTTTTGTGACAGAGCCTATTTGACTGGTTTTGAATTTATGATGGAAATAATTCAGAACAGAGTAATAATTTTCCCTTGGCAATTACACTACCATTTGGTACTTTGTCCATAAGGGAAAAATGAATGCATTGGGATCTATCCGTGAGTTTAGGAGCTCGGTGTAAGGAACAAATCAAGGTTAGAATACAAATGCGGAACACGTGGTTGCCAAAATCTAGTTCTGGTTCTTCAGCCATACGACTCTCCACATTTGTGTGGCATTTTACAATTTACAAAACAGTCATCTCTTTATTGTTTTTAACCCTCACAATGACCCTGGGAGGTAAATACAGTTTCTTACATTTTGTAAAGAAAGAAACTGAAGCTGGAAATGTCATTATTTAGCAAATATTTTTAAGCATATACAATGTGAAGGCTTTATGATGCACACTGGGGATACACAGATAAATAAGACGATCCTTGCTTTGGTTTTTAAACTATTTATTATGAAGAATTTAAAATATATACAAAAATTAGCAGAACTGTATAATGAAGCCCCTGTGTCCATTGCTCTGTATCAACAATTATTAACTTATGATCAACCTTATTTCATCTATGTCCCCATCCAACATTTTGTACTATTTTGAAGTGAATTCCAGACATCGGAGCACTTCATAAAAGTAATTTTCACTATGTACCTCTAAAAAAGATGATATTATTAAACACGAGAAAATTATCATTTCTTCAAAAATGTCAAATATGCAAGAAATGTTCAAATTTCTAGTTGTCTCATAAATGCCATATACTTAAAACAGTCTGTCGATCTAGGATCCAAATGATATTATTTCTATGTCTTTTCGATCTTTTCTAATCTATTGATTTTCCCCTTTACCATTTTAAAAATTTTCTTTCCGAATTATTTGGTGAAGAATGAGGTTATTTATCCTACATGATTTCTCACAGTCCGATTGCATCCTCACTCTGCAGTTTTGTATGTTCCTCTGTTCTATCATCTGTAAATTGGTACTCAAAGCTAGAGGCTTGAGACATTACAAGTTTAAATTTTTAGAAAGTTTGCTTCAGAGTTGACTCTATATGAACATGTAAAACAAATAGTTGTCTCTCTTTTTACAATATATGTGTCTATTACTGTTCAATGCATAAATCTATTCATTAGAGCTTGATCATGGTGATTCATTTATTCTTTTTCCATTTATAAAAGTAATAGTTCTTTAAAAAGAAACTTGCTCTCATTTACTCTTTGGTGCCTCAGTGATACAGTTTTTAAGGAAAGGTGGGATAAATGCTTGATTGTTTCCCTATACTTTTCGGTTTCAAAAATAATGGGCCATCTCTCTAGCATGTTCCATAGTGACCAATTATTTTGTTTTTATTTAAGGGTCATTTTGATCTATGGTTTTAAATATATTTGATTAGTTTAAATCCATTGCAGTTGTTATTCTTATTGATACTCAAAATGTTCGAGCTTTGGCCACAGCCTTCTTCAAATTGGCTGCAGAGCCCAGATTAAATGGGCTCTGCTCTTGTAAGATTCTCTTTATCACTTTTGGCAGCTCTTCTAAAACCTTTCAACTGAGTCTTCATTCTCTTTTGTATAGCAATATTACACTATCAAAAGTTTTTTTTCTTTTTAATACATCCACTTTTGGGACTATATCTTCTTGCTTAATTATTAACTTTTGTGCTTGTCTAAAATTTAGACCTTAGTTATACATTTAGAAAATTACATAGAGAATTATAATGGTCACATATATTTAACTGAGGTGGACTATCCAGGCCCAAGAGTCTACTCTACGATTATGTCCAGGAAGTAATTTCCCCCATGCTCCATATGCTGTTATTTGAGTCCTTCATCTTTCCCTTCTCAGTCAGAGTGTAGGACCACAAACCACTTTTTATAGCCTTAATTCTTTTCCTATAAAAACCTGAGATGGAAAATGTCTTTTGTTTGAAGCATTTTCTCTTATTTAAATTAAAGATCATAATTTAAAATGATTACCTCTCACTTTTTTTAAGACTATATCCTAGTACTCTATCTATTGTTATTACCTGTGTTAACAATATTTCTGAAAGCACAGTGTTGCTGTAATGCATATTCTGCGTAGTAGGTATATGGCTGCTACCTAGATTCAGTGTCTTCAGAGCAGAGTCTGGGCTAAGGGTATTCCTTGAATTATGGAGATTAGGTACTGAAGGAATACAAAGAATGGGGGTACAGTAGTGAAGAAAGTTGTTTTGGCAGAAGTGGCCGCCCCAAATAACCAAAATCTATCTATAACGAGTACATTAAGCATTCCATTTCAAAGTCACAGCCATGGACCCAAACACTTTCCTTCTCTATATATTCTATTATATCATGTTTCTCTCATAAGGCCTCTATAAATTACTCTCATTTGATATCCCCCTTATTTTTCTTTTTATATTTTTCTTTTAATAAGAGATGAGAGAGGGAATACAAAATTACTTACCAGGCCTTTTTGGAGTAGTGGTAAAAATAGCACAGGCTTGGTGCAGGAAGACTGGGTTTAATTATTAGCATTGCCCTAATTTGCAGTGTGACCCTGGAGAGGTTAGGTAAACTTTTTGAGCCTCAGTTTTGATCTGTAAAATGGATATAGTAATATTCAGAAATTGTCATAAGGATTTAATAAAGAGAACTTGACACAGGGATTGACACACAGTGAATACCACATCGGTATTGGCCACCACAGTGACAATCTCTTTTTCTTGGTCTAGGACCAGCTGCTGATTGATGAATCCTGAAAATATGAACTCAGATATGCCAATAACCACAATATATTATAACTTTTAGCATAATATTTTTAATTTGGTTTTTCCATCTGAAAAAAATTATTCAGAATATATATAAAGTATTGTATACAAAGATGTACATAGCTCTGTTATTTTCGATGTGAAAAAATGTATATTTTTCACAAAATCATCAGCAATAGTGAACTACACTTCTCTTCTTAACATAATATTATTAGAACTAATCCAAAGGTAATTATGAGAAATGACAAATAACAGAAAATTATTATAAGTTAAACGTAAAAACTTAGGTATAGTATAATAAAATCTGTATAAAAAGGAAAACTTTGATATAAATATTAGCTAAGAAGAGATATACCCACTTACTTTTAAGTGGTTTGGTTTAGGTGCTGTTCTTTTCTAGCTCCCTGTTATTCACACATCTCTCTAAAAAGCAGCACTCTAGGATGTTAGAAGCTTCACTGATTTATGGACCTTTAGATTAGTGATTTGACATCTTGATTCAGTAAACCCAAACTCTGCAAAATTCTGATGGAAGTTTTTATTCTTTTTACTCCCATGTGGCTCTGTAGAGCACTGGAAAATTTCACTACCCGGTAAGCAGAATTTCATGCCAACCTCAAGCATTGTATTTTCCATGGAAGTTATAAGCTATGTGGATAATTTTTCTGGTGGCTTTTCAGGCTACTTTCTTTATTTCAGTTCTAGAATACTCTGCTAATTAACCCTAAGTGGAATATACAATTTCTGTATATAAAGTATATAAAAATGTGTTCATTGCTTAAATGATTTCTCAGTCACCTTCCCCATATTATCTGATGCTGTTTAATAGTAATTGAGCAACAATAAATAATGCATATATAATGCATACCTGCATAAGAAACTTTAAAAAAAAATTTATTCATAACCTCTTTAAAAAATTATGGTGTCTGTTTTCATGTCATCAGTTTTACTCACTATGTATATATTTTTTTCATAAACACAGTCCATATAGCACAAGAGAATGAGAGAGAGGGAGGATCAACTAGGAAATCATATTATACTTCATTCTCATCTTGGAAGACCATGTGATATTTGAGTTTACTCTCTACTGAAGCCTGAGACACCCTTTTAGAGCATACATCAGATCCTGTCATTTCCCATCTCAAAAACTTGCAGCGGCTTCCTATCACTTGTAGAAAAACAATATGAAGCTCTGATTATTTAAGGTCCTTCATGATCTAGCACCACAGACCTCTACAACCTCACACCCTACTTTTCTTTCTTGGCTCACTCTGCTCTAGCCACAAAGGCCTCTTTTGGTATTCTTTCAACATCCCAAATTTCTTCCTGTCTTAAGACCTTTGAAGTCCCTGTTTTTTCAAGCCAGTCAGAATTCCCTTCCCACTAGATTTACTCAACCTATTCTCTCACTTCATGCATGTGTCTTTACTAGGCCTTACCTAATCACCCTATTAAATCATTCCCTCAATATTCACCTTTCCTTAATATTGCTTATTTTCCCTTTATAGCACTTGGGATTACATTATATACTTAAATTGTGTATTAGCTTTAATGTGATAAGTGGCATGTAAACAGATGTTAAACAAAGGGAGAAAGAAAGTGTTTAACCCTAGTTCAAAGTAGTATTTGGGGAAGCAGCCTCATGTGGTAGAACCAGTGTAAGCTTTCTTGAATTCCAGTTCTGTCACATCTTAGCCAAATGAGTTTGGCAAGGTACTTATCTTTTGTAAATGTTAGCTTCCGTATCTAACAAAGAAATGGGCATAGTTGTACTGATCTTGAGACTTCAACTGAAACTTAGACCATCTTTCCATAGCTGCTGGTGTACAGTAAATCATCAATATACAATAGAATAAAATAATAAAGTTGATAGTTTTCTAAAAAAAAAAATTAATTGACTTTGATCATAAAGCTAATGACTTTTCCTTTTGGGGCAAATAGCTAACATCTATTACCTCTTCCAATTAATAGCCAAACATCGATTCTGCTGCTCAACATTATTAATGACCAGAGGACCCTCTGTATTTAAATGCTGGCTGATTTCCTGAAAAATTATGATTAGAAATAAAAAAAGCAAATGT
>NW_006443138.1:9493156-9574234 GCF_000325575.1 Pteropus alecto
TATTTTTAATTTTTAATATTAACTGAAAAAGTACCCTAGAGATCATAAATCAACTCTGTCAATTTACCGACTAGGAAACAGAGATTCCTAAGCCCTCTACCAATTTATTTAAATGTATGGTATAAAATAAGGCTGTTGCTTCTAGGAGAGTGGAGAAATAAATGCTAATCAAAGAGAAAAGAACAGATGTTTATATACAGTCTCTGTTTTCTCACTAGCCATAAAGCTATTTTATTTTGTTGTAGATTAGCTTATTCAAAGCTATTGGTTAGATAGTAGTGGCCTTCTTATCTTGTATCATTAATAAAGAAGAGGTGCAAAAATACTATAAATATCACTCTAATAGAATTTTCCCATCCTGCTGGTATCTTTTAACCTTAGAAAATTATGGGTATGTTTGTTTTAATATACTTATAAACTGCTCCTGTTTTTAAGAACTATTAAGAACATTATTGCCATAATTAAATTAATTTAGGTGAAGGAACATTTATTGAGTACCTATTTTGTGCTAGATTCTGTATTAAGCAATGAGGATAAAAAGATGGGTAAAACATGCATCATTTCCTTAAAGATCTAAGGCCAGCGAGTGAGAAAGATAATATTATGATAAAGTTATAATTAATATTATGATAATTAGTATGAATAGAGGTGTAACTAAGATGTTATGTGAGGCCAGGAAATAAGTGCCTAAGTCAGTTTGGTAGATGGCTTCCAGGAAGAGAATGAGCAGGAAGAGGGGGACTATTAGAACTTTTTTTGGTGCAACTTTTCACATTCCTAATTATATGGGGCTCCATGTAAGTAACTTTTCGTCTCTGCTGAAGTCAATTCACCAATGCCTGAATTATATATTTATTTTCTCTAGGAAATGACCAAATGGACTGTTGATTGACAGAGATACATCCCCCATGTATTTCTTTTTTTTCCCACTGGTATTCTAAGGACTGGTGGAATTTCCAATCTCTGCCATAGGATCTTTCTACAAAGAGCACATAAAAAAAGTGTCTTTTAATAATGAATAACCAAGAATAATAATGAAACAGTAAACTTTTTAATTAAGCATTTCAGCAATTCTTTAAAAAATCTATGTTGTAAGGGACAGTTATAGTGTCTTCTGCATATATTGTAAAATATGAAGTAGGCTTTTTATTGCTTTAAATAAATTTTCAATTAATGAAGACTAGAATGTGATGCTCTGAAGAGTCTGAGGACTGTGCTTTTTATTTTTTCATAAGTTTCAAGCAGTCAGAAACCAATTGCTTTTAAAGAAGACTCAGTAAAATATGTTATTTGTGTATAAGCCACTCATCTCATTACATTTGAGTTAACATTCCCAGGAATTCAGAAAGGTTTTAAAAAGTGGTTTTGATCTTAGGTGAAAATAAAGCCAATTAAGATCAGAGCATTGCCACATCAGCTAATATAGTCTGGTTTTAATTTCCTTCATATAAAAAATTATCTCTTGTATGCCTAAAGATATATTTTATTGCAAACTCCTATAAATTAGAGAAGAAAGTGGGGAGGGTTTGTGTGTGTTTGGGGTGTGGTGGGGATGGGAAGAGGAACCACGTAGCTGCATATGGGCAATTTTTATCTATTTCTTTAACATTTGCTTCTCCTCCCCATTGTTTTTTCTTTGATTCCTAAATCATTTCTTATGTCATCCCCACCCCAACAGTAGAGATTATATATGTTAACTTCGTCTTTCTAAAATATTAATAAAATACATTTAATTATACGTGATGTAATTTTTTTTAATTTGCTAATTCCCCCTCATTTTGCTAGCAGTGTTTCCCTGTGATGATGCAAATTTAGGGAAACTTCATTTTAATGTCAGGCCCTAAATGTGCTCCCTACTGAGCTGATGATTTTGAGCTAATGTAGTGTTCCATTCATTGGATTCCACACACTTCCCCTATATTTATTGCATTATCTGTAGTAGTAATCACAGATATCATTACTAGGCAATTGCACAAATGCATATCTAAACTTAGGTAACTTATTCACCAAGATTATCTCTTACTAGTCTTAATTTTGTAATGAAGCTGATTATCCTCTTGTCCAATTGAATATAGATACATCTTTTGATTTAGTAAGCTAAAGGCAAGTATATTGAATTATGTAGTAGGTAATTTACTTACATATGTTTGTAATAACACAAAATGAGGGTAATTTGAGTGTAATCTCTTTTCTAGACTAGGGACTGAATTAGAGAAGGGCTGCATTAGAGAAGGTTAACTGCTTTAAAAAGTACCGCCAAACTTGTGTTAAGATCGAACACAATAGAAGTGTATTTCCTGGTCACATAACAGAATTGAGTGTGAGAAGTGGTACTTGGGCATGCAGTCACCCAGAGACCCAGGTGAGTTTCTCACATATTCAATATAAGAGTTTCAAGGTCACCCTGGAAAATTCATTTCAGGGAAGAACTTAAAGGAGCTAATGAGAAATGTCTGTGGGCTAACCTTGACATTGAAGAATATTCATATTCTATTGGCTAGATCTTAATCACATGACCACACCTAAGAAAGAAAATATGAATTATAGTCTATGCTAGGACATAAAAGAGAGCATGGGTGTTGGTGAGCTGTTAGCAATTTTTACTGTAAGGACTCAAAACAGAACTTGTTCCATAGCTCTGTTTAATGAATATTTCTCTTTACTTACCTTGTCATTACTTGGCACTTCTATCAGGTTGCTTTAGCTTTATTTTCTTTACTCTATATCAGCTGTCTAAATCCAAGTCCTGACTCTTAGACTCGTCCACATTAAACAATTAAAGAATGGGGAGTAAAGGTAATTTTTTACAAAATAATTTCTAATTATATCACGAGTGAACCAAAATTGTTAGAGTGACACATGCTGTTTTTTAATTCAAGAAAAACTGAAGCACCATCTTCAGAAATAGTTTTTATTATGAACATTATAAACACAGTTGCAAGTTAATATTCATTTGTGGAGAAAGTTTTGCTTATCGTATTGAGTAAGGATTAAATAATCTGGCAAATTTATTTTGAGTGAACATGAAAAAAGGATTTGCTCCCTCCCTGTCTGTCTTCTACCAAACACAAATAAAAAAAGATCTATTTTTGCGATGCTACAAAAGAACAATAGTGTGAAATGTAGATAAAGGAGAAAACCAGATGTTGGTTCCTTTTACATTTACCTGTTCGCTGTGTTAAACATCTACATTCAGTTGATTATTAATGTAAAGAAATCCAGCAAAATATATAATGTTATTATATGTATGCATCAGGGACATTGAGGCTAAGACCATTTTTTTAACGTACTGTGGATTGTCATTTATATTGCTTTGATTTGTAAGTATTTTATATGCTATCTACTGGTGAGTAGAGATACACACTTTCTTTTGGCTTCTTTTTTGGATATACCCTCTTTAAAAACAGGCAACAAGTGTCTAGATACTTTAGAAAGGTGCAGCTTCATATTTTTCAAAGAATCGGACATTGGTCCCCAAGGTGAAGTAGCATGTAGTTTAAAAGAAAAGTCTATTCTTTTCACATTTTTGTATTGGGACTCTATTACAATCTAACTCTGATTTTCATAGGTGTTATGGAAAGCATTTTTTTTAACAGGCAGGTTTGAAAAATGCTTACTTATATTGTAAGGTAACCTAGATGTAGTCAAACTATAAGTTGCCACTTTGATTGTGACTTTGAAAGCAATACGTATTAAATATTATTACACAGAGCTTCATGAAAAATAAAGAGAATGCCTTGAGAAAGAAAATTTCATTTCAGGAATCAATTATTTCCAATTATTTGTGACCTCTGAAGAGTTTCTGTGAAGGAACATACCTAGAGTTGAGTTTATTCAAATTTTAAAATTCTTTTCTTCTTAAAAGCATGCATTCTGATATTTTTGTGTTCATATGAATTTCGAACTCTCCAACTCCATATATTAAGGAACATTAGCATGCTAAGTACACTATATTTAAAATGTGAATAATTTTATTTTTATAGCACTGAGTATGATTTCTTATATTGTGATGAATCTTACTTTCTGCCTTTTATTTGCGTAAGTAAAAATCTTCATTTATGTATCATCGTGTACATTTTCTGTATGTAATTAACATTAATTTTTTTTGACTGTGCAGAGCTGGCTATTTGCCTCAGAATATTCCCCTGGAGATTATCAGATACCTGTCTGAGGAGAAGGATTTTCTTCCTTGGCATGCTGCCAGCAGAGCTCTTTATCCTCTAGATAAATTACTGGACCGCATGGAGAAATACAATGTCTTCAATGTAAAAATATATTTTTTCTTTTTTTCTTATTTTCAGAAGATAAACTATTTTCTCATTATCTACTTTATTCAGCTGATTCTGAGTTATAGTCATTCTTTCTAATTTGTGTTATTTTTGTCCTCATTTTCTGTGCAACACTGATGACAATTACTTGAAGAAGAAATTTTATACAAGCTACTTTTTGTTCTGGCCTAAAAGTGTCAATTAAGCTTAAATGCCTCAGAATTGAAGAGCAAATATACATAGCAAATTCTTAAAGTTCAAACTTACTTTCCAAGAGTTAAGGGCTCTATGTTCACCAAGGATTTAACTTGGGTAGAGGATCGCAAAGATCTTAACAGAATATAGACAGTTTCAGTAAAGATTTTTAGTCATTATTTTTATCCAAAAGGGCATAGTGAATTCAATTCACTTCTTTAATTAACAAGGATAAGATCAACACTGAGGCAAAAGCCCATTCATAATTAGGTCCAAAGGGACACAAGAAAGCAAACAACAGATAATCCAAATAGACATGAAGACATGACAAACATTCCAAAATGTTACCTGACCAGATTTCCTAAACTTGAAGCCTCCTGAACAAAAATTACACTGCTGACAGCACCTAATCTAATGTAATAATCATTTGGAATAAGATTGGGATTAAGTACTGCTAATGAGCTTTTAATTCCTAAATTTCTTATCACCAGCAAGGCTTTGCATATGAGAATGTATCTCTCTGCTTTTAATCAGGTTTGAACACTATTTATTTTCATTTAGTTATTTCAAGAGTCTACCCTATGTCTTACACAGTTATTCTATTTTTTTATGACATATTGACTCTGCTAATTAACCTACACATTTGGAATTATCATGGCCAGATCTAATACAAATCTGTTTATGAGACCCATCTATATTGTCCGATGGCCATCAAAGTTTCTTTTTATCTTATCCTAAGCCTATATGAAAGCACCTCTTTTATTTATTTATTTTTAATTGCGATAATCCTGGCTTCTTGACTATTTACTGTTGTTAGTTTTGTCTCAGCCCTTAAACAGACATGCAACGAAATTATGGTACGATTCCTATATGCTGGAGAAGGCTTATTACATTTCTCTTTTCTCAACATAGAGTCACTGCAGTATTAAACTTTTGTAAAGGTAAAATACATTTTGTATATATTTGCACTTTAGTATATCATGTCAGACACCTCAATTTCAGTAAAAGTTAAGAATTGCTTTTACCATAATTTCAGTGCTTTCATTCCTTTGACAAAATTTAGAACCACATTAAAGTGAGGAGAGCATATTTTACCTTGCTACTGATATTTAAATCATTATCTCGATGTATTACTGACTTTTGAAAACCATATTATTTTACTGAAGAATGTTCTGTACATGTCAGGTTCAACAATGCTAGGCTTTTGGCTGGACTTACATAATAGTTTTACATTAAATATGCTCTATGGGCATAAAATGCATAAATATGAGGTGCTCATTTTTATAAATTGTATCTACATTTGTATATTTGTATGTGTGTCATCAATATTCCTGTTTCCTTGCTTTGCTACAAAATTTGTCATCTAAAATACGTGATAGTGCAAATTACTTTATTGTTCAATAAGAAGAGTAGACTTGCACCATGCAATTGTATTTTATTCTTATTTTTTGTATTTGAATTCTAAATTGAATAAAACTATAATAGATCATTAGTATGCCCATAATTTTATTGATATTTTCAAGTAAGTACATTTAGAAAAATATTTTAATTTTATTATTTAATTTTGATTGTCAGCATGGAGAGGTTTGAAACTGACATTTTCTTTATTTCTCCTACCTTCCATTTAGGAATATATTTTAAAGCAAGTTGCGACAACATACATCAAGCTTGGATGGCCAAAAAACAATTTTAATGGATCTCTTGTTCAAGCATCCTACCAACATGAGTACTGTTTTATTTTCTTATTTGCTTCTTTCTCCTCAGAGCTGTTCGGTAACATACGCCTAGCACCATTGAGACTTTAGCAGCATGAAGCAATCATCCTTTCATTTTGCATCTTTCATTTTCCTTGTCTGAGAGGACTGCTGATGGGCAGTGTAGTTTCCACCACCTGGTACTGAGAACAAAAGCATTTCCCTGCCATGTTTTAATTTAAGATCTGCTTTTATTGGTATAGTTGAGATCTGAACCCGTGCCCCTCACTTTAGTACTGTTTCCAGAGCAAATTTTCAGTATAATTAACTTTTACTCTGCCTCATTGTCTCTTACTCGAAACAATAGGATTTCCGTATCTGAAAAGTATTTTCGTGCTAATTATTTGCTTATCTACTGTAATGTAATGTAAGGAGTTACCCTTTCTCACCAGATATTAACACTGCTTTTTCATTTTTTTCCCCCTTTTGATGATACATAAGAGAACTACGTAGAGAAGTTATAATGCTGGCATGCAGCTTTGGTAACAAGCACTGTCACCAACAGGCATCAACACTTATTTCAGATTGGATTTCCAGCAACAGGAACAGGTAAATTGAACCAAATCCTGTATTTTTGATATGATATAATACTGCTTTCAGAGCCTCAGTGGATGCATTCCATTTATCAACCAGAGAAAAACAAGACAAGAAAAAACATTGTAAAACTTGGTTTCAGGGTCACAGCATACAAAGAAACAGCATGAAAGCCACAATACACTGATCTTTGGAATGTTTTATTGAGTTTTAAAATAACTTTCTAAATCTAGGCCCTTATTCTTCACATATAAAGTGTCAATTTATTTTAAATTTTGATGGCTTTCTTCTTCCATGAGAACAAAATAAATATAGACCGAACTCTGACGTTCTTTATAAAGGTTGTGGTATTTGTTCATAAAACAACTGCAAGCATATGATATAAATAAAATATCATAGTAAATATTAATATTAAAAACTAAAAACAAAAAGGTTACAAAAAAGATCTTTATTCTTTAAGTGACTCTTGACAGAGACCTTAAACTTGTATCTTATCTTGGACTTTCACAATGCAGTATTTTAATACATATGGGGTTAAAAGTACTTAATAGAATTACTTATTGTACTAAATGTCACTTATTAATGTTAATGAAAAGAATATTAAACATAAAAAATCAAACATTAGTGATCTTCTTACTACAGTTTTTTAAACCTTCTTAGTTATCTATGTATTTCTAAGGACCATTATATTCCATTGCTTTTCGCACTTTGGGTAATTTATAATCACTCCTCTCCAATCTTTGGCCACTGTGTTAAGGGGAGTCTGATCAGAAGAGTGAGGAGCTAGGCTGCATTTTGTTCAGAACATTCTATTTTACGTGCCGCAATGGACCTGTCCCTGATATGAGTGGCTGGGATTACCCCATGGGTTACAGAGAAAGAGATTTGTTCTAAATGAACATAGAGAACCACAGAGAGTGTAACTTACCATGGAACAAATTGGTAGTGGTCTTGTTGAGAATTATTTAGGTTTAAATGTTGCATAGACTCCAAATCAAAAGGTAGCCATTCTTCTTAAAAAAATCTGTGAGGGAAATCTTTCACTGTATTACTTAGTAATTTGTCACAATCTCTCATCTCCAGCATTTCCTCATTTGCCCTTTAAGTTAAGTTAATCATTTCTGGTCTTAACACTGAGCCAAGAAGGAATTATTTTATCACTACCATCTCTCAATTTATCAATCATATACTTGAAGCAGTGATTAAATCTGTCATCAGTCTTCTCTAGAACTAAAGAATCTTCATTATTTAAACTTTTGCTAATGATAATCTTTTTTTGCTAAATCTTCTGAAAACCTAAACTTAAAATGTTATAAAAACTTATTTCCTATTTTTTACTACCTCCTTTAACTCTATCACATACATATATTTAAGCTGTGAAATCATAAGCATTTGCCCAAAATCAATACATGCAAACTTTTATTAAGATACATAATCTATACACATATGGGGAAAAAAAGGTGAAATATATCACTTAAAGATTGTTGTCTCTACTTCTCTCCCTTGTTTTTTATTTATTTCTTTGTCCTATTTTGCTACAGATTCATGCTTTTTTTTTTAGAGATGATAGTTTGTTTTAACCCTTTAATGAATTTACCCATGTTATTGTGTATTCTTACCATTTACTAGTATTGGACTTACACTATGTCATCACCATAATTTCTCTAGAGAGTCTTCAAGCCCAATATTACTTCCTACATTTTAAAATTTAGCTATTGGAAAAATGCTATGATTAAAATAATTCACGTATTTAACAAAATTTTATTGAGTGATTCTCAATGCCAGTTGGTAGCTAGAAAACAAAAAGAGGCAGAGCTCAAAATTGATAGAAGATACAGCACTATAAACAAATAGTTGTACTTTGAAGGAAGAATTAAGCTTAGGGCAGTTGTGAACACAAAGAAGGGAGGAATTACTGCCTTGGAGGAATCACATTCTGCCTCATGAAGGATGAGTAGGACTCTGTTAGATGGACAAGGCCTGAATGAAGGAAGGGGTAGATATGTATGAATATGCAAAGTGGGTTGATGGGGATTCCAGGCAGAAGGAAGGTATATGGATTGATGTTTAGTTTAATGAGTGTAGTAATTTTTTGACTTATAAATTTGAACAAAATATCACTTCCATAATTGCCTTATAAATGAATATTCATTTATAAGGTGCCAGCTCATTTTGGTTTTGATAATTCTGCCATTCATTAGTGGTAAAATACTGAAATTTGGGGCTGATACTTTCAGGTTCTTTTATTATTTCCTTCATCATTTTTATATTCACCTGCTTTGCTTTCTTTTGTAACTGGGCAAGTAAACATGCTAAGTGAAACTAACTCTGTGTTTACTAAGGTTTGTTCAACCAAGCATATGACATACCCAGCATATACAAGTGACCTCCTGCAGTGAGGATACATGATGCTCAATGGGCTACCTAGGTGTGAAGATCAGAGATTTCATCAATATTTTTTGCATGACAGCTTAATAATAAAATAATAAGGCAATCCTGTAGTTGGTTTTGAGTTTAACTTTCTTAAATTGACTCAATAAAGAGGAGGGCAAGGTTTCTTTTTAAATGTGCCTGAAGCAACAGACCAGACAGCTTTGTTTGCTTGAATTTTAACTTAACTGGAAACTTAAAAATCATCTAAAAAAACCTCCAAAGGTAATGTAGTAGTATATTTATAAAATATTTTTGGAGATGTGATATATTTATACCAATAAATCCAAAGGCCAAAGAGTCATGGATATAGCAGGGATTGTAAATTATTGGGGTGCTATGGTACTATGTAGCCTAATCTTGATACACTAGGGAGATAGGTTAAATCAGTGACATTGGGTTTAGAAAAATGGAATGGATGTGAAAGTTGATGCAGAGCAAAAAATGCAATGAAAAGCTAGTGATGGTTGCAGCAGAGTAAAATTCAAGAATTATAGTGGATGATAAATTGAATGAGTCAACATTCTGATCCCTGTTAAAATATTCAAATGTTGCAGTGTGTTGAATTGTAATGGTGATGTCATGCATAAAAACATATTGGGCTACATTCAGGTCTTGTTAGGCTGTGATTTGGAGACTAAGTTCAGCAGACACCACATTTCAGAAAAGAGACAAATCGCTAAGCATTCGGTAAAGAACAATACAAATGATGAAAAGATCTTGAAAACCACGAGCTACAAGAGGAGGTTATGAGACTTGAAAATTTCACTCTTAAAAAAAGACATACACAAGATGCTAGCCTTTTTGTATATATAAAAAGCATAATACAAGGGACAGATACTGGTTTCTTTCACTAGTTGGTACAAATAAACAAGGAATAATTGGCCTAAGCTTCACTGAGTAAAATATAAGGAATGTATCATTACTGCAGGTGAATTATTATTTGAAAATCTCTGTATTAAAACACTGTTGAGACTGTACAGTTAACTATACAGAGATCACAATATGCTAATATGAGGTTTTCTTTTAATAAAAAAAAATTAATCTGAAATTAAATGTTTGTCCACAATAACACACTTTTAATTTTGTGACAATGTATTATTTTTCAAATAATGTTAAAGTATCCAATTTAAAGCTAGAAGCTGAAACCAAGTAAAGATTTAAAGTATTTAACTAAAAAATTTATTCAATAGATAGTGATATCCATTTCCTAACATATAAATTAATAACTAGTATCTTCACTGCACTTAAAAAATATCCCGAAACAACAGAGTACCTTGTGTATTGTGGGAAATCAAAAATGTTTACTGAGTTGAAATGAATTAGAAATTCACTTTGAAACTAGAAAAATTAAGTCCATTTTACAGTAAAAATTATAAGTAGAGGAGATTCTCTGGAGCTTTGCAGCATACATAATACATAAGCTTCGCTAATACAGTTAATTATAATGTTATTAATATTGTCTTTAAAAATGATAATCATAATGAAAACTAAATATAGTTTGTTGAGTATTTATTACATTTCAGACTTTGAACTAAAGTGCTTTTTGTACATGATCTCATCATTTTTATTTTCAATTTTACAGAAGATAAATCCAAAATTCTTAAACATTATGTAACTTGCCAAGCTTATATAATAGGTGTTAGATTAGACTTTTATTCTCAGTCTCCCTGCTTTCTAATCCTACTGCAGGTGATTCTGTGGTGGCATGTCAAATTACCACATATTAGTAATATATGTTCAAAAATGATTAAAAAAATTTTTTAAGAAAGATACTCAAGAAATCTCAAGTACTCTCTGCAGTGAGTATAAGTAATAGTTTTATGTAGATTGTGCTACATAGCATAAGCCTGTGATTCTCAAATCTTATCATGCATAAGCGTCACTGGGGTGACTTATTAAAAAGTTTGCTAGGCCCTACCCCCAGAGTACTGATTAGAATGGGATCTGAGAACTTGTGTTTATAGCAACTCCCTAGATGATGCTGGTATTGATGATCTGGGGAACATACTTAGGGAACCACTGCTGTGGGGAAAAGTTATTGTCTTCAGAGTCAGAGACACCAGTGATCAAATTACAGATCTTGCACTAAATGGTCTTAGGAAAATCACTTGATTCCATCATGTGAAAAATAGTGATAATATTACCAACCACATATCATAAGAGTTACGTAAAAGAATGATTGTATAATATCTGGCCCTTATAGGTAATGATAAACATTAATCATCTTTGTAGTTGTCTTCTAATTGTTCTGACCACCCCTGTGTAATGGGTGGTGTAAATTTTAAGTGGGGAAACTAGGAACAGTATAGAACAGTAAAGAACATGTATAGAATGCCTTCAACATTAGACTTATTCTGTAAGTTTTGAGGATAAGGATGTAACCTTTGACATAAAATATAAAACAAAATATTACCATAGAGAGTCTCAATTAAGAGTGGGGAGACATTTGCCCTTTTCCCTCTGCTTAAGAATACTGCCTGTCTTGGCCTCCAGGTAAATATTATTTTCTCTTCCCTCCCTTTAATCAGCTGCTATTTATGGCACATGTATCTCCATTAGCCATAGGTCATTTTATCTCAGTGTAAAGAGCCTCAGTTAAGTTCCTCTCCTTTTTGCCTGCTCTCTCTCCATTAATATTTGCTTTTCTTATGTGAGAACGTAAAGGACTCTATCACAGTACAAAGGACTCTGTCACAGTCTGTATATGTTTGGTCTAGAAACCTCATGTTTTCTTCCCCTGAAACTTAGATCCTAATTTATTGTCCATGTTTCCAAGTTATCGTGGTCTTATTTGCTCTGTTCTTTGCACTGTGTTTTGTATTCTTCTTATAATAAATTGACCTACTATAAATAAATAGTGTAAATAATAAGCTAAAGTTATAACAGCCAGACATGATGTTTTAGTGCTCAGTTACCAGCATAGGCACTTTCCAGACAAGTGAACACGGCAGGGAGTTTGTATGGAGTAATGGAAAAGACAGGGCTGTCCAAACCTCCAGTGAGCTGGGGTCAGGAATTAGCTTTGCCCCAGGTTTGTCATTAGACAGCTGTGTCTAAATCAAGTCAGTTAATTTCTCCGAGTCTCTATCTTATTTCTAAAGCGAGGCCATTGCCCCCAAATATCCAGTGGTAATATCAACTCTGAGTCCAAAATTTCACACTTACTGTACATGAACATAAATCATATAATTTCCTCACAATTTGTCCACTTTTGGTTCTCTTTTTGATTGTACAGTTAAGGGTATATGTTCATTCATTCGTGTATTCAATAAATGTATATTGAGCAGCTATGATGCGTCAGGCACTGTGCTAGACACTTGGACAGCAGCATTCCTTTCATTCAGTGCCAACCCCTGTTACTTGCTTGGCATTGAGAATATGTGGTTCATGCCCTTACACATCCTAAAGATGTGAGGTCAGAGAGAAACGTACAAGGGAAATAGAAGGTGGTAATAATCGTACAAAACTAAAAATGAAACTCAGAGAAGTGCAACCAAGACATCTGTGGTTTTCTGAGATATTGTCATATGAGAATTGGATGAGATCAAGAGATCAGAGAAGACTTCTAGCCTTGAGAGCTGGTGATAGGAATGAAGTGGACACATTTGAGCATGAATGAGGAAGGAAGAATGATGAGTTAATGATGAGATATAAAGGGTAAAAGAAAGAAAAGCATCAATGAAATTCACTATAATAGTCCGATAGGGCTCAAACTTGTATGCATGTGAATTGCCTAAAATAACATTTTAAAGTCTAATTAATTCTAAAAGTCTCCATAATAGTTTAAATAATTGCAAAGCTTTGACTTCTAGTATGTAGTAAATAGATATTTTTAAGTAAAATTCTTTCAAGACCTCTAAATGTATCCAATGAAATCAAAACAGTAAAGCTATTTTATACAAACCGTTAGTTATTTAAAAATATGATTATGTTCATATTTAATAGTCACGATTTTATATTTTTCTTTTCTCTTTCCCCAAATTGTATTTTAATATAATATATTTTTGCTTGAAAATATTTTTTGGTTCACCATATCATACTTTTCTGTAACACATACACACACACACCAATTACAGACACACACAAATGTAATTTTTTCATGTCATAAAATCCTATGTTAAATTTTTTTCTAATTGGGTTTTATTACAATTGTTAATTGTGCAGAATTGATCAACACACATGCATTGCAAACATTGATGAGTAATTTTCAAGTGTGAAAATAAAAATTGTTAAATATAAAAGTAAAAATTGAGATTGGCCTTTTTTTCTAACTAGCTTATATATTCACAGATATATATTGCTCACTGCTAGAAGGAAAAAAGTTTCACCATCAATTTTGTTCATATTTTTATGTTAAAGTGCTGAGAAATCTTATTCATTAAAAATAAATTGGTGGTAATAGAAGGTATTTTGTTATAGCAATGTAACACAACTCTTTAAAATCTTTCCAAGTTTTAAGCCAAAAAACACACAGTAATTTATCACCAAATACTTTTAATTATAACCTAACAATTAGGTTCTTCTTCAAATTTTATGAGACCAATGAATTTAAAGAAATTGAAATCTCATTTTTTAGATATCCACATCAATATTTAGAATTTTCTATTTGGTACTGCCATGCTATGCACCCTTGGAAGATACAAGATGAGTGAATGAGAAATATGTCTTCTCCTGGAAAGTGAGAGAAAACAGGAGAAGGATTTTTATGAAAAGAGTAATATCTATATGAAAGTTTAGAATGTGGAACTTGATTGCCACAACACTACCCATATCCTTTGGTACTCCTTGAAAAGTTTTTCCTTACACCCAGAGGAACAAATACCTTATTTTGAAGACCATTGCACTAGGAATGGAGAGAATAAGAGGTAGATGAGATTGTCTGGGGATAGAATAGAACATGAGAGGGTTCAAGGCTAAGAACTGAGAAATCACAATACTGAATAGCTGGATATAATCCAGACGTGAGTTGTGGCCCTTGAAGCTTAACATTTACAGTGTATTCCAAAAGCTGTTTATTTCCTCTACCAATTTTCATATATTTTATCATTTATTATTAATCCTCTGCACTATAAATACAAAGAATTTATCTGTATTTAAAGACATAGATATATCTGTAGGCTATAGATGTGTAAAAATGGTATACACTCTAAGAATTCATCTGGAATTTATTTTTATATATGTACCGGGAAACTTACACACTTCTTAATTTTACTTTAACTGATTTCCCATTAAAAAATATAACCACTTGCATTCTATTTTGCCTTATAAAACAGATAGTTTATATCTTAGTTTCCAAATGGTTCTCAAGATTTTCTCAATTGTGTTTAAACATTTACTCTAAGCATTATTTTACTATGTTAGTCAATCTTTCCTTTACAAGTCATGTATCCTTTACCTCCTACCGATACCTGGCATAAAAATTGCTTTTTTTAAAATCAGAATATTAGAAATTATTTAATTATCAATTTTGAAGAATTAAAGAAGGATGCTATGAAGATATTGATATTCTCAGTGGATTATGTTAAGTAGCTTAACGCTGATTAATCTATAGTTTTAGTAGCTACATTTTTACTTGCACGTGAGGTAATACAGCATTCTACACTGTAATTTGTTTGCCTAGTTCCTTATTTCACACCTGCGCAGTCAGTGCATTGTTAATAGAGAACTTTATTCACCCAGTGTGTGAATTCCATCATAAATGTTCTTATAACAGATCCGTTGAGGTAAGGGGAAAATAATATAGTGAATTACCTACTTGAATGTTAGTAATACAGATTTAAAACATACTTTCAGCTAATTTCTCCCAATACAAAACTTGAGGGCACATATTTTTGTTTATTTTTATCAGATGCTTGGAAAAAATCCTTAAGGTATAATTACCCTCTTTTCGCCACCTTTTTGTCTTAGGAATTTTATACTTCAGTAGTTATGGCCAGTCACCTCATTATGAATCGTCGCCTGCACCGAGACTTAGAAATTGCTCGTGAGAATCTTTAAAGCAGAAAGTGGTATAAGAGCTTCTGAAATAATTCACAATTACCATCAAAGATGTCATCATCATTAACATCTTACTATCAATTTATCCTGCTAGTTCTTTAAAGCTAAAAAAAAAATTGTGTAACATGCTGTGTTCCTCATGGTGATGTGTGCCGTGCTGCAGGGCCAATTTCCCCAGTCTACATGTGGTTAGCAGTCAACTTGGATTTCATCATTTAGCTCTATTTCTAAAATAAAGTATTGTTGCTCTCTCTTTTTTTTTTTTGCATAGCAACAAGTCTATTTGATTTAGTTAAGTAGGATTCATTTAGACTCTTAACAGTATTTGATTCAGGTACCAAATATACCTTGAGTCTCTGCTACATCCATGGGGATCCAATAGAGAGCAAAAGGACAGTTTCTGCCTTTTCGAAGCTATAGTCCAATGGGGTAGATCAAGTCTAATCAGATGTCATATGAATACTGTAAGATTTTAACTGTATTGAGAACCAGAGGGGAGACTTATATGAAAAGGATAATTTGACCTGTCAGTGAGGTTGATATTCCTGCAGTGACAACTGACCTGCTGTCTACAGGAAAGACACATGTTCACCAGGCAAAGAAGGAAAGGAGACGTTAAGTGGAAGGAACAAGGTATAAAAATGGCCTTCTTCCTCCACATAATTTCTCAAGATTAAAGTCTTGGTACTTTCAGAAAGTTTAGCTGATTGGGCAGAATCTGTACTGACCCAAGAACATTCTCTGGAAGTTTTGTGAATTTTTTTTCCAGTTAATCAGTTTTGTTTTTCTTTGCTGAGAAGAGTGAAAATCCCAGTTAACTGATTATGCTCCTTCATCAAAGCTTAAGGGGAATCTCTAAGATTAGAGAATGGTACCAAGCAGAAGTGTTTGGGAAAAGCTATGTAGAAGAAAAATAACATGAAATGTAGTAAGCTGTCTGAATTAATCCTGTTGTGAATTCTTTTGTCAAACTGGAAATCTTTATAACCAATAATCACTATCTGACTTAATACTTGTATAAGTAGAGGTCATATATTAAGATTATTTAGGTAGTGGCTACACCTGAATATAGAATAAACTTATATTATTATCTCTCTTTTTCTTAAACCTCTCTGAAATCACATCGAAAAGTTCCACTTTTCCTCATCCTTTGGAGAATTCAATACATGCTAGCTCAGTTCAGTACACTATAGGATAAATATTTGACTAAATGTCTTAATCTGGTTGTATTTTCAATTTACTTTTTGTTGTAGCAGGAATTTTAATTGCCTCAAGAGCTATGTAACTCCAGTAAGTGCATATTTTCTATTCATTTGCTTATAGTCACATTTAGTTTGTAATCTAAATGCATTAATGATTTTATATTCTAATTTAAAATGCAGAAATAATGATACACTTATTTTCCTTTTCCCAAAACTTTTGGCTTTTTCTTGATGTTTTACTTTTTTTTTTTTAAATTATATTACTAGCCATGCATAGAGGTAAATAGTCAATAGTATTTTGTAAGGTATTTTAATTTTTACAGAAGTATGCCTTTGAAGGGGACTTGATTAAATTTAACTTTTTTTGTTTTCAGTATAATTGGCTTTTTCTTTATTTCTGCCAATAGTAATTTTCCTATCATGGTATTATTGTTTGCCTAATATTATAACAATTTCAGGGACTGAACTTTTGGATCATCTATCAAAAGATATGCCTATTGAATAGCTGCAGAATAGCTCTGTTTTAACTGCCGAACTGTTTATCACAGTACAAGTGCTAAGCGAATATAGATTTACATGGGTAATGCAGAGAGCAATGCTGATTAAGCTTATAATAGTAATCATTATTATTTACTAAGCCAGAGTTGAAGCACCGACAAAAATATTTGCAGCTTCCAAAACGCATTTACTCACTCACAGAGAGTAGATTATGCCGATAGGTTTAGTTTGAGCATAAGGTTTATTGCAACTACTACTAACAACTATAAAGATGAAATTTCTCCACATTTTCTCAAAATAACGAAAGCATTGCTATTAGCACTGATTCATTCAACAACATCAACATTTCCTTTTTGTTTATTTTTTCTCCTTGCGATTAAGATTTAGGACTACTGATTCTATACATGTAAATTATTCTATCTCAAAATAAAAGTGAAAATAACTCATTAATCTTTCTAATATATTGTAATATTACTTACCTAATATTGTGATAACGTTGATGAAAAATGTCCCACAAGCATCATATATTGTTTTGTGATATGTATGCATATATATATGATATCTGAAAGTGAGAAAAAACTGATGACATAATTTCTTGCAATAATAGTATTTGTTTTTCTCAGTTATATCATCTCCAATGCAAAATATGCCTTTTAGCTTGTTTTGTAACTTTTTCATCTACTCTTGCTATTCCCGTTTTCTCCAGAACTCAGATTGTTTTTTCTTTTAATAATTTCCTGTTGTCGTATATAACAGAACTAAATTCTTGAAAACTATTTTTATCAAATTTAATTATATCTATCCCTATTCCTTAAAACATATACATACATATATGTATACATATATATACATATATGTATATATACATATATGTATATACATGCATACACATATGTACACACACACACACACACACACACACATATATATGTGTATATATATAGAGAGAGAGAGGGAGAGAGAGAGACTATCATTGGGAGAGTCAGAGCATGTTTCAGTTAAGCCATAGAAATATCTAGGATTTGATGAGAATAATACTTCTCTATTTTTGAAAAGTACAGCATATTCTTGTGTAGTGAACCTGTCAAAACTATGAAAACCTGCAGAATTGCATGTTTGTTAATGCACAGACATACATACACACATACACGTAAAGAGTAAATTTTACTTTGGCCAAAATAAAATCCATTTTTAGTTGGGGACCTTTCAAGTGAAAATTACATTACTCCTGAAAGCTCAGTGGTTAAACCTAAAAAATGAACTAAATTCCCATAGTTGATTCTTCCCAGGATGGAGAGTTAGCTTTGTTAACGTCAGTAACCTTGATGGTGCATTAGAAATGAAGGCAAACCACATTTGCATAGGCTCTAACATTTCTAAAAATGTAGTATTTTGATGGATACAAAAAATCTACGTAATTTTCAACCTTTGTATGAAGAATACAAAGGACAATGACTGTTGCTACAAATTATCCTGGGCAATAAGAGTTATTTGTCGAAGTGGAGCACAATGTCATCCAGTGGTGTTTTCATGAACACTCAGGCCTGGATTATGATTTGAATAAAAGTGCTTATGAATTTGCTATTGCAACCAGTGTATCATTTCCATTATTTTCTTTCATCTTAATAATTAAGTTAAAGTATTAATTCCTAATCATTGTGATTCAGATACATATACACATACATATGTATATGTATATATATGTATATTAGACTTCATATCACAGCAGGCACTTAGATTTATAGTGCTTTGACCAGAACTGAGTGATGAAAAGCTTAAATATTCATGGATCAGGTTAGAGCATATTCATTTAGAAGTCATGGATAATTGGCAAGCAATGATCAGGAAACAATTCATCCCATCTTTAACACAGGCATTTATAAATAGGTCAATTTATCAGCGATTTCACAACTTCAACTACAACTGTATACCTCTTAAGTTTTAAATTTTGTTATTCTCTTAGACTGATTTATACTAGCAGCCTGCTGCTTATTGTTTAGGAATGAGTCATCATAAATATCTTAATTTTTTACTTTTTTATAAAGCAATTTTTTTGAGCTCTTATGGGTATAATTGATTCTGGATGTCATAAAGTTTCTGAGTTGTGAAATGTTAAATAATAGTGTTCTAGGCTTTTCAGTGGTGTGTTTAAAATCTAGGCCAAAGAAAAATTTTAGACAAGTCAAATCACAATTTCTCCTCTAATTGTTTGCTTTTTTTCCTTTACCTTTTTGTAGGTCTTTGTCATCCTGTCATTATCATAATCACTCGGAAATTTTTGGCCTCTACATTTCTCACTTGTATTCTTCCTGTCTTTTCTACCTTTTTTTTTTGATGTCACCTTTTTTGGTCTTTTTTTTTTTTTTCAATGTTTGGGTCATTTAGTTTTCTATTTTTTTGTGCTTAGCAATCATATTTTATAAAGTGGTCTGATAGCCCAGATACTTAACCCTCATTATTCCTCTCGCTTCCTACCCAATTAGAAATGATAGCTACTTTATATGTGGGGCTTAGAAATTTAAAATACAATTTCATATGTATTATTTCAGCTTATATAAAGCAAACATCCCATTTAAAGTACATTTATTTTAATTATAAAAGCCATTTTAAAGGAGAGCAGTTATCTTAAAATATAATCTTTGATACATTGGGGATGTTAAGAGTTAAAACGACTTTCCCTTTCCCAGCAATTCTTTTTCCTTTCAAAAAGAAAAAGCAGCTTATTTTGCATATTTGCATTTTGTAAATATGCAAAATAAAAATATAAAGAGGTATTGAACATCATTTCACGACATAATAATTTTAAATATAGTTGGTCTATTCTCCACCAGGTTTCTCCAGCTCTATTTTTTGGGGGCTCCAAAGGGCCGTGCAGATTGATTTTGAACTGCCTTCTCCTTCACTAAGAGGTTTTGATATGCTTAAGTTCTGATGGGAATGAGCAAGCACTGGTAAGAGGACTCCCAAGAAACAGAGTAGCTCTGGCTGCTGTATATCTGTGCCTGGCTGACAGCTTCTCTTTCTAAAGTTTTTTTCCACTAGTCACTAACTGCACACTTCACATGGGATTCTGTTCTCCCTTTGCTAGGGGCTTTATAGAGATATAAAGGGACAATATTTCTTCTGGTTGCTAAGGTTTTTCTATTGATTCCAGGGGCATATTTTATTGACAAGTGTACCAGGAAAGGTAGATGGGATTATAAAATTGCTTTTTTTTATTGTAATGCCTTAAACTTGAGATGTGTTGTCAGTCATGACTTTTATAATTACTTATTCACTTTCAATGAGGTTGTTTAAAAACTTTTTCCTATTTTGTTTTTAGTCTAGTACTCATTTGGAAAAGACAGAAATATTGTTGCCCCTTTATCTTAATAATGGTAATAAAAATAATGAGGAAGATCAATGTCATTACCCCACATCGAGACAATTCTCTGTGTCCCTTGCATTTGGCTATACACAGCATTTAGATAAAGCCCATAATGATCCCTTGAGTCCATATTAAGTACTGGATAAACATTATCTCATTTAATCATTGTAACAACTCTGTAAGGAATTATTATCCCTATTTCCAGATGAGGAAACTGACAGGTGCAAAAAGTCACACATTCCTACTAAACAGCTTTAAGTTTTACTCAAGGTGGCTTTCTTAGCAGCAGCCAAACGACTAAGGAATGGGGATAAAATGAGATGTGGGGGAAGAGGACACTATGAACAGGGTCAACTTTTGTAAATGTAGGTTATTTTTCAGTTTAATATTTTATAGTCACAGATTGTCTGCCCTAGAAGAAGAATATTAGTATTTAGAAGGCAGAACAAGATTTTCAGTGTTGGTGATGAAGCCTCAACCAGAGCTGTCTTTTAATTTCTAGTTGGATTAGGCAAATGATCTTTTAAATGAATTAATTAACTGCAAATTAATTAAAATTAATTAAATGGTAGGCCACACTCTATATCAATAGCATGTGTAGTGCCCCTGAAAGATAGAGGTGCTCTTAGAGAGATTAGTGATTTGAGAAATTTTTCTCATTGTCTTTATAAATAATTAAAACCACATTTTAATGTTAATACAATTACTAATGAAAATAATCTTGCATAACAGAGGAAGAAAGAACCTTAGAACTCATGAACTGTAGCCCTGTCCAATTAAAATGAAAAATGAAGACCAAAGTGATGACCTTGACTTGTCTAATCTAGAGTTAGTTACTGGTCAAAATTTATATTTTAAAATAGTGTGATTTTTTTTTCTTTGTCAAGTAATAGTTTCTTATGAAAGATATTTTAACTATCATCAGAATTACTTCTACATCTTATTCAATATCATCTTTCTATTTTGAAATGTATTTTATTCTAATAGTAACAGAATCTTAACTTTATAAATATAATTATACATTTACTTATATTTCAAAAGTAATTGTAAAAGTTATTAAATTATCAAATTGGAAATATATGAGTTAAAACAACAAAGATTGATTATTTAGAATTACTAAGTCTAGAGGCAAATGTTAATATTCTCTTATCTTTTCAGTCTTTCTACCTAACATATACATTATGTTTTTTTAAAATATAATACAATTGTATTATATTCAAAACATACTCTGTCCTTATATTTCATCATATTAAATAATATATCTACCATATCATTAAATATTATCATTCTTAATCGTTATTTTTATCTTAACTCAAACCAGTCCCTGATTGTTATTTTAGATGACTCCTGATTTTATACCCTAAAAAACAATGCAGCAATGAAAACTATTATAGCAAAACCTTCAGGAATTTTTCTCATTATTTATCTTAATTTATCAATTTACTTCACAATTTTTTATTTAATAACCAAAGTACCAACTTACTATGATTTAAAAATTTTAGTTCCATTCCACCATCATTATTATTTAACTCAATAAAAATTGTTCCTAAAAAATGCATGCCTTTATTTTTCTACCAACTTAATTTTTTAACTTCTACCCCAAAACATTTAGTTTATAGGCATTTTCTTTCGGCAAAGTAAAAAATGTTTAAAGATATCACCAAAATACAAAAACAAGGTACTTCACATGAGTATACTGAAATTTTATGCTTTGCGACTTGTATCATACAAATGAACTCTATCATGATTCTATTTAAATAGAGAATAGAATAAAAATACATAGTACAAGTTACATTAATTAGGTAATAATTTCTGCAATGTTAGTAACCTAGTAAAAATAAAGGCACTTCTTTTTGTCTAAGCTTTTATCCCATTCTTCTCATGAAGGCAGCTGAGAGAGACTAACTCCCTGCTCATGTGTACAATGTATACCATACTTGGAGAAGAACAAGCACAGTTTTCTCTCCCAGAATATAAAATTCCATTAAAAGATTCACTTTCAAGGCAGCAGTTAAAGGGAAATGACTGTGGGGATATTCACATTTTCATAAACATTTTCCCTGTTCACGAGAAGGGGCCCTCTCTCCCCATAATCCTGATATCAAGAATCTCACAGGACTCATTTGTACTGTTTGCAACTATGGGTTCTGTGGGTTTATCAGCTTATGCTTTACAAACAAATGAGCTTTTTCATTTGTTCCTAATGACTTTGGTTTATACAATGAGATCTTAAACTGTCCCCAGAGCAATTATTTTGCTAAAATGTTATTAGAACATCTTTACAAATTTAGCAACAAGGGCGAGGGGCGGTTCATTAATGATGGAAACCTTCGTGCACCAAGGGCCCTTGGCAAATTCAGCACTCACCAATCTTGTTTTATTTTCAGCGATGAGTACAAATAATCTTGTGAACTATGCATGGATTCTTTGTCTGATCGGTGGGCAAGGAAGATGAGAGGTTGAGGGGGTGGGAAGAGATGCTAGAAAAATCAGAGTAGTATTCTCCAACTAATCAGCTCTGTCCTCGCTCTTCCCTTATGAATCTTAAGCAATGCATACCTCTTAGCATCTGCTGATAGAGCTATTTTTTTTCCTGAGAGTTCAGGGATTTGCAGCTGATACTGAGGATTATTTTTCAATGGACCATCAACAGGCTTTAAATTATATATGTAAACATATATGTGTTTCATTTTCATAGTAATCAAATTTGATACATCTGCTATGCAAAGAGAGACAGCTGCTGACAAGCCTGAAACTTGACCCGCAGTTTCTTGCAGAGCACATCCAAATTATATGGTCTTTCTCTTGGTTTGTAGCTGCAGCTTCAGACATAGAATCTGCCCCTCTTCTGGGCAGCTTTGCTTTCAAAGGACTCCTTTGCCCAGGACAACTTTTGTGAGATTCCTTCAGGGTGGTCTGTCTGTTATTTCATTCAACACTTTAGTGCTGGGTCTCCTTTTAAAATTTCTTTTCCTTGCTCTGTGTATGACCAACTTGCCATACAGCAGCTCCTTAAATACACTACCAGCCTATATCCTTCAGTCACCCAGAGGCTGCGTCTTAACAAAGATCATTTCAATGAACAAAATGGATACTTATTGTTGGAAAAGCAGTGTTGCCAATATTGAATATGTCTCAAAGATGACTGATTATGCGTGGATATAAAAAAAATAATACTAGTAATAATTTAAAAAGAGGTTAGAAGTGATATTGGTGGCCAGTTCAGCACTAAGAGAATTATAGGTTGGATGCATTGGTATTACTCTGCAGCCCATCGATTAGGTGCAAGAATTGGTGATAGTACCCTTTTAAAGGAAATACTATTTTTTAATTAAAATTTTTTTGTTGTCTTTACTTTTTATCAGATAGCTTTATTGAATAACAAAAATCAGAATTTGTGACAATTATTTGATATTACTTCTAATAGAAATCAATATATCTAATTTTCATTGTCATTAGCCATCTCTAAGCTAATGATAAAAATAAGAATGACTTTCATGTACAGATCATACTGGTTCTCAAGTTACTATACAGTTGTTATAGTGCAAAATATCCTCCCTAGGAAAAGAGTTCCCTCTCTCACAAAAAAAGATGTTTATAACAGAGATCATGATATTGTTATGTAGATTAAATAAAATAAGATGTGTAACCTTAAACGCAGTATTGCACAAAAGTGTTATTTTCTACCTCTTATGTCCCGTTAGCCTGTGTCCAGGGCTTTGGACTGGCCAATCCATTTATTTATTTGTCTTACACTACTAAGCATCAGCTAGTAGCAACTACTGAATAACAAAAATATGGACTGTTGTTGGTGATAATAGTGTATGACATTTAAGTTAGTTCCAAGAAACATATCTGCTTTTTCTTTTTCTTTTTACTTTTTTCCCATTTTCTATTTTTCTATATGCCTTTTCTACCTGAAACCATTGATATTGGAGACTGGTTTCACAGAGAGTAACAAACCCAATTCAATAGGCTTTATTCTGTAGTCTCTCTGATGTACTAATAGCTTAATGAATTTCTCTTAGAAAATAAACTGTTACTATTATGTCTAACATTAAGAAAATGTGCAATGATTGATGAGTTGATGATTATAATAGACACTTTATTATTATTTCTTGCAAATTTTTATATTGATCTCTTGATCAAAATCATGACAATAATACAGTGTTGTACTCTGTAGCCTGTAATTTTTGGAAGAAAAGACTCATATTCTTCCCTAGCTGTTGATTTAGAAGACTAGATTTTTTTAGCATTTTTATTGCACTTAGTGAACATAGAGGCGTCTTTGTAATCTTATGCTGTATGCATCATGATTGATACATTCTTCAAAATGTGGCGGTAGTGTTTTCCTTGGTGATTTAGGGTGTGCTGTGTGACTAGCAAGCCATTCACAGAACAGGGAAAAGTTTTCACCAACCACTGGGAAGATGATTGTTGGTACTTTCTTCATGGGGATCCAGGGGTAAGAGGGGAAAATAAGAGAAAGTATGAAGCTCTTTGCTAGTTTTTTTCTAATGTTTGTATTCCTTTTGTTTCCTTAAAAATAAAACAAATCAAACAAACAAAATGCTTGCCTCTAATACCACAAAGAAAAATGTCTTTAGTCAGTACTGTTAAAGTAACTTTTCTCCAAAAACTTTAATTATTTCCAGGAAGAGACAGAATAAAACAGTTTTATCCATTTCTGGGAACCATGAATTTTGTATGATATTTCTAACAACTCTATACATCTGGTATCTTAATGCACCATCCTCAATATCCTGAGTAGCCCTACTTAGTGCTAAACAGAACAAGATGAAGATCACCTTACAGATAGTCATTCAGATACTTTCTTCTGTTTTTCAAGTATTCCTTTAACTACAACAGTGTTTTAACCATCAAAATCCTACAACTTTAGAAGGGATTGTTTTATCTTGTCATCTAGAGAAAGCAATTCTTATTAGCTACATTCAAATTATAAATGAGAAGTTTTAATAATAAATTACTGCAGAAATACATTTTAACTTTTTAAAATTTAAGCATTGAGATGTTCTTTCGAAGAACCGAGTTTTAAAATGTGGGATATAGATTGAAATTTGAAAAAAAAAAAAACAGTATTTAGTAAAAATTTGCTATGGCAAAGTGCATACAACTTATAAATAGCAAGACTAACTAAATTTTCTAATAGTTTTGAAGTTAAAGTAAAAACGTAGTCTATTTTCTATAGTCACCTTTATAAACATAAGAGAAAAGAACTTTCTACTTTCTCAAAATTTACTACTTATATTTTGTTTATTTATTATCTGTATAATAATCTTTTAGGTTCCAAAATTTAGAGAGCTATTTGAGAAAAATAATTTTAGAAAAAATTTTCTAAGAATTTAGGAGGAAATGTTTCTGTTTTACCCAAATTAGTCTTTTCAACCAGTGCTTTCTTGTCCTTCTTGAGCAAAATCTTTGGTTGATAGGTATATTAATATTGGTGAAAATATAAAGCATTCTATTTATATATTTTTTAAGCCTTTATGTTCCCTTTTTTATTTAAATATAGTTTCAAGATTAGAAACAAAAATTTCATTCAGAAATACCTTTAAATAAAATACATTATTTTATTCATGGTCGCTAATATTTTTAAATATTATTATATAGTATTATTCTCTTTCAGGTAAAATCTAATTAAAAAATCATCTTTTAAAAAACTGACTATAGTAAAGCAACACCTGTCTTTATTTTCAATACTATGAAGCTTTTAATTAACAGAAAACCACCATGGGTTGCTTCTTTAGAATACCACTAAATGTTAGAGACATCGTCTACTGTACAGGAGTTTCACTGCTAGATGAGGATGTCTGGGAATTTATATGGATGAAATTCCACTCCACCACGGCAGTTTCTGAGAAGAAAATATTGTTGGAAGCCTTAACTTGCAGTGATGACAGGAATTTATTAAATAGGTGGGTCAATTAATGTTCTAAATTTGTGTAATGAGAGTATTCTTTATTAATCAAACTGTTCTGAAGTTGTTTTTATTCCCTTGAATATGTGTTAGTTACTATAAAATATATCTTTATAGAGCTAAAGAAAGTTGTTGTGTTAACATGAATAAAACTAGTTGACTTGAAAGATGTATCTTTGTTTCTAATTAATTTTTTACATATATGTTTATATATGTAAGATGATATTTTACTATAAAAGGAATTGTTTACTATAAAATTTTTAAAAGTAAGTTTGCATCATCGAATCAGAATTGTGATTTCTCTACCACAAGATTTTTCTAGAATTTAATTAATGTATTAACATACTATGAATTTGATCTCCTTTCATTTATAACCAGAAAATTGTTCTATTGATACATTTGTATTAGTAAAGTTTACATTGGACAGTTCTCTTGGAGAATATGATTAATTAAATCATGTAATTTTTGAAATTTTATAAAAATGTTGAAGTTGGTCAACTAAAAATTTCCCCACAATTCTATCCTTAAAGGCTTCTGAATCTGTCACTGAATTCTGAGGTGGTGTTGGATCAAGATGCAATCGATGTGATAATCCATGTAGCTCGAAATCCACATGGCAGGGACCTTGCCTGGAAGTTTTTTAGAGATAAGTGGAAGATATTAAATACCAGGTAGGTATAAGAGTTCAATCATTCATACTTGAATGAATGAATGTAGCTGACATCTGAGAAATAAAAGCCCAACTTTTTGTGTTAGAACAAAGGTCCAGGTAACAGGACTAGATTTTAAAATAGTCAGCCAAGATGGGTGTTGTCACTCCTGTGAAACTCAACATTACTTTAACAAGTCTATAACATTATTCATTTATTAAAGATGAATAACCGAAATCATATATGATAATGTGGGGAGTGAAAAGTTTTAGTAGTACAACTTTCCTGGACAATCTATCAAACTGCCCAAGGTTGAAGAAATTGTATCATAAAACCTCTATATCCTGAATGTGTTATAAAAATGATTTATAAATCAGATATAATGGTACTATAATAAGAAAACTTTAATTACTTCTGTAGAATTTTTTAAATTTCCGTTAAATATAAATATCATAAAACACATGAAATAAAACCATGAGATAGAGGGAACTTTTGAATCATTATATAATTCTAGTTCCAGTAGAATTCATTCCTGAGACATCTTGTTTCATGGTGAGAATTCTTCAGCCTCAATTTTAGAAATATTTCATTATACATTGAAATGTATTATAATACATGTTAATTTATTACTCTGATAATCTCGATGGTATTTTAAAATTAAATTCATTATAGAGCTTGTAAATGTTGAATGTTCTCAAACTAAATGTCCCTACACAGTGTGCAGACCTACTGCTCTGTCTCAAAAACTGGTGTATGAACTTTACTTTAAAAAGTACACCTTTATCAGTTGGCCTCATATAAAGAGTTCGATTTAAATAGATGTGTCATATTCAAACATAATTCTATTGACAGATATTTTATTGTCAGCAAGCACTAATATTCCTAGAAAGTGCATTGGCTCTTTTTGTATTTTCAGCTCAGAAATTGGAATGATTTGAAGATTAGAGCTTGCTTTGTTGTCATACACATAATGTAGTAAATAGTTAGACACATGATGAAACTAATTTGTACAAGCATTTTGTTATCAAGAGTATCAAATATCTACCAGTACACATAGTTTCTTTAGGGAGTGGTTTCGTAGATCAGAGTTCAGTGTAATGTATATATAGTTTAGACTCTATCAAAAAATGTTTGGTTCCTGATATAGCTGTTTTGTCTCAGAGTTCGTGATTTCTAATCAAAAAGTAGAAAGGTTGAGATTTTAACATATCTACAGATACGGCAGCATTTAATTTGATAAATAAGATTGCCTTCATCTACTCCTATTCTGTCAATCCTTGAACATTTGAGTTCATGGGGACAATGTCCAATGTTCTCATTACTTCCTCTCCGGCAGATTCTTCCTGGTTTTAGTTGCCATCTACTCTCATGGTTTTAATTACTCTCAAATCTATATTGCTAACTCAGACATTTCATCAAGCTACACCCTATAATTGACAGATGCCTGTTGGGATCCCCTACTAGGGTATACCTGCAAAGCTAAACCCATCATTTTCACCTTTCTTCCTTTTCTAAGTGAACAATGTCTATCCACCAATTTTTCAATCCAGACACCTGGAAATCTACATACAGCTCCCCCTTTCCCTTCCCATACGTAACAATGAGATTTGAGGTCTTGTCAATTTAATAATTCCTATATGTTTCTTGTATTAGTCTTCTCCTGCTACCACTGCCTTATCTCTTACCAGTACTCTTAACAATACCCTTCTCCCACTCTGATTCTATAATTATGTTCAACACACATACACACGGCTTTTCTCTTTGTCCCAAGAATCACTCTGAAAAACAATTGTGACATTTCCCTATTGTAAAACCTTCAATGGTTCTGTGCTACTCTGAAAACTAAGGTCCCTAATAAGTCCTCTGATTAACCTCTAGGCCTTCTTATTCTTCTATCCCCAGCACTCTTAATACCAAATGCTTGCAGTTGTCTACACACACTATGTTGTTTCACATCGCCTTACTTCTGTTTACATTGATCTTCTGCCAAAATTACTTTCTTCCTTGATTTTTGAAACTACTCCATATTCATTCTATGTGACCTCATGTCCCTGAATCCTTTCCCAAGATCCCACAGCTAAAAAGACCTTCTCTTAATAAGGTATATAATTTTATTATAATTATATTTAGCCACAATAAATGGAAATTATCTGTTTACAATACTGGTAATATAATGCCTTTAAAGAAAGGTTTGTGCCTTATTCATTTTCACAAGACTGTAAGAAAGTATAAGTAAAATGCTCTTCAAAAAAATTATTTTTATTCCTGGACAATAGGCCATTTCTGTAACCACATAGTGATTACTACTGATTGCTTACATTATTAAGTGCCTATTTAATTTTAATTAGATAACTTTTTCCCACAGAATAGTTTGATGTTAGAATTATAAAAATTATAGCAGTCATCCAGTTTAGTCTCCTCATTTTACAGATGACAAAACTGAGGCTTCGAAAGCGAAATTACTTAAGGTTCCAAAAGTAAGAGCGACATTAGAAAACCTCTTCTAACAGTGGCTAGACCTTTGCTTCCAAATACTCAGAATCTTATTTTTGATGTACTCAGTTCTAAGAGTACAGTAGCCTGTGATAAGTATCCTTAGCATAGTAGAGACAGATTAATAAAATAAGAAATCTTTCTAACTCATGGACATGAATTGCTTTTTGCCTTGGGTCATGGGTCAAGTAATTATGTTTGTGGTAGGATTATGCAATTCAAATGAACAACTTGATATTTTATTTTAATACCCACATGTAAAAGGAGAATGCCAATGTCAGTTGTAACTGACCAGATGAAAGGATCTGTGTGATATACTGTAATGCCCAAATTTATCTGGCAGTTCTGTTTTCTTTGTTGAGATTATTTTTCCATATAGTGAGTTAGGTTACTATAAAATTTTCAAATACTTCTTCCTCAGGCCTTGGAATTGGGAATATAACAGTAATTTTCTTAATCTAATTTTAGAGGTCTCCCCCCGCCCTTTTTTTTAATTTACTACAACTCAGACCTCTCTTAAAAATTATGAGCCAAATCAGGGGACCTCTGCTGATATCCCATAGCCACAGCTCTTTGCACCTCTCCGACTCCCTAGAGAAGTGGACCTTGAATGCTCTGAGATCTTAATGGCATCAAGACAACACTGGTCAAATGGAACCCTCGAGAAGGATTCTAAAAACTCTTTATTGTGGTATTTCTTAAATTACTGCCTGTATTAACATTAAGCCTTTTTTTTTTTTTTATCTTTTGAGGTATGGAGAGGCATTATTTATGAATTCCAAACTTATCAGTGGAGTTACAGAATTTCTTAATACTGAAGGTGAACTTAAAGAGGTAAATATTTTAAGATGAGTTCTAATGCTTTTCTTTTATAAATATTAAATTATATATTTACTTCAACCATTTATTCCCAACAGATTCATATCCATTTCTTAAATGCGCGCGCACACACACACACACACGCGCTAAAGACTTTACTCAATTAATTACTTGCAAAGATATTTCTAACATACTAAACATTGAATGTCTGGGAGAAGTGTTCAAATGTAATGATTTTCAAAGTGGGAGGCTTCAAATCCACTCCAGAAATCTTCGATAACAATCAGATGCTCATTAGCTGATTCTGTGAACTCAGTTTAGGATCCTCGAAAAGAACAAAACTATGCTTTCATAATGACGCAGTATTTAGATACAGGAAACCAACGTTGAGGCTGAAGTACAGAACTTGAGTCTCACTACCTTGTGTTCAGGCCCATACAGAGAATGGATGTGATAATAATTCTTCATGCTATCCAGTCTGTTAAATGGAATGAATTCATATGTTGGAAGGGAGTGTATCTTGCAATATATATTGAAATTAATAGTTTGTTTAAAATTTTGCTTGATACAATCAATCACAAAGGAATTTCATTAATGAAAATAAACTTAATTTTTTTAAGCCCTAGTATCCATTTTACAGAGTATCTAACATTCCCTTTTTCTCCGGTTTATTTCTCTGGAAACCAGCTACTGTATTATATCTCTAATAGAGAGGAATGTGAAATGGGAAGGAGGACGTAGGCAGGAGGAAGGAACAAAATATAGATACTTTTAATTGATTAAAATAAATGGGGCTTCAAACATCTATCTCTTTTTCATTTCCTGCTCTCCCTATTATAAAACATAGCTGAGCTTTGTCTTTGAGACTCATGATTTCTTCAGTTTTCACTGATGGAATACCTGATGCTGTGACACAGAGCTAATCACATTGAGCAGCAATCTCCCAGAAGCATCAACCCTGACACCATCTTTAATATCTTCTGATATTGCCCAATTTTGTATGATCATCCCCCATGTACTAACTTGGATTCTTTCACACCACGAACTAAGCTAAGTCTCTGATTGTAACGATTTAAAATCTAATTTCTATCCCTGCTATGTGTGTTCCCAACCCTGAAAAATTTGGTTTTGAAAGCCCCAGCACACATTCCACTATATTTTTTTAATAAAGGAAGCTAAATGAGAAGGACGTTTTTTTCATATCCATACGAAGCAGAAAGAAAAAAACAATTAAATTAATGATTGCTTCCAATTTTCTCTGTATTTCAATAAGTACTTTTAATTCCATGATTTCATATTCAATAATCTGAGAGTAAAAGACTCATTTAGTCACAACCTGTGCAGCTTGTTGAAGTGGAAGATCCTTTCCTCTTCCCCCTTCACCTCCCTTTTCCCCACCTTGTTGCTACCTTCCTCCTCCCACCTTCTTTCCCATCTTCTCCTCCTTTGCACCTTCTCCTCCCTGATGCTCTCTATCTTCTATCCTTCTATCCTCTAACTCTTTCATTTTTCCGTGCTTCAGTAATACCCAGGCCACATGAAAAAATCTTTTAAATGGATATTTAATTGATTTTATCATATACTGACCATTGGTTTTACATATTTCTAATATATTAATATTATATATCTAATTTTTTACACTTGATTTAATTTCCATTTGAAATGTTCCCAGATGCCCCTATAATAAAAGGTACAATTTCAAAACTGAAACTAAATTGTGACTTTTTAGTCCATCATCTATAAGCAGCTAACTTCACAGTAGAGGCTCTCCATAGCATGAGAAGACACAGCTGCTTCCTCTGACTTTCTAGTTGAACAACTGCAGCCTGAGGCTTTTCCATACTTTAATTATCTCGTCATGGGTAAAATTGGGGATTGCTGTTGTTGGGCAGGATGGGGGGTTAATTTTTATTGCTGATAACCCCGTTCCATAAATATAAAGGGGCTGAGGAAATTCGTCTCATTCTCTTGTAAGTGATTAGCCTTGTAAGCAGAAATTCCAATCTGCTCCCTTTGGATATGGCATATTCTTATTTCAACACTTTATAGATCAAAGAGGAATCAGCATCTTTATGAATTCTGAAAAACTCATTTGAGATTTTAATGATCTCCATCAACTTTAGGGGCATTAAGTAGAGATACTTGTACTATTTCATGGTCCCATCCCCAAAACCGCATTCTAGAACCTGAAATTGGCAATATCCTTTAATTACATGGCTCTGGCAATTTGAACAATATTTCTCCATGAGACAGCGCATTTGTTCCTTAATTTTAAACTAGTGGAAGCACAACCACATGGAACCTCAGAGGACCTTGCCATTTTTTATACTAATGTCCATTAAGCAATCCTCTCCAGCACTCATTCTCCTGCCTCTTGAATCTAATATACGATAGTGTTGTAGAAGAATATAGATCTTGTGCATCACAGACATCCCATTTACAGTTTTAATGTGGAAAACATAAACTTCATAATAGGGCAATAGTTAATCCAATTCATTTATATAGTTACTAAGAGTACATTATGTTTTGTAATTTATTCTGCAAATAACTTATTTTGTGATGTTAGTGTCTAGGGTACCCTAGAATAAGAGTTTTATAAAATGTTAAAATGTTTTTTAATAGAGAAATTAACAAACATGTCTAGAAATGTTATGCTGTGAAGAACAGGGAGTGCAAACAACTCTGACATCTTACTAAATGTTATTTTATAAAAACGTCTAAACTCACATTTTAAAATAAAAGCATAAGATCATATAAATATTTAGAAAATGCAGTAGTAACAGCTAGCAGCAGCAGAAAACCTAACAAAGAGCTGCAGAAATAAGCAATCCGGAGTGACAAATGTCTCCCATTTACACCATGGCCTCTAGTGAGGCAGGGGTCTGGAAGGCACTGTGATCACTCCCTAGGACCAGTTAGAGCACTGCTCTCACCACCTGTTTGCCAGAAGAGCTGTGGAAGAATATAGGGCATAAGATCAATTTATGCCAACTACCGAAAGTAGGCCAGATGTGTTCTGATGAATAAGCTACTTCTAAGATTCATGAGTCACCTCAGGCTCTCTGAGCTCATGAGGGCAGTATTTAGTGTACTTAAATTATTATTTAAGAAATGAATCCCTAGAAGCCCACCAGTTATATTTTCTACTGAGTGTTCTCTTGCAGGATAATCTGACCTACTATCGTGTAAACAGCACATTCATATTCAAACCCTAGTTTGCCTTTGAGGAAGACTTAGAGTTTTACTTCATGTGTTCCAGTTGACTTGATGTCTCATCAAGAGGCCGAGAGCATGCCCCACAGAATCAAAGTTGCCAAAGGGTCATTATCACTATCTGCATATTCAGCGACTGCCTATGAAAATATGTAATAAAGCAGAACATATTTTTTAAGTAGTAGGTGCATTTTTCCCTGATTGACATATATTATGTAAATAATGTCACTATAATGAACATATGCAATGTACAAATGTACAATGTAATATATATATTTTTGTAATAAATGGAAACATTCAAAACATCGATCAAAATGTATTATTTGTTGCTTAAGGGATATAGACTGAATGAGTCTGAACATAAATAAATAAAAACAAATGAATTATTGGATATCAGCTAAAGTTTAAAAATATGATTCAAGTGTTTTCATTAGACTTTTTTTGTATATATGGGAACATATTACAGGTATATGTGTATGGCACACTGCCTGAAATATTGGCGCTATTTGATAAATTCCAATCCCTTTTCATCTTCCTCTTTCTTTTGTATGTGTCAGTCAAATGTCAAATTAGTTTTAAGGATAGCACCAATAAATCTTTGTTATACATTGGATATTTCACGTATTTGTTATAAAAGCATAGTGATTTTGAACTCTTGTAAAGGATATAGCTCTGAGATATAGTTAGCCATTGCTGATGCCATAGGACATAGAGGTTTGTAGGAAAGTAGAAGATAAACTTTGAGAAAACTCATCAGTATTACGTAATCAAAGTAACACTGTCATAAACAAAGTAAACTACCTATGAACCAGTTTTTAGATTAATCAAAAAGTATAATTAACTCCACTTTAAACACCCCCTCCCCTTCTCCAATTCTCTTTGTCCTTGAGCCAGTCTTGATGCACTACATTTCTCTCCTGGCATATCTTCCATGTGGCACCCACTATGTGATGAATCACACCCCAGGCTAATTACACCACATAATGTTTCTATGTTGCAGGTTGATTTTTCACATTTGTCTATTAGCATCACAATCATTTGCTGGTTGCCAGTTTCTTAAAACATATCAAACAGAGAGAAATACTGTTATTATTAAATCTTGAAATAAAGATTCAGCATTCTTTAGAGAAAATCTTAAATTTATACAAATTACGACAAAAATTTAAAAATTACTTCTTTTAGTTACGTGCTCAAATTCTCTACCTAAATAAGACCACGTTTCTCCTTCATTCTTTTTGAGTCTAGTAACTCAGGTGATTGCCATGTCATTTCATCATCTGGTTTTTATATAATCATTACTTTTTTTTTTCTCCACCACCCAATTGGGTATGCTTTGTAATGAGAACTCATTGTTGCCACAATCCCACCAGCTTATTATAAAAAGTTAAATTAAATATGTCTGTTTTACTATTTATTTATAAAAACTGAACTTGGAGCTGTTTAAATTCTGATATCCACCTTTTTTTCCTTTCAATTCCAAAAGAAATCACACTTAATGGACACAATCTATTATATTGGGTTTCATTACTAAGTTTGCTCCACATATTAAATATACCTTCTATAGTGACTGTGGTACTTTGTTTCAAATGCATCTTGTTTACGTATATTAGACATTAGTTCATGTTAAGACATTCATATTTACCATTTAAAAATATCTATTTTCAGCTAAAGAACTTCATGAAGAACTACGATGGAGTAGCTGCTGCCTCTTTCTCAAGAGCTGTGGAAACCGTTGAAGCCAACGTGCGCTGGAAAATGCTTTACCAAGATGAGCTTTTCCAATGGTTAGGAAAAGCTCTGAGACACTAATATGTGTTTCGTAAACAATTCATCTCAAAATTTTGAGAAGACCTGCATTATGTAGAATGAGGAAAATGTACTACATGAAGAATTGCCAGATTTTCAGTGTTAACGTGTGGGAGGAATTTTTTTTTAATTGTTGGTTTTGGGGGATTTCGATTGTTTGTTTCATTCATTCTGTTTTGTTTCTCTACTGGGTGTTCTTCTCTAAAGAAACTCTTGCAAATGAAACTAGCCATGATTGCTTCAGCTGTATATTCCTTGCTGTACAGGACCAAATACGATAGTGGTGCATGTTGATGTTGCAGTCAGTTTGGAAAAACATATTCAGAATATTTTGTGCATGGTTGTGTGGTCCTGCCTGTATTCCAGCATGCTTATTTAAGATGTCCAATGTTGTATGTGGATATATGTTACATCCAGGATGGGCATTATGCAAAAGCACAAAGATTATCTATGACAATCAGTGTTGCAGTAAAAGAAAAACTAAAAAAGGGAATACTATTCTTAGTTTTGGGCATTGTAAGAGGTAAAATAGCCCTTTAAGTGACCAGAGTCACTTATATCAACACTTGGATTGTCTTGCAATGATTACTGTGATGCTAACTCATTTTCTTTGAGTTAAAGCTCTGTATATGTTAAAAAGGCATATATGCATAGTGTATGCATATGTGTATGTACACTGGGAAGCCCCCTATGTATGTAGTATGTTGTACACTGCACTTCTGCAAAGAATCTTTTCAGATCAAAGAAAATTTATTTCTTTTTATAAACTTACTCAAACTTTGAAAAGGCTGAAAGGAATTAATCTCAACACTATCATTCCTGACAATTTCCTGACTAAATTTCTCAACTTGTTATGGATTTTTTCATCTACTTCCTGAAAAATGATCTATTCTACTACATAAAAATGAATTCAAACAAAATTTATGTGTAGATTGAACACTGTTCTGATTCTTCTAAGTGGCAGCCTCATATTCTAAATATAGATTCTGCCATCATTTTAAGGTTCTTATTGCATAAAGCAATTGTGCATAATTAATAATTGTTAGTGCTGCAAAAATATTTATTTTTTATCCTGTTTGTTTTTCCACCTCATGTTGGGTTGTCCAGTGAGTTAAAAACTCTCACCATGTGTTGATTTTGTGTCTACGTCAATCTAATCCTCCATTAAGCAACCATACCTCAAGTGGGTCTATTAGCTTTTAATGACCTTTGATGCCAGTTGTGCCACCCATTAAAATGAAAAGTTGCTTTTCTTGAGTAAAGATTTTTCTTTGGTATTGACAACCTTTTTCATGCTTTGTGTTATGTAACACAAATGTTTTTAAATGGTATTCTCACCCAGTAGGCTAGCTCTTCAAACATTGCTTAGATGTTCCAAATTGATATATTTTAAGTATCATTATAAAATACCAATACAATTACTGAAATACGCCAAATGTCTGTGGACCACTTTCTATTTTCCCGAGGTTTTCCACTCCTCCAAATGTTCATGCAAATCACTGAAAGAAAATATTTTAACTCTAATAGTCAGTGAACACAGGCATGGGGTGTGGGGCGGGGAACAGAGGGTATAGATATTTTTGAAACTGGAGCCATAGATTTATTGTAAGTTTGTAGTTTCTAATCCACATAATGAGTATCACCTATAATTGAATTTTATCTTTTTTAGCAGTTAATATCTGTTACTTATACCTAAATTTTTCAGCACTTCATTTAATTAAAACACATAAATTTTAAATACTCTATGTGATGTTAATAAGACATAGTAATGCATAATATAAAATCTAAGAGTCATCTCACTTATCAGAAGTGATGAAATTCAATTAATACTCATCAGATATACAAAATCCTTAAGGGGTAAGTTCTGAGAAATAACTATAAATATCACACTACTGTGCAAGTCCAAAACATGTACTATATCACCATTGGATTCATGTAACAGAGAAGATAAGAAACTAGAGGTGGACATCTTGTTTTGTGTCGTGAATTACTGAAAATTCTTAGTAGCTGTGATATTCTTTTGAATGAAATCACCATTTCCAGAGTTGAGTTAGAAGGGATTTTATAGTTCTTTTTTTCCTCCCCACTGTTGATAATCTTAATCCTCTTTCAGTATTTTAGTGGCCTTGAACAACTGGTTTAGCTACAATGTCGAATCCTAAGTGTATAATTATGTGCAATGTTCAATACCTCATATAATATTTGTTCAACAGTGTAAGTGGTATCAATGGCATTGAGATGTAATTTTTGTTCTACATATTTTTCAATAATTATCGTTTCAAATATTGAAGATTATATCAGGCTTTAATGTTTTTTAGTTGTTTAAATAAGTAATATTTTCAAAATAATAAAATGACCAATGATACTCTTGGAATATTCTGTAAAATGTAGTTATAAAATTCTATTTTCTACATAGAGTTTTTATCTTTTTTCTCTTCTTTGTCTGTTTTTCAAATCATATATATGCATGAAATAACAATTTGTCGAAAATGTCCAACATCTAGGCTTAAAAGTTTACTGTGCCGATTTATGTACACCCACCAAACTTGGTTTCAATTATAAAGGACTAAATTATTTACCATACTGGGTATTAAATTTCTCTAGGTAACTTGTAAATAAAGATTTCCCCCATTTTGATACATTTTTCTCTTAAAATTTTCTTATAATCTTTGAAGTTTTTTTTTTTTTAATATACAAGCACAGCCTCTAAAGCTAAGTTTATTCTTGAGTTCCAACAATATTAATTTTCACTGGAGCTTTAACTCACTTTTGTTTATATTATTTCTTGGATAATTACATCATGAAACTGAGAATTTTATGGTAGTATAATTTACAACTATTATAACAGTAATATCTTACAAGGGTATTAAGATTATACCATATATTTATAAATTGTACTTTATTTTCAAAGAGCTTTGACACATGCTATTTTATTTGACTCCTTTCAAAACCATAATATATTATATTAGCCCTGATATTCTGGTGAGAAAACTGAGGTGCAGAGCAACAACATGAACTATTTAAAATTATATCATTGTTATTTTGGAAACAGGTACAATAACCTTTCAATATAGACTTCTTACAACTAAAATAGACATGTTTGAAATATCTGTATCTATTTCAGTAGAGATTTTTCAAACACTGGAAAAGTATCAAAATATGTGAACAACTGGTTCACATATTTACAATAATTATATTATTTTTTAAAGTCTATATTTCTAATTTGCATGATGTCAGACAACGATGAAGTGTTAATCAGTGTTCACTTGGTTCAGCATAAGTAAAGAAATAGTGGGATAAAAAATATAGTTAACTGATTATAGTTTCATTTTTTTATCTTTTGGTCAACATTGTTTAAGTGACCTTATAATACTGATAATTTGATTTGTTTTCCACACAAATTTCTCTGATAAACTTTATCTGTAGTACCAGATGGTCAGACCACAGGTGAAATGGTGTTCATCTACATCAGTGAAAATAACATTCAGTAAAATGTTTATAAATCTACGCTAAGTTGTAAAAAAAACAAATTGTGCATTAGTAGTACTGAATTAGATGCAGTAAAGTTATTCCTAAAGAAGTTTACAATAATACATTTAATTAAAATCTACTGGCTATTAAAAACTAAGGATTTTTTTTCTAGGAAGTCAGAAATTTAATTGTCCTATTGATTTTCTCAGTAACGCCGATAAGGTAAACACATATGCTATTAAAGCAGTAGTAAAAGCTTATATAATAAGAAATTCAGATTCTCATACCTATGTTTTTTCTTTATCACAGATCATAGCTGAATTATTATCATTTGACTCTGCTAATTATACAATGACAGAATTCAATTTAATTAAACCAATATTTATTCAGCACCTTTTAGTTCATAAAACACTTTTGAGAAATAAGCAGAGATAAATAATTCCTGAAGGAATTCATATAACAATGAGTGAAACAAACATAAGGAAATAATGAACCAATAGGAATAAGAGCAACATGAAAAATAATTACATGCTACAGAAGAGGAACTAAATACTTTTTAGATATAGATAATATTATGCAATTATTTTCATGCACTAATTCTCAAAACTTTTATGTATAATTCTCATTGTTTTGTTTCACAGCACTTAGTCATGTTTCACAGAAATTTGTAACATTTAGAAACTATGATAAAACCACTTAGTTTAAATTGTATAATTGGAATATAAGTTGGGATAAAATTTATTTTAAGAAAAGCTGTTTGAGTATTTAATAATATCACTAAGTTCCAGTAAGAATATTTAACTTACTTATGTAAAAGTAACTTATGTTCAACTTTTCCAAAACAATTTTAACATTCTATTTGTACAGTCATAATATGTTAATTTTAAATTAATCATATGCTTTTTAAAGAAGGTTCAACAATTCTTATCCTAGGCAATAATGTATTTTTCAATTTAATATATGTGAACTTTAGAATACAAAGATGTTCCTGTAAAATATTCTAGAATTCCAAATTTTAATATATAAGGGTAACCTTCAGTTCAATTGCTTTGAATTAATAAGAAAAGATTTTATTAAAATATTTTGTTTAATGTGGTTTATATTCAGAAAAAAAAGTCTAACCAAGAGATACTCGAGTAGCTTTTATTTTCAATTTTATTTTATAAAATTTTATTTCAAAGTTTAGAAAAGGAAATTTTAAAAGTGTCTTAAATGTTAAAACTAAGCAATTGGTGAAAATACATGTTATAATTTTAACTATACTGCATATACGTAATTATGTGCATTTATTTTTTAAATAAATAGTTCACAAGTGGCCCTAGCAATAGGTGGTATGATTTTATCCCAATTTTGTAAACATAGAATATTAAAAAGTTTTATTTTGAGTATTTAGTATTTTAAGAATAGCACATTGAAGATTTTTATCCTTTAGACATTCCTGTTTCATGTACTAATGAACTAAGAGAAAAATTAACCAATTATTTATTTTGATCTAAATTAACTTTTTTTGTGCTATATAAATGTTAAGTGAGTTAGAACATAGGAAAAGAACAAAATTTTGAGTGTCTGTTAAATGTCAGGCATTTTATAGATACTATCTCATTTGATAAACCTAATAAAGTGTTATCATCCTTTTTACCAATGAGGAGACAAGAGTAAGAGTTGTGATCAGTTTATATAACTGGTGGTAGGTGTTAGCTGGGACTCAAAACCCTGCATATCCAAGCCTTATATGACTCAAATTAGTCATTAATCTGCCTTGAACATGAATGAAAACATTATGATTATCCATAAAGACCAGTCTCTATAGAAGATTTGAATAGATACTTAGCTCACTTTCTCATCATCATTCGAGAGAATTGTTAATTAGTGCATTTTGGTTTGCCACTCATTTTTTAACAAGATTACTTCATATAGCCCATAAAAGTTTTCATCAGGATGTTTTACATTAGAGTGCTGTGTAGTGCGTTTTAAGCTATAATAGGTAATTAACAGATACTTCAGCCAACAAGCCATAAAAATAAATAAAAAGACAGGCTGCATTGCAAAGCTCTTCACCAGTGGACCGAAAATAAGGTTAAACCTCTGATCTGCATATGGAGGAGACCTGTTAGTCTGGCGAGAATTTCGCTTAGTGATGAGGTCAGAGAAGCATTTCTCCCTTTCTGCTTAGAACTAAAGATGGACGGCAGCTGCTTAATTTACTTCAAGTTACATTTCCATTGGCCTGCTGTGTGTAGATACAGTTTAAGATAACTGCTTTGACCTAGCTCTGCACAGGTCAACTTGCTTCTAATAGCACACATTTTTATTATGTTGTGTAAGTAAATGAAAGAGTGAATTGTTTTATAGCAAATATTACAGTGGAGTTAAGAACGTCTGCCTTAAATGTGCAGTACATTTATTTTCTATGTTAATCATTCAGTAACAATTCTTTTAACTCCTTGTAGTTCACAGTATTATCCTTGCTCTCATACGTTATTGTGTTCCCACCTTCACATAATTTATGACCTACTGGTGAGAACATTTATTATTATTTTTTGTTATTCAGTTTCATTTAAAATAGGTTTATTATCTGTCATTTTTCAAGTCCTAAACATTTTTCAAATGAATTTCTCCTATCTTTTAAAATATTGTATAATAGTAATCTCACATTTTTTAATGCTACTTGTGCATTGCTATATGTGTATATACTTGACGTTTTCTTTTCTATCTTTTAGTCTCTTTATGTTCTGATAGTCATTGAAAACAAATTAAAACACATTAGGACTATGAAGCTTATGCACTGTCCAGATACTCCAAGCAGGAAGAGAAATTCTGCCTTTGAGCTTTTATAATTGGCTTTCTGGACACCATTGTGTCCATCAGATAATCTTTTAAAAATATTATGTGGACTATTTCTAATGAACTTGGATTTATTCACCAACAAAGTTTATTTTCCTAAAACCATTCCCCAGTTGAACAGACTTATTTAAAATATACCAAATGGAAGCAATTTTTTCCTTTCTAATATTTTATGATTTAGAAATAAAAATGTAACTTCTTTTAGTAAATACAAGTTATGAAAGCATTTACCAAATAAATAACTTTTTGTTAGTTTAGCAGATGTTTTCTATGGTATGCCTTTAAAACGATTCAGTAAAAATTGAAACAGTATGTATACAACATGAAATTTTTATTTCATTATAAGCAAGCACTAACAAAATGGATTTTTCTAAATGAAAAAATTTGTCTCCTGTATTTTAAGCAGAACAAATTTGAATTTTGCCTCTGATAATAAAATTTTTACAGTAATGTATAATTCATCACTGTTTTAATTTTCTGACACGTGCAGATAAGGCCAAGATAAATAATACCTTTTGGTTTTTGATTATGCTTCTGTTTTCACTTGAGAGCCCCTTTAAAAAATTCTGAGTAGATACACTGTAGAGGTCCATGAAAAGAGAAAAAAAAAATCATTTTCTTTTCTGACATGGACTTTTAAAAACCTATACACATGCCGAAGCTACAACAAAGAAGTATGTATTTGTGCTATATTGTGAAAAGAAAGAATACCAATTCGGTCTCCTTTCTAATTATATGCCTTTAGAATAAATGAAATGATCTGCACTTTAGTAAAAGTGATTTCACCTGAAATGCATTTTAGATTGCTTTTTAATAGGTTTTCTGCTTTCGACAGACTGAGGATCCTTGAATTTCAAGAACAGTTTTCTATAACAACAGGACTATAAAATATATATAATTAGGGCTCATAAGTAGTACTCAAAATATATTTTTCAATGTCTCTGCATTTTTCTCTTTCTAACGATTGTTCAGAGAACATTAGAACCTGACTCTGCATAGCCACACATTTAAGCCTTAACCATAATACTTTATATGGCCATAGGAAATCCTCCTCTGCCATGATCATGAGGATAAGAAATGGAAGGCCTTCCAAGCCAAAATCAAGAATTCTCCTATTGGTATTAGAACCAGTGTCTATATGTAAGTGTATATATACAGATACACATATACTGAAGATATATAGATGTATATATATATATAGATATATGTATGTATACATATAGATGTATATGTATGTATAGACACACATACATATGTATAGATATACCATATATACAGATATACCTTATATCCATATATAGTTTATTTATTTCATTGTCCAAATCCTAATTGTGCTGCAAAACAGTCATATGTCAGAAAAATGGCTGTCACAAAATATAAATTAGAGGAGTAGAGTGTGGGCAAAGTCTTTATCTAAAGAGCATGTCAAATGGATCATCAAATTATACAGACATGATCACAGGAATTCTCTCAAAAAATCAAGAGGGAGCTAATTAAGAAGCCATTCTGCCTGGCTCCGAACCCTAGAGATTGTCTTAATAGGCATTGGGTGGGATATGGTCTTCCACATTTTAAACAAGGATTTTTGGTGATTCTAGTAGAGATAATTCATCTAGACCACACTTTCAGAAACATTGGGTAGGCACAGTGGTTCTGCCCTAACCTTACATTAGGCTCCCCTAGGTAGCTTTTAAAATATACCGATGCCTGGGTCACACTCCAATCCAATGAAAGAAGAATCTCTGGTGTGGGGCATCAGCATCAGCATTTCTTAAAGCCCCTAGATGATTCTAATATGAAGTATATGAAGTCAGGGTTAAAATCCCTGGACAGGAGATAACAAATTAAGCATTAAGTAATTTAAGCGAGAGTTACAAAATGTTACCGAAAGTGCCAAGTTTTCAGATATCTAAGAAGTTCTTACTATTTTTTCCCATTCTTCACCAAATACAGAATTAAAAAATAAGTTCTCAATTAGCTGAACAGTAAAAAGTGAACAAGAAGTTTAAACAACTGACCTTACTGCTCTGACATGTCACTGCCGCAGTGCAGAAAGCTAAGTGGTTCCGAGCCACCACGAAGATACCTCATTTCCCCTGTGACATTGACACTGACATTCTCCCTTCACTCATTCTGTCTTACATTCTTTTCTCTATAGTAATAATGAGTATGACTATCCATATGTACTATTATCAACAATAATAATTTTCAACTTCTATTTTATTTTTTTGAAATGAAGGAGGGGCCCATTTGCAGGATGTTCCATGAAATTATTGCACCTTTGCTCTGAGAAATAGAACAATTTTTTCTGCTGCTTGTTTTGCAAGTGCCTGAAATTGGAGATCAGGACTGATACATGGGTTAAAATCGTTACATCAGGGAGATAAACACAGTACTAACTATTATTATAAACTATTAAATCTAAATATTATTCTTTTTTTTTTTTTTCTATTTTCCAGTTTCGTTTTCTCTGCTTCCTTCTCTTTCTCTCTCTTATTGTGACCTGCCAGCTGAGCACTGGGACTTTTTCAGCAACAGACACTATATTTTTATTTGACATTGCAAAAAGAGTAGTGAAGATTTTGAGTGGTTTCTATATCATTGTGCATAATAGAAAACAACATGTGTTTTTGGGATCGTCAAACAAGGCCCAAAGGGCACCTGGGCACATTGAAACTGCTGGTTGTGTTCTTGAGTCTTTGTGCACATCCATCATTCCTTTAGTTCTTGACATCCCCTGGGTCTTTAAAATTTCCTTCTCTTTCCTAAAATCTTTAGTTAATTAGAGATTTCAGAATCTAAACAATTTTTTTTTAACTAAAAAGGGAACTAGAAACAGTGTCAATTCTGGAACACTTTAGTAAGCTGATAGAGGAGGAATCATTTAACTGGAGAATACTTGAGTCATACCTGACAAAAACAAACAAAAACTAATTCTCTCTACCCTACTTTTGCTATTTTTTCATTCTTCATCTTTCACCCTATATGTAATCTTCTTCATCTGATTTAATATTGAACCCATTTTTATGCAGAAAGGAAATTTTGCTATAGAGTAAGACCTTCCAAATTAGTAGCTTTTTATTAAGTTATCAGAATTCGTACAATGACTAACTTCACTGAGACATCTATGACAAATTCAGGTCTACCCAAGAACTCCAACAACTGCCTGCCGGGTAAAGTGAAAGAGGGAACTGCTTAATGAGCAAAGATCTATGTAGAAGTCCTAAAGCTAAATCTTAATAGGAATGGCTGCAATACAATATTACTAGGTAGACAGATACCAAAATTTATCACAAAAAAGGGACTGGAAAGTAGGCTAGCCATATTAAAGATGGTGGACTTCAGAAGACAGGATTTGCAAAGGTGTAACAGGTGATTACAGGACTAAAGACAATTTAAATACATCAGGGATATATTATACAAGTAACTGTTTGGGAACTTGGAGCACCTCAATATTTTCCAGTGATATTTGAATGACAGTAATTGAGTGAAATAAGTAGAATGTTTCATGTAATAAAGACAAGCTCAAAAATAAATATTAATTTTAATCCTGTTCCTATTGCCTATGAAGAGCAAGAAGTGGCTACTGTTTAGATGTTTTAAGAGAGAGAGAGAAAGAGTGAACGAGTGAGCGAGCGAGCGAGAGAGAGAGAATGTGTGTGTGTGTTCTGAAGAGAGGAGGAGGGCGAGGAGAGTTGAGAACAGATGATGAAATCTTTAACCAATTATATTTCCACATGGAAAACAGATAAAATTACAATCCCAATTAAAATCATTTTTCAGTCTTTTAGGCTAAACTTATTCAATATGCTAGTTTCAAAATTTTTATCTTGTTGTATATGAGAAAATACCTGGTGATTTAGAGGAGAAATTTAGACTAAAATGTGATACTATTATTTTGGTTCAATAGAAAGGGACATGAGTTTCTAGAACTGTCAAAGGAGATTCAAAAGGTATTCTCTTGAGTGAAAAAAGAAATATCAAAATTTAATTTGGTTAAATATAACTGGAAAAAATCAAGTTGTTCTTTCTGGTTAGTAACAAATCATAGGAACTCTAATGTTGAGGATGATACCTGCTTGTTTTGTCAAAACTACATTTTAAAATAAGGGTCCCTATGTCTCAAGTTTCCAGTCATTCTCAGCTACTTAATTTGAATGAAGGCAAATGCTTTGCCTGAAGTTTGTATACAAATATTTCATTTTATTTGACTATAGGTGCTTAACTTACCATAACTTTTACCATCATTCAAGAGGTTTGATTTCATAATATAGCTTTTGTACAGAATGACCAAATTGAAAGAATCAAGCAAAGTATCATTTGTTATGACTTAGGTGCCAAAATTTGCAGTCTCCTTATTAAGATCATCTTAATCCAGAAAGTTTTTAGTTGATCAAATAAAGGCTCAAAGGTTGATAACGCTAAAGGAAATCACAATTAGATATTGGCAGTGTCTTGGACCTGAGACAAATTGATATTTTTGTTCTTGTTAAATTTTGTCATGTAAGAATTTTGGAATTCTGACCTTGTCATCCATTGTAACAACTTCTCTCATATATGAGTAGCATGTCATCTTTGTCTCCATTCAAATTATAAGATGGAACTTTTTTTTGTTTTGTTTTGTTTTGCTGATATCATTGTGCCAGAAGATCTGGTACCTGCCACTGTTTTCTTATTTGGTTATATGTGTAGAGCAAGCGGTTAGTCTACATCTGTGTGAGACTCATTGGGGAGCACTTCTCTCCTTACAGACTATGTGCTGCTTCCTCCAGGGGGTCATTAAAGGAGCTAAAATAAGATGGCAACAGAACTCTACACTTCTATGTTTCTGATAACTTCATTTTACCCACCTCAAGAACATTGAAATGGCAGCTATCAACATACTATATAGTCAAGAAATGTTTTTACTCTAATATCTTGCTAAAGGTTTATGAAGAGGAGTTGGGTCGATTTTTTCTCTCTCTGTTTTCAAACACAACCGAATAAAATCAATTGAAAATATTATAATCTTTCCGTTTCTTGACAGCAACTTCAAATATAATAAATTCTCAATCCCATTTTCTTGATTGAGAACGACCTAAATGCCAGTATAGAAACCAATGACTTTCTAGTATGAGCAAAAACAGCACAGAGCAAGAAATGTTTGGGGAATTTAGAGGCATAACTAGAATAAAAAGTCTTGATCATTTTAAAGTATTGCAAAGCTAAAGCTTTAAAACTCACTTCATTCCTTTAATTTGTTCAAAAATATCGCTTTAGAGGAACACTTGTTATCGACTTTGACCTGCTTGGTGGAGAAAGTAGAAGAGGAGGATAATAAGATGCTATTTCACGACACATCCATTACAGTAATTCATTTATAGTATGAAATCTTTGCCAATGATAAATGCATGTTACTGTAGTGCAATTATGAATGTACCTTGGCTTTTCAACACTAAAGTTGCCAAAAGTTTGTAAAATGCACAAGGCAGAAGGAAATTTTAGTTGAAGAACTGAACTAAACAAGAAGTATATTTTTTTTAAAAAAATGTCTATATTATCTCTTTAAAGAGTTTTTGTCCACTTTTAACAGAGATTCTGTGATAACAAAGTACACTTTCCATTTAATATTCTACGAACTTTACATATACTGGATTTTGCACGTGCGCCGCCTTTTCAGATTATCTTCATATAGAAAACATTCTCAGTATTACTTTATTACCTCAAAACATAAATCTATCAAAAAAAAAATGATGCCACTGACAGCTTTGAAATTTCTTATAAGATCATAGATTGAACTGGGAAAATTATGTTAATTTTTTTGTTCCTTAAGATTTTAGTATGAAATGAACGTGACATGAAACTATATAATCATCTGGCTCACATGCCTCTACTATGCTTTATAATCTTACTGAAAGTTAAAGGTCTAAGTTACAATCACTATGGAGCTAATGCATGGTGAATTTTTGTTGACCTACTGTGTGCTCAAACCCTATATTATATGCCGTGTTTATATTAAAGTAATATAAGGCATAGATCTTTACCTAGAAGAAAAATTTGTGATTGGACAAATGGCAATTATGGATAAAACAGAATATCATAAAAGAATCTAAAAAACATGAAATACACGTTTTTAGTTCCCTTTTGAGAAAAGAGAAAGTGTGTGAACTGAACTCAGAAAAGACTGTGGAGCGAATGGAGTTGAAGGAATTTTACTGAGTATCCTATGGTTTCAATGGTGGGGGAAAAAAGGCATGGGGTATAGGGATGTAAAAGGACTATTAATGACACAGGAAAAAGTTCAATAAGACTTTCAGGATCTCTCCTAGCCATTCTTTTTATTCATCTAAGTTAGAGAAAGTCTCTGACTAAATTCAAGTTAATTCTGTCTGATCTGATGAAAACAAACTATTTCTATTCTGAGGACTATTTTTCAGAAGTAGTGATTATTATGGGAAGAAACTAAGATACAGAACAAAACGTCTTCTTAAAATTGTGTGTGGTAACAGTATATTGCAGGAAAGGAAATAAACAAATATATGTATAATCCTTTAGGCTTCCATTTCATTATTTCCGAAATTGCAAATTGGAATAAATGCTGTAAATGCATTTCTTCCGTAGATCAACGTGGGACATTTGGGGTGGGGGAGGGGGTAGGGTTTGACTGTATAAGAATAATCTTAACTCTATGAATCTGTTTAGATTTTCTCATGTTTTTGTCTTGCCTTTAGCCAATTTTTCCATGCCCTGTATATGGTTCAAACTTTCTACAGCCCATTTGAATTATGTGTAATGATTCACTTTGGTCTGCTGAAAAAAGTCCCTTGTCCTAACATTCAGGATTTTTCAGTTTGTCTTGGACATACTATTTATTTCTTGGTTCTCATTTCATGTTATACATGTTTTAGCCATAGTGTTCCTGCCTCTTCTGCAAGCATTTTGAGTGACAGGCATTTCGAAAATTCTTATCTATCTTGTTTTTTCTTGAGTCCTAGGCCCTGTCTCTGCTGCTTTAGCTATAAGCCAACACAGATAAGGAGTGCTAGGTTCCTTTTCTATTGGAGGAGGTCACCAAGAGGACATAAATACTGGTTGACCTGCAAACTGGACCCAGGCAGTTGAAGGCTCTTCATACCCTTCTATTCTTGGAATGTACATTCTGTCCACCATCCCACAGTAGGAACTTTTCCAAGGATGTAGCCTCAAGAGAGTAAAGTGTTGTTGAGATCATCTGGACTGAATATGTGACTAAATTCAGTTAAAGTCTCTATATAAACTCTTAAGATTCTGGCAGGCAGGTACAGAGATCTGTCTGTCTTGTGGCACCCAAGACAAAACTTTGTAAGTAAGTCTCCTTGCTTGTTCTGGAGTGGTCTGCCTCTTCAGTCTCTCCCTCTCCCTGTGGAAGGAGGCCAATTTCAAATTTCACCTGAAGAACCCTCTAGTTTTTGAATCAATATTTTCTGCAGTAGAAAGTTGTGTGAGGATCCATAATATGTAAAGTAAGGATGTGAATGAGAGTAAAATGTAAATAAGGGAATCTGAGCTTCTGTCTAAAGAAATAGGACTTGGGGAACTCTCAACCACGTGCAGTTGGATACAGGAGAAAGATAGTTGACTCCTCCACACACCTTCCTCACTGTGACAATCATTGGCACAGGTCTCTGCCCATTGATTGTAGGGATAAGCTGAGCCATCCTGGCGCCGACAAAACGGGGCAGTAATTCAGAGCAGGCCCACAGGAAACCAGTATCTGCATGCTGTTCCAAAAAGAGCTTATCACTTTGCTGAGCTCCCTTGTGAGTCTCCTGTGATGTCTTTCCTTAGGGAGTTCTGTAGCTGTTTAAATGAGCTCACAAGATAATGTGAGAACCTCTTATTGAAACTTTATATACTCTTCATCAACTTTGGAGCAGTTTAGGAGTATGTTTGGGGCGGTGATATTAAATCTGTTCTGTTACTGAACTCTAAGCCTCTCTATTTTCTAGAACTACTCATTGGAAAAATGCTTTTATTTTAATAGGCTAATTGGGATGTGAGAAGGGATTCCAAAGCCCCCAGGGAGATCAGATTATACATCAAAACTTTTTATCTCCTTACTTATTCTATCACCCCTTTAATCTGAATACTTTCTCCTTTTATCACTGCCTTTTCAATGTTGTTTATCTTTTAAGACTCTAACCATGTGATCATAAGCAGGATACTTGGGCCATTTCTATAGCAATCACCTGGGGTGCTGGTTAGAAATGCAAACTGACTATATAAATCAGAATCTCTAGGGATGGTCTAGAAAGCTAAATTTTAACAATCTCCCCAGGCATCTTTTATGCATGCAGAAGTTTGAGAAACACTCTTCTGTTCAAATGCCATGAGGTCTTTCTCATTCCCCTAAAAAACCAACGTACTTTATCTGGAATTTCTAAAAAAAAAGTTTTCTTTTATACCCTTCCTATTGTATTTATAATATTCTGCCTTATATTATAATTTGTCATGACATAATGATCTGTGCACTTGTTTTATTCTCTCTATAATAGGTAGAAGCTCCTTGTATGCTAGGTCTGTGTATCCCCGGAGCATCTGACATGGAGCTTTGCTTCTAGCAGGTGCTCAATTCTTATCTCTAAGAATGCATGAAATGTTACCTCCAGGCCTTTCCCCTCCTCTTCTGTCAGTGCACTGTGCACATAAGCTACAGTGTAACTCCAAAATGCTTGTACCTTATTAAAATAAATGAACTGCTTAGAAAACCTCTTGCTTGAACTAAGCTTAGTTCACAGAATTCGGTCCCAGATAAATAGTTGACTCAAGCTTTTTTGTTCTCTGTAAATCTCCTTATCAGCAGAAGGCTTATTTTTGAAACTCACGGCTCAATATAGAGAAAAGTAGTCACTTGAATCAAGAACTAGAGAACGATTCATGGCTCGGGTCATAAAAATTACCTATATGTCTGTCACTAGTGAATCATTTATGATGTCCTTAGTACAGTTTGAATTTTCGAAAGGTTAACTTTGGATGTGCATTTTTAGAGTGCATATGTTTGCTTAGAATATGTCAAGCTACAAAAAGGGCATTTCTTAAAATACCACTGTTTAATTTCTACAAAATCCAAGTGAACGAAGAAAGCATACTCAAATCAAAGATAAGAAGCATGGCTTGAACTTCAGTTGTTTAGCTGCAATTATGATGAGAGCGTTCCCTGGTATTTGGTTTTCCTGAAATCAGTATACAACTTAACCACTTTAAACATGTGTTGTTATAGATTTAAATGACCTGAATGATTTGCTTCACTTTGAATAATATTGAATAGACATGATACTTTTCTTATATTTTACAAACTGAGTAAAATCCAGTAAAACTCTCATACACAAAATATAATTGAGCTATTGATTTTTATATTTTGCAATATATACTTGTGTCAATCATCACATCGCGTACTTTAAACTTACACACTGTTATATGTCAATTATATCTCAGTAAAATTGAGGGGAAAAGCTTATAGAAAGAGAATTGGATTTCTCTAAGCTTATTATAATTACTGTAAGAGATTTAATTAGCATTCAATACTGCATTTAAATAATGCATTAAATAAATATTAGTGATGTATTGGTAAATAATACTAGATTTGATATCTAAATACCACCCATCATGGCAAGGACATCATAAATGTTTTTATAGAAGTGGAGTAGATGAACTTGAAAATTTTATAGATGTATGCCTTTTTCAAATGATAGAGGAGAAAAACATTTTAGAGAGAAAACATTTCAAACAAGAAAAACCATACAAAAGTTGAGGCTCAAAAAAAAAGTGAATGCAGTATTTTGAATTCAAAAGAAAAGTCACTTATTAGTATGCTGTCAAAAAGTAATACAAATGCTGAGAAATAAACTGTCAAATGTTAGCAAGTATACACTTGAGAAATACAAAGACTCTCACAATCAGGTATCCTCTGAAAAATTCCAAGGGAGATGACTCCCTCCTGGCCAACTTAATCAGTTACTTTTGCCATCCCAGAGCCCAGTGCTCTCTATCCAATCTTTTCAGGATCATTTGCATCACCCAGGCCTAAACCAGGGTTAACTCCCTATGGAACATTTCTAAGTGTATCCTTGCTTCTTGTCTTCTCTCCGCTTCTCCTCCAGCTCTAAGTTTCCATCCTACACACCTCTGCTAAAATGACTCTTTTCAAACATTATTTTCGTCAAATTACTTTTCTGCTTGGGAATTTAGTGATTTTCCATAACTGTTATATAAAATCCTAACTTGCCTTGCAATAACATCTTTCACCACCTGGGCTAGTGAAAGATATTATTTCATCTAATCAAGCAAATATTCATAACTTTCAGATATATGTGTGCCTTTATACCTTACATAACTTTTTTAGTATTTTTATAAAAATTCTGAAATAGTTTGGAGATTACCAGATGTCTTTTCAATGGAATGTTGAATATTATCTCAGGGACTTTTTAGGGATTATTTTATTTTTGGACTGTGTGCCTTTGATTGTTCTTGGCTGCTGTGTTTTGCACCTTTATAGAGATAATGATTAACGTCTAGAGGGCTGATGACAATACATCAGTGATGTTTCTTATCTGTAGCAATGCAAAAAATTCCTGTTTATGGTGCTTTCAAGAATAATTAGATAAATAAAGATTAATTCTACTGCCTTTTTATCTTACTAGTTCCCTCGTTAATTAAAGAGTTAAATAAAATTATTGACTTGTGTTATTTTATATTTTTATGAGAGTCATAATTTTACCTTTTTGAAAATTGTGTTAATGGAAAATAATATACATAAGTCCTAATTACCTTCTTTGCCTTGTAAGTCCCCACACGTCATGTCCCCCCTTCTCTTCCAGTACATACCTACATTCTCTTCGAAAGTCATTTCGCATCCATCTCCTTCCATAAAACTTATCAATGTGGATATTGCTAAAAGATAATTTATGAGGAAACTAATAAGATGTTACTAGCTGTTCAAAGGAACTCAAAGAACCACACATATATAAGGTTATCAGGAATGCTAATATAAATTTTCTTAGGTGAAAAACTGTCAAACTGGTCAATATTTACAGGACAATAATCAACCAAATCTCCACCAAAAACAACTTGCGTTTTTATGAACAAGTACCACTTGCATCACTATTGAATATTCTATAATTGTTTGGACACTGTTCTAGCACTTGAGGTAAGGAGTAAACAAAACAAAGTGTCTGCCTCTTTGGAACTTACATTATTGTATGTGTGGTAGGGGGAATGGAATCAGATACTAAACAAATAAATATATAAAATGGCCTTTAGAGACATGTGCTATCTATAAAGAAATACAAACCAAGATACTGATGCTTAGTAATGTAAGGTAGAGGAGAATTTTAATTTCTGTAAAGTTATCAGGAAAGGCTTCTTTGCAAAGGTGACATTTCAGCAGAAATCTGAAGGAAGAAAGGGAGCAAACAATAAGGCTATAGGAGCTGAAGAAAATTCCATAAATAGGGAACACTGAGTTAGAAGCTGTAGAATGGACAGGAGGCCCGATGTAGCTAGAGTGGAATGAATCCCAGGGACAGGAGTTCTGAGAAATGGCTCTTGGGAGGGTGTAGCACAGGGAGGTATGGGGAGATCATGATAGACTTTTTTGTTCTCTTTCAGGACTTAGATTTAAAAAAAAAAAATATTTCGAGTAAAATGGAGCATTATTGGAGGGTTTGAGCAGAGATGGGACATAATCTGACATGGGAAACATTCTGGCTGCGGTGACGGCATAGTTTAAAGGAATCAAGGGTAAAGCAGGGAGAGCAGATGAGAAACGTTATGGGTCGAATCGTGTTCCCCAGAAGATATGTCGAAGTCCTAATACCCTGATACCCGTGGGTATCACCTAATTTGAAAATAGAATCTTGGCAGTTGTAATCAAGTTAGGAAGAAGTTATACTGGATTAAAGCAATCTCTAATTCAAGAGATTAATTTGGACACACATGGAGAGAAGGCCGTGTGAAGACACAGACAGAGATTGGAGTTATGGTGCCACAATTAATGAGTGCCCACAGATTGTCAGCAACCACAAGAAGCTAGGAACTGGTGAGAATCTAGATTTTCTCCCAGAGCCTTCAGATGGAACGTGGCCCCGATGATACCTTGATTTTGGGCTTTTGGCCTTCATAACATGAGAGAACAAATTTTCGTTGTTTAAACTATCCTGTTTGTGGCATTTTTTAAATGCAAGTCCTAGGAAACTAATACAGGAGATTAGTGCAAATAATTCATGTGAGAGATGACGGCGACTTGGCCAGATTGGTACTAATGGAGGTCGTGAAGGGCACTGGGTACTTTAAAAAGCTAAAATCAACAGTATTTGTTGATGCATGTGTGATTCAATAGAGAAGAGTTAGAAATAATTAAAGAACAAATACGGCCTATTACCTAAGAATTGAACACAGGAAAACCTGATAGCCACCTTTCTGAACTACGATGACAGATACCTAGGACTTTTTCACTGCAAATTTGCAATAGAGAACAAGTCTAGAAAGGTCAATTACAATGGAAGCTATTCATTATTCATCTAATTCTATGCACTAAGCTCTTAGAATACATTGTATTATTTAATCCTACCCAAACTTCTGCAAGTTAGATATTATTGCTCTCATTTTACAAATTGAAACTTTTCACCCAGACATGTTTTCTATGCACTGAAAGAAATATTAAAGGAAAGATTGAAACCCAGATTTTCCTGATTCAGCACCAACTTTCTATCAAGTGAACAATGCTTTAGGGAATAAAACAATGTTTCTGAGAAATTTAGATGCTAAATAAAATAGTTTCTTTGTTGTTTAGGTTTAAGATATTTTAAGTATACTCAGAATGCATGGAATATTCTTACCCTTGTTGTTTTTATATCTTTATGGAACCTAATTTGCTGTTAGGTATGCATAGACACTCAAAGAATACACACTGGATTTAAATAAATTTATTAACTCTTGGTATTGAACATTGAGATTTCTGTGATTTTATATTATTCTATATAGTGCCATCTGCTTATGCATACTCAGTATAGACTAGTGGTTCTTTACACTTGTATAATAGTTTATAATATACCGAGGACTTTCACACTTGTCCCAATAACATTGACAAAGTAGAGAATGGTTTCTCTTATCGATTGCTACGTACCAAATTACCCTAAAACTTAGTGACTTAAAGCAACCTAATAATTATTCATTATCTCTCATGGCTCTGGGAGCGAACTGGGTGTAGGTGATTCTTACCCAAGTTCTCTCATGCAGTTGCAGTCATACAGTGGCTGTGCCCAGAGTCATCTAAAATGTTTCTTCCTTTACATCTCTAAGGTTTGTATTGGCTAGAACCCTACCTAGGCTGTTGGCCTGCACATCTGCATATAACATTTCCCTTGGATTCTTCACACATGAAAGCAAGGTTCCAAGAGAGAACATCCAAAGAGACAAGCCTAGAAACTGGCACAATGTCACCTCTATTAAATTCTGTTGATCAGTTGCAGAACATAGATGTAAGAACGTAGACCCCTCTCAAAATCAAAGAATTTTAGAATCACATTGAAAACTGCTACAAGAGGAAAAACTTAATTATTTGTGTTTTATACTGAAAAGTTGAAAGTTGAGAAATTAAGAATCTTGCCTCAGATCACAAAACTAATTACTACTATAGTTGAGATTCAAGCCATTTTTTTTTTTTTTTTCTTTTAACTTTGCTGCAGTTTCTAGCATTAGAGAGCAGTGGAGTGCAGCATTTGAGAACTGGGTATCTGGAATCAGATGGTCAGTGTTTTAGTTCTACTTTCTAGCTCTGTGACCTTGAGAAAGTCATCTTGCTTCTCATGCTTTAGTTTCCTCATTTGTGAAATGAATTTCTCATCTGTAAAATGGCACCTAACATAGGGAATTGGGAAGATCAACAGAACTAATACACACAAAAACTCACAATGACTGTCATATAGTAAACAATAAATAAAAGTTAGCTATTATTAAACTTTTCACATCTGACTGGCAGTTATTCAGGAAGGAATTTGGTAATTTTGTGGTTTCAGTTTAGAATGCATGGATAAAATTTAAGTGGCAAATCACGATAGTGCACCTATTTAAAATATTATGTGATGGGTGCTCTATCAAGTGGTTATTTACCTTTTCTTTGTTCTTTCATTTCACTGCATCACACTTTAATGATTATACTTTCCACACTACATAGAAATGATCTATTTATCCATTTGTCTCTCTACTAGAATGTCAACTCATGGAGGGCAAGACCGTTCCGATTCACATGGGATTCTTTGTGAATTGCACAGAAATTGGTATAGGATAGGAGTTCAATACTTTAGTCAAATAGATAGAGAACAGGTCAATAGAGTGGACTGAAAAACAGAAGTAAGGATAGGGCATTGCCTTCTTTAAGCATTTTCCTTTGTGGACTTGTGGGCTTATCATATTCTGGAAATTTCAGGAAAAGAATGGACGAGGGAAGTACAGACTGAGATTATAACCAAACAACCCAGTTACTTCAACATTCATCAATTCATTTATTCATTCCTTCAATCATTCATCAAAGAGATTAGGTTCTTTTTTATGTCCTTACAAAACAGTATTAATTTTTGGTTATTTTTATTTTAGAGATAATTTATTATTTATTATGCAGTCCAGCCACTCTAGTTTAGATAGAACTCAGCAGTATATGTATACTCAAGAGAAAAATGCCTTACCTTTTGAATTAATTATCAAGTCTGGTAAATGTTAGAAGCCGTAGTTGTGTTTAAATATACTGAGAGAACTAAAGAACTCAAATGCCCTGCTTTAAGTATTCAGTAACTTAAATATATTTTTAAATTTATATTTTATTTTAATGTATAATAACCTTTATCTTTCCCATGATGTTGGTAATTCCTTGAGAAATAGCAGAATAATTTGGAATTCTAATCCTTAGAGTCACTATGAGAAAAAAAATTATAATAAGGCTCTAAAATTCCCCCGTTTGGCAACTGAATGAATGAGATTTTGATGCAAAGGTAAATCCGTTGACACATTTCAATGCTGCCCTTTTAGGAATGTGTGGGAGAGTCCTTCCTTGTTGCATATTACATAAGATGGCGATTAAACATGGATTATTTTTCAAAGGAGAGGCAGAGATGAATGAGTAAAATCATAGTCAGGCATTAAGTGATTCTGACGAGAGAGCTCATATAAAGAACCAGCAAAAATATTCACAGAATAAGAATAATTGCAAAGTGATTATTGAATGATAAATCTGAGAAGGCCCTTATCTAAAAACAGATATTATTGTGAAAATTTTTAATAATAATACTTTAAGCAATTTTTGACAATTTGAACTGAGATGTAAACACTGACAATGTTTGCATGGGTATTTTCTTAATATTTTTTGAGTTTCCATCAACTTTTTGTTTTTAGTCAGCAATTTCTAGATCATAGTTAAGACAAAAAAATTAAGAAAATAGCTTTACTTATGGGCCTCTTACATTGTCTACTTCTTCCTATCCTTCCCACATTGAAAATATAGGGAAAGCTTGATGCTAAGGAAACTTTCTTGCATTCGTTCAGTGTAAATTTTTTTACCTTCTCCGAGTAAATATTTAGTTCTCTAGGGGTTTAAAATCTTTCATAAGAAAAATTGCTCAACCAGTGAATTAGTTAACTTTATTAGAAGGAAGACATTGACCAGCTGTTCTCCCCAGTGGGGCAGAATTGAAAGAAATAGACTTACATAGGAAATAGAAGCTCGTAAGGAAGGAAACTTTCCTGACAACGAGATTGGAGAAGCCTAGAGTGTTCAAGATTTCTCCTCAGAGTAAGTATGACCCAGTGGAGAAGAGCTGGGCTGCAACCTGAGACTGAGTCCTGATTTGCCTTCCTTGCCAAGTCTGTATTTTTGGAAAATTTGAACTTTCCTGGCCTTGGTTTAATCTATTGTAAAAGGAGGAATAATAATAATTAACTCTTAGAGCTATAATGTGGATTTTGAAAGAACTTATATAAAATTCTTGGCACACAATTAACAGTCAATAAATGGTAGCTGTGATTATTATTACTACCACTGATTGGGTGTGTGTAATCTCACAGTGGTTCAAGGTGATTTCAGTTGCAATGAATTGCCCAGTCTTCATCTGGAGGAAAGGAAGCTTGACAAATAATATACTTGTGGTTCTTAAAAAAACATAACTACATAACTGATAATGATTATTTCCCTTTTAAATATAGGAGAGAGAGAATTCTCAATATTTCTTGGAGGAAGAAACTTTTTTCTCTAATGACAAATCATAATGTGCTGCTGCCTATATATTTGCCATTCTAATTTACAATAATAACATGCTAATTTATGTTTGAAATCTTAGATTGCATTAAGTGAGATTTTAGAGAAATAAATGATAAAATTTCTTTTAGAATATGTTTACATAAAAACATACTCAAATACTTCCAATAATTATCGGCATATACATCTAAACCTTGATCATATTTTTTTCCGCCTTTTCTTTTTGTATGCACTTTCGGTGGTAATATATGGTTGTTTAAGAGAAAGCATTTTTGCTTTTTTAAAAAATATATTAGAGTTTGTTAGAACACAAATTCTCACTTTTTTGTCTTATATTGGGATTAAAAATAGTTTTATTCTTTAAGTTTTGCTCATTATTTTTCTGCAATTAGAATAACTACATAAATTATATCAACATACATTTTGTGCAGAATCCAGAACTACACACTTAGAAATCAATATAGATGCAAACAATACGTATTTCCAAAGCAGGGAAAAATAAAAGCCTAAATTAGATTAATCTTTGAAAAGATATAATGACTTCCACTGGCTTTTCCTACAAGATGAAAACAACTATGGGATTCTTACTACAGAGATATTCCTCCCCAAACTGGCAATCGGTACTTTTCTCAGAGATATTAAGGAAGAAGCAAACCCTCTCTTCTCTGGGCAGAAGTTAGTTTTTATTTGCCCCAATTTTCTTCTATGGGGGACTCTCTAGCTTTTCTGTCAGAGAGGTTAAACAAAGTGTGCTTTAGATTGCCCTTGCTGGCAATATTTAATCAATTAAGAAGTATTTACAATATGCTCTGTACTATGATAAGTACTAGAGATACTAATACAAAAGGAAAAGATATCACACTTGTCAATGATGTGCTTATTAACATATTTCTGGGGAGGGCAATGCTAATCATACAAAGTAACTTCTAGGCAACCATTTATTTAACTCTCTTTATTCCATTCCTTCGATTATTTCCTTACCCAAAATTTATTGAAACATATAATATGCTAGAAATGTGGTAGGTTTAGATGTAATAATAAAGAAAATGAATGATTCCTGCCCTTGACGATAATGTGGCAAAGATTATGAAAGAGTTATCTACAAAGAATAACAGGCACATAAAGGAAATAATGTGAATTCTCAAGGAATTGTCAAGGAATTCTTGATGTAGGTCAAAAAACAAAAAACAAAAAACCTCTGAAAGATATCTTGGAATTCACCAGACAGATTATGGTCAATCATGGAGTAAGGTGGTAGAGTTAAGGCCACTATTACCTGGGGTAAAGTGGAAGAGCATGGAAGTATGAAACAAGATATCATATTCGAAAAATGACAAGTAGGTCAATGCAGCAGGGACAAAGGAACCAAACAAGATGTAGATGATGGGACTGCACCGAGAGAAAGCTATTGACCAGATTATGAAAGATCTTAAATTTCCCAGTAGGAGTTGACATTTATCTTACAGGAAATGGTAAGTAATTGACAGATTTTATGCAATAGATTGATACGGCCATATTAAGTTTTATAAAGATGATACTAGTGGTAATATTTAAGATAAACCAGAAAGAATAAGTAAGAAGGCACTGACATCAGTTCATAAATAGCTTATTGCATTCATCCATGACAGAGTTGATGAATTTATTTTTATATTTTTAATTGAAGAAATTATTTAATTTTTTTTCCTTGTCTACCTCCTCCCTTCTTCTCCCTGCTATCCTATGGTATTGATGAACTTTTTAGTGGGATCATGGCAGTGGAAGTGAAGTAGAGGAAATGCCCTTGAGAAGAGTTTCAGATTATAAATAGGCGGCTGGCTTGAGAAACTGAATGTTCTCTGTCAATAAGCCAAACCTGGAGCAGATGAAATGGCACAAACTGCCAGAAATAAATGTTAGGAATAATAATATATCACATGTGGATCTCAGATACCCCTAACCTTACTCCCATAGAATGAATGTATTAATTTCAGGCGAATATCCAAGTTTTAGGAGACCTGACATCTTTTTACTTTGGTGGACCTTTTTAAGAAAATAATTATATGATACCAAAAGAAAAAGCAATAAAAGCAAAAATAAACAAGTGAGACTACATAAAACTAAACAGTTTCTGCACTGCAAAGGAAACCATCAACAAAATGAAAAGATAACTTGTGAAATAGGAAATAATTTGCAAACTATATATCCAATAAGAAGTATTTGAAAATCTGCAAATCACATATCAAATAAAGGGTTAATATCCAAAAAACTCATTTAAGTCAATAGTAAAAATAAATAAATAGCCCAATCAAAAAATGGGCAAAGGGCCTGAATAGATATTTTTTGAAAAACACATACAAATGGCCAACAGGTACATGAAAGGTACTCAATATAACTAATAATCAGGAAAATACAAATCAAAACTACAATGAGATATTACCTCACACCTATTAGAGTGGTTATTATCAAAAAGGTAAGAGATAACAAATGCTGGCAAGGATATGGAGAAAAGAGAGCACTTGTACATTATTGCTAGGAATGTAAATTGGTACAGCTACTATAGAAAACAATATGAAGGTTTCTCAAGAAATTAAAAATAGAACTACCATACGATCTAACAACCTCTGAATATACAAAGAAAACAAAACATTAAGTCAAAGTGATATCCACACTCCCATGTTCATTGCAGCCTATTCACAATAGGCAAAATATGGACATAACTAAGTGTCCATTGATAGATTAATGAATAAAGAAAATGTGAAATTTATCTCTATATATCTCTATCTAGCTAGCTATCATCATCTATCTATCTATCATCTACATCTACATAGACAAATATACAAAAGAACCTTGTTTAGTCTTTAAAAAAAAGGATATCCTGCCATTTTCAACAACATGGATCCATCTGGAGGGATAATGCTAAGTAAAATAAGGCAAATAGAGGAAGACAAATACTGCATAGCATTATTTATATGTGAAATTTTTAACCCATTTTCCATTTGCCCTGAGAATACCCTCCAGCGTGGCTTCGGCTACAGTGATTACCCCGCAATAACTCATTAGGATTACAGTCCTAACCTTACTCCCAGATTTTGCCATGAAATATCTTGCTTTTATTATTATTTTTGCATTCTTTCTAGTGTATCGATAGCCTTTGGAAACAAATGACATCATTCTATTTGTAGTATTCTATTTTTAGTAGTGGTATTTTCACACTGAAACCCAGTCAGATTTGCTTCATCCTTAAAGAGCGTGTTCATGTAAGATTAAATTATCACTGACAGTGAGCTGCACTTTTTTTTTTTCTAAACAGGAAATGGGTTTAAAAAATCTGAACTGGTAGAAACAGAGAGCAGAAACATTGTTGCCAGCAGCTGAGTGGTAGGAGGAATTGGTAAAAGAGTACAAACTTTCAGTTATAAGATAAACCAGGACTGAGGATCTAATGTAAAACATGGTGACTATAGCTGATAACACTAAACTATATAGTGTTAGTTGAAATTTTCAAAGTGAGTAGAACTTAGATATTCTCACAAACACAAAAAGGTAAATATGTGAAGTGATGAATGTATTAATTAACTCAATGGGGAGAATCCTTTCACAGTATATACATATATCAAATCATCATGCTGTACAATTTAAATATGTCTCAATTTTATTTGTCAATTATAACTCAGTGAATCTGGGAGAAAACAATTACACAATTACCAGCACAAAACTAAGTTCACACAGTGTTAGGTCCCCTTGCAGGCTTTAGAAGTATCCTGCATTGTGAAGGTTCCCAAAGTTTAAGCTTCATTAGCTCCATGGAAAATTCACCTCTGGCTATGTTATAAACTCTATCATGTTATGTTTCTCTGTGAGTTATATTTCCATCTTTCCCACATTTGTCTTGCACTCCCCACTGTGGCATTTTGTGGCTATTTCCTGTAAGATCACTTTACTTTGATATCCTCCAGGAACACTGAGCTCCTTCTGAGAGGCCAGTACATTTTTTAACTTTAAACACAAAATATTAGAACAACATTTAATCCATGTCACAAACATGTACTCAGTCTTTTTAAAAAAGGTCACAGATATAGAAACAATTAAGATGTTTTAACAATAATAATATTAAGTTTTGATTGAATAAGTTTTACATATTAGATAGTTTCCTTATATATGTAAAATTACGTGATCCTCACGAAAACCCTATTTCATAGGTTCCAGAACTCTTCTCAATTTGCAGATGAGAAAAGTGAAGCACAAAGGAGTTAAATAACTTTCCCAAGTTGTAAGCATTTGGTAAATGGTAAGGATGAGGCTTGGATCTTGGCCGCCTGTTTTTAAAACCTGTGCTCTTAACTATTGGGTCACCGTATTGTATCTTGTGAATTTATTCATGTTATGAGTTTGTCAATGTCGTAGATACCAAGATATTCATTTGTAGGCATTTTAGTGAACAGTCAAGAAATGAGCTTATGAAGAGAGAGATGGGTTAGTGGAACCAATCACCATTACTGAACCTCTACTATATACTGGTTTAGCTATGCTTGGCAGACCTTTCCTTTCTGTCCTCCAGAGTATGCTCCTGATTCCTCTCTAAAGGAGAAAATTATCAGGGGAACTGATGATGGAATCATTTAAGATAGGAGCTATCTTTTGGTTGGTTGCTCTGGAGAACACTCTACAAAGGATGGTCTTCTAGTGCCTTCAGATCCCCATGAGATAGGATGGCTAGAATTATGACACTTCTATCTTCCCCAGCCAGATACACACTTGAGTGCTGTATGCTCCACTTCCATCCACTTTGTTTATCTCCTATGAACCTCACTTTAAATCAGACTTTGCAAACACAGATGCTTTCAGAGGTAAAGGAGATAAGATAATTATGTGAAGCAGGGCAGAGTAAGACTATGAGGAATAGTGGGAAATGTGGAGCTCATAAGTATGTACATGTTGTCCCTAAAAGCATTCAAATTCAATTTAAAAACAAAATAAACAGCAAACACCCTGCTAAACAGGCAAACCCCCCAACCAGATGTGAATTCTTTATCTCTTGTAAACCATTTGTCAGCCCCTATCATGTCTTCTTCCCTTTTGTTATAGCTAAACCATTTTCTCCAGCTCTCACAGTGCAACCAAACTGATTTAGGCAGAATAATGGCTTCTCAAAGGTGTTCATACCCTAATCCTACAGAAACTGTGAATATATTGTTTACTTTGCTGATGAATTAATGTTAAGGGCCTTAAATAAAGATAATCCTGGATTATCTTGATGGGCTCAATCTAATTACACAAGCTTTAGGAGCAGAGAACTATCTCCAGTTGGATGAAGCAGAGAGAGAAGTAAGAGATATTCAAAGCTAAGAAGAAATTGATACCCCATTGCTTGTATGAAGATGAAAGGAACAACATGAGGAGGAATGAGGGTGAGCTTAGGGAACTCAGAAAGATTCCCTGTTTCACAAGGAACTGGTTTCTGCCAATAACCTAGATGATCTTGGGGCTACTCTTACCCAGACCCTCCAGAAAGGAACACAAGCTTGCAGGCACATTGATTTCCTCCCTGTGAGACACTAAGCAGAGAACCAGTTGAACCACATGTGCCTAGACTTCTGCCTCATAAAAAATTTAGATAATAAGTGTGTGTTATTTGAAACTGCTGCATTTTTCATAATTTATTATGGTAGCAATAGAATATCAATACATGTCACAGTTCCCACTCCTTTTGTCTTAGAAAATGACATCTCAAACTTGAGTGAGATATTAATGGAATTACTTAATTTCTGCTGGCCCCATGGGGCAGGTGGGAAAGGGGAAGCTCTGGCCCAGTGACTGGGTAGAAGTCTCAGACAGTAGATATGGAGACTCGAGTGTTCTCTCTGTGCATTGGTGATGTTTGTAGCCAGTATTTCCCCTGAATTATATCAAAATAAATATTCCTCACCAAGGAGATAATTCATTTTATTATTAAGACCACATAGCCCACTTGCTGCTATACAATTTTTTTCTATTTGCTCGTTTAATTCTTCAGTGTTAACAAGTATTATTTATTCCCATTTTCCAGAGATGATGCTTGCAGAAGAGCCCAGTAGCAAGTAGCATGTTGGGATTCAAATCCAAGTCCTTCAGATTCTAGCGATGGCAAAATGGTTGGATTTCTTCACTACAAAGCATGGGAAAGTTGGAATGAAGCGGAATTGGCTCTCAGCTCAGGTGTGATTATCTGTAACTGTGTGTGTGTGTGTGTGTGTGTGTGTGTGTGTGTTTTCATTTTCATAAGAAAGTGATCTCTCTCCAGTGTCTATAACTAGATTTCTTATTGTCAATTGAAAATTGGAGCATTGGAACACTCATCTAATTTCTACATGGCACTCATTATTTTATAAAAGTGTTTGTAATTCAAAAGCCATGCATTAATCTTATGTAGAATGAAATGTTTTTGTGTATTTTGATAGAATATTATCTACTACTGCAAAGAAGCTGAGCAGCCTGCATCAACACACCCCTTCCCTCTAGCCAGTTTTTATTGTTACATGTTTCCAAGAAATCCTTTTTATTCCTTTAGACTTGAAAGCCTAACAGTGAAATCACTGATTTTTCTTTTGCTAGGTTGAAAACTCCACTAGAGCAAAGGTCATTATATCCTCTGGAATATATACAGTAGGAACTCAATGTATATCTACAAAAGAAATTAAATAATAAAATCTCATCATTAAAAAATAGAAGAATAAATATTTTATTATTTTATGTAGATGGGATCTTGCCTGAACATTACTTACCTGATAATATTTGTGTGTGTGTGGGAAAGTAGCCACCAGAAATCTTGTTATATTCAGGCTGGTGTCCACTCTTTGTTCTGCAACCCTTAATTCATCCTCTAACTTTTGCCTTGTTTCTTTCGTTGTGTTTCATTGTTTTTCTATGGTTTTGTTGTACGTTTTAATACACTTGTTGCTTGACTGAAGAAAGACTGTTACAGGTTGGAGAAGGAAATGTGATTAAAATCCGTAGTGGAGCCAAGTGGAAGTTTGACTCATTTGCCTGAGCCTGGGGCCACACTAGCTAATACGGAGCCTTTGGGCAGACATATTGTAAAAGTGGAAATTCTCCCGTTTCAGGGAGGTGGTATCTCCAGGCGCCAGCCCCCAGGGAGAGCAGTAACTCAGTTACAGGGAAGTGATATCTCCAGGGGCCCGCCCCAGGAGCAGCACAACATTCTAAGGTACAGATGATAAGACTGTCTGCTAGGCCCTGTTTGATCTGAGAGTTCCCTGGATACATTTATCTTTGTACAAAACGTTAATGGCTAACTTCTGCTTCTTGTAATCTGCTTATTCAAGGATGTAGTTGGAGGCTTTATAAGCTGCCTCTTCTGGAAGCTTGGGGCTGATCTCCTCTGACCCTGTGTGGTAGAGAGTCAGTTGCCGGCCAGCTAATAAAGGCTCATAATTAATCTCAATCGGCTCCGTGGGTCTTAGAATTGTTCATGTCATAACAATATGAGACCTGAAGGGGCAGTCCTCACTTATATCTTCTGCTGCTTTTACGAACCATATAAGCTAAAGAGCTGCTCACAATAGTCCTTTTTGGGCGGATGCTGTCACAAGTAGCAGCCTCAATTGCCTAAATGCAATTGCCTAAAACTACTTTTGGCTTTTTTTTCCAAATTTCTTTTTTTCTTGTACTCACTTCCTAGCTCTAAACTCCTGTTTTTTCATACCTCTACTCTGATGTCTGCCCTTGATAGCCTTAGATTGTATGGCCCTCTGGATCACATCCTGCCATTTTGATTTTTGGCATATTTGCCAGGTTTTTTGGGCCATGTTCACTTTTTTGGCCTCCATGACCCTGATATCTAAGTGTGGAATTGTCAGCTTTGGTCTTGGCCCAGCGGAACCCACACATATGGAAGCCTATTCTACCCGCTTAGGAGAAGAGTAGGCATTCAGCCAGCAACAGCGTTTTTAAGTGACTTAAATAAATATCTCAAAGAGTAACTTGGAATATGTCTCTGTGATCAGAAGAATCAGGCAAAGGTAGTCAGCGATGTTCTTAACGGCTACAGGGACCTCGTTGCATAAACTGGATGGCAAATTTGAGCACTTTTGGAGAAAAAAAAAATATATTAAGCCAGCTGAAAAGTCATAAAAAATTTCACTGTGGAAATGGAAATTCTACCTTGTGTTTACAACATAAGTCATGAGTGCATATTATGCTAAAAGTGATCATTATTTCTCTTTGATCGTACGAAGTAGGTGCAGGTGAGCAGATGTATCAGAATATCTGTCATATTTAAATAATCACATTCATTAAAGTGCTCTAGAGAAGAAATTATTATAAATAAACTTCTTCCTCTCAATATTTATCCCCAGAGGGCTATCATTTCTGAAGGTATTGTGATGAAAAAGAATAAGACTTTGGACAAAGACTAAAATTTCTCTCTTCAACCTGTGGTCATAGCTGGTAGAGCTCCCTTAAATCATGCAAGTACTTTTTCCAAAACATTGCTGTCTCCAGAAATTCTTTTTTCATCATTCATCACTGTCATGATGTTTTCATCATCTGCTTGTAATGATTTTGTTGCTGCTCTGACTTGAAATTTTAAGGAGGTGAATGAATTGATGAATGAGTGAATGCATGCTAACTTAGAACTGTCTTGTTCTGAGTGGATGGAAGTCAGTCAGATAACACTGATGGGGAATGTGAGGAAGGAGAATGTTCTTCGTTGCCCATATTAATAAGACTCTGTAGTGTTATAACTCAATGATTCCACCAACTGATAGGAGACGGATGGCTGCAGTGAATGCTGAGGAATTTTTAAGTAGTTCACAGCTTAATTTACCTGACTAGAAAATGTAGTTAAGAGTATTTGACTTTTTAGCCCAACGGATTTATCTTTTTTGTAAATATAAAAAATTTATGTGAACAAAAGTAATAAAGTGAAGTAGTAAAAATAAATTAGAAAAATTGAAACTTTCCTTTTTTTAATCTAAACTTCTGACCAGCAATTTTACTCTTTGGCGGTAACCATTGTAAATAAACTTTTATGTATCTTTCTAAAAATGTTCTAAGCATAAACAAACATATTCTGTTTATTTTGTATGCATATGTCCTTTCTTATTTACACTCAATAGTATTTTATTGAATATAATGTTATGTATTTTGCTTTTATCTGTTAATAACATATTTTAGAAATTATTTCATATCAGCCAGTTGAGACCTACTATGCTCTGTATTTTCAAATGTATTTTAATTATACTCAAAGTAATAGTAAGAATTATATTTTATTTCCTTGCCTCCCCGCCCCCCCCATGCATATCTAAAAGCAACTATTTAAAAACTTTTTTCATTTGTTTTAAATTTCTTTGGTAGTTATTATCAAACCAATAAATTATATGAGTAAACTTTAATTATGTGTAGACAGTCACTATTGAAATCTTTTCACAAAACATGAGTATTTGACTTATGACATTAATTCTCCTCTTTCTCTCTCTCTTTTACTGTCTACAAGAAATACACTTTATCCTTTTTCAACTTCACTAAGATATAATTGACATATAAGATTGTATCAATTCAAGGTGTATAACATGTTGATTTGATACACACATATTGTAATATGATTAACATTATAATGTTAGCTAACTCCATCACATCACATAATTATCATTTGTGTGTGTGTATGTGTGTGTGTATGTGATAAGAGGATTGAAGATTAACTCTTAACAATTTTCAAATATATAATACAGTATTGTTAATTATAATCACAATGCTGTTCATTAGAGCCAGAATTTATTCATTCTCGAACTGGAATTTGTATCCTTTGATCAGTATCTCCCCAATTTTCTACTCCCCAGCCCCTGCTCTCTCTATTTGTATGGGTTTGGTTTTTATAGATTCCATATATAAGTGATATCACAGTGTTTTTTTCTGTCTAATTTATCTCACTTAGTCTGATGCTCTCAAGGTCCATTAATGTTGTTTCAAAAGTAGTATTTTCTTCTTTCTCATGATTTAATTATATTCCATTGTATCTATACACCACATCTTCTTTATGAGGTCTTCTGTTGATGATACATGTTTGTTTTCATAACTCGGTTATTTTGAATAATGTTATGAATATGGGAATGCAGATATCTTTTTTCTATTTTGTTTTCATATCCTTCAAACATATACCCAAAAGTGAAATTACAAAGAAAAAAATCAATGAAATGAAGAGGCAACTTGCAGAAAGGGAAAAAATGTTTGCAAATCATATATTTGACAAGTAATTAGAATCCAAAATATATAAAGAACTTATAAAACTTAATAATTAAAAAAAAATCTGATTAAAAAGTGGGGAGTGGGACTGAATGGACATTTTTCCAAACAAGTGGCCAACAGGTACATGAAAAGGTGCTCAACATCACTAATCGTCAAGGAAATACAAATCGAAATCAGAATGAGATATCACCTTACACCTGTTAGAATGACTATCATCAAAAAGACTAGAAATAACAAGTGTTGGTGAGGATGTGGAAGAAAAGGGAACACTTGTGCATTGTTGCTGAGAATGTAAATTGGTATAGCCACTGTGGAAACAATATGGAGATTCCTCAAAAAATTAAAAATAGAACTATCATATAATCCTCCTCTCTTAAAATATATTTTATAGTTACACTAATTATCTTTGTAATTTTGAATAATAGAACTATTTCTTGTTTTTACGAACTTTAATTAGTATCCAGAAGCCCCTCTGAGGCAGAAACTACCCCACAATTCATTCTCTTTTTATTCCATGGCAAAAAAAGTTTTGTTGCAATATAGCTTCTCAGTAAGAACAACAATTGCCAGATAGCTCTGTTGCTAAGTATGGTCATGTGATAAAAATCTTGCTAATATTAGATGAGTAAAAATGATGACTGTTAGCTTCAATATACTTGCTTAAGAGGAAATTTCTACCTTCTGTTTTTTCCCCTTTCCCTGGCTGAAAATGTGATTTTCAGCATCGCCTTAGAAGCCACATATTGAATATTGCAGAACTGCCATAGCCTTGGCCTTTGAATGGCTGCATGAAGAAGAGCTACTTATTGATCATAAACTTTGAGTGTGACATGAGAGGAAAATAAACTTCTATTTCTTTTGAGCATTTGGGAGTGTTTATATTACAGTATCTTAGCTTTTTACTCTAAGAAATAAAGTGTCTATGTTACGGTAACTTGGCTTTTTATTCTAAGAGATAAAATGTATCTTTCTTTTGTCTATCGTTATTTTATTTTCCATCAGCTTTCCTGTATGTAACGCATGTAATTGATGTCCTGCCCATACCCCCTTGGCACAGACTGTGCCAGTACATACCACAGTGCCCTACTACAAGTTCCTGCTACTTTCAGTCTCAAAGCTTCTCTTAGTTTACATTCAGAGCATCTGGAAGTACCAGAGAGTGAACATCCCAAAAGCAATATGTGGACAATGCTTGACTGGGGTTTGAAGATAATTACTTCATCTTTCCTAACCCTTGGGAAGGATATTTCTGAGGTGTATTTTACATTGTTCCCAAAAGCTCCCCATGAAGATTGTGTTTTAGCTGACCACACTACTAACTTGATAACACTCTTAATTTTGTTTCCTTTCTGTATTTGTCTTACTTCTTTCCCTTGTCAGTACTTCTTGGGAACAATGCTCAAATAAGTTGCTTGTCCTCATATCTTTTTCTCAGGGTATGCTTGTTGAGGAACTCAACTTAAGATAGTACCAGAAGTTGACCCTTTGATGTGAGGTTCTACAATTAGAGAGCTTACCAGTCAGATGATAATAACTCTGTCGTCAACGCCTCCTAAGTTCCCAGTCATGGCTTCTGAGGTGTCCTTAGGGATAGTTAATGGAAGAGCAAAACATTTGGTCCTGGATCATGGATGGTTTGCTCAATATGTTGGTATAAGCAGAAGAAGGACTATGACCTCATTACTGCCACTCAGAGGCAATTCTGAAAGACATCAGTAAGAGAAAACCCCCCTAATGGTCAGAACTTCATTCAGTACACCTTGCTATAAACTTTATGGAAGGAAGAAGTGATCTGAGATAAACGAACTTCTGGGAAATGGTGCATAGCCTGGTAATTGATTGATGTATATCTTGGTATGCATAACATCACAATTACTAAAGCTCTTACTTGTGATGAATTATGATGAGATATAAGTGAATGGGGATGCACTGGTTTACATTATACTTGTAGCCCTTGAGAGACATGAGGTAAGTAATTATTATATGGAGTTGATTTACTATTGTTAATGGCCTTAGATGTCTTGAAGAAAGCATAGGTCAGCTACCAATTAGCAAAGATATTGTGCAAAAGCCAGAGGTCTCCAAGGCAATGATGAAGAGAATCTTAACTTGCAGCTAAGAAAAAAAGATCTACTGAAAATCAGGTCTAATACTTGATTTTAAAAGTGACACCATTACTCATGAGGTTGAATGTATAGCCCTCTTATATCAAAGTCAGCATCCTGAGAGGAAAGAATTGGGATCTCTAAAGTCGGATTAAGGTATTTGGGTAAATAAACTTGAGAGGCTTGAATTCCTGTGTTTTCCTGGATGTTCTAGATCACTAGTAATTTCCCCACCCCACTCTTTTCAGGAGGAGAACAGCCACTTCTTGTTTTCATGCTTGCTCTCCTCGGGATCTTTCCTGCCTCCCCTCCCTGATCTTTGACCAATAAATAGTCATCTCAGCTTGTCCAAGTAGTGAAATACTTTATCCGAATAGGAGGAAAGAGATGATTTACCAAAAGAACATTAGGACCTGGTTACATCACACTATCAGGGACCAAGAAAACTTGCCTCAGAAGTTGGGTGGGAGGAGGGTGGGACAGAAGATTAGATAGTAGATACTATTGCCCATAGAGGCAATCCCTCATGACTCAGGATTTAACAGAATGGAACTTGGATCATTAACTGGTCCTATAATTTTATTTGAATGACTCTTTGAAGCTCAGAATGGTAGTCTACAGTAAATAAACTTGTTAGAACTGCCTTAGAGTATTGCACAAGATATAAAAGACTCAAAGAATTGAGTATATTAGAGTTTATTATATAAGCCTGTAACTAATATCATCTGACTAGTTTCCTGGAAGGGCCCAGAGGATACTTTTTTTTTTTTTTTTACAAAAGTGATAGAAAATTCACTATTTAGGAGGGCACCAGCATTGAGAAGAAGCATAGTGGTGACTATCTCTGTAGGTTTCTCTTGGTGATAGACGAGGTTGTATAGAAGAAATTGTCTCCCTGGGGTCAATGTGGATAATAAAATCATGGCATATTTGATATCAGGAGTCAGCAAAAAAGAAATAATTATTATGATGGGAAGCCAGGTCAGAATGGCATTCGGGGGTCTACTTTTGGGGATCCATCTTAGTTGATAGACCATGGATCTCCTATGGATGAGATGTATGGACAGCCAGTAAGAATATTACTAGACCTGTATCAGAGTCAGCAAACTTTAGCTTGTGGGTCAAAGCCAGTCATTTGCCTGTGGAACATAGCCACATCAATTTGTTAACCTATTGATTATGGCTAGCGTGGATTCTAGTGGCAAAGCTAGTAGGTGTAGCAGAGACTGTATGGTCTGCAAAACAATGGAATATTTACTATGTGGCCCTTTACAGAAGAAATTTATTGACCTGTGTCCTATGTAATCAAAGAAGGTCAAGAACAAGTGAGAAAATTATTGATGCCAGCCTCTGTAATGAAAAAGCACAACCCTTATTTCCAGACTTTAGCTAGTTTTTCAGACTCGTAGTTATTAATTGAAGGAGAGAAAAAAAAATTCTGCATAAGGAGTATTTGTAGAAGGCACATTCAATAACCATTTCTCTATTCCTTTCCCTTTAGTAGAATAGCATACACTGGAGTGGTGAATAGACATTGATTCAAAGTATATACTGTACCTTGAAGGACAATGCTCTAAATCTGCAGAATGTCTTCCTGAGCTGACACTTTTTGAGCACTTTTGAGAGAACCTCCCAAAATTCTATAGGATCAACAATTCCTGACCTATGGATTTGTCTGGATTTCTGTCAAAAAGCTTCAATATTTTGCCATATTTGAAACATGCTTTTTTGTGAAAGCCCCTTTTCACTTAAAGAAGTTCGTTTCTATTCTTAGATTCTGAGTATTTTTATCATTAATGAATATTCAATTTTATCGATTTTTTTATATCTATTAGAATTATTGTATATAGTTTTATTATATTAATATAGTGAATTACATTTGTTTGCCTTTGTAATGTTAAGCAAACATTATATTCTTTAAAATTTTCTTATTTTTCAATTACAGTTGACATTCAACATTATACTAGCACAGTGTACAGTATGGTGATTAGACATTTATATAACTTACAAAGCAAAGCTCCTGATAAGTTTTGCACTCACTTGATACCATATATAGTTATTACGATATTATTGACTATATTTCCTAAGCTATACTTTACATCCCTGTGACTATTTTGTACCTGCCAATTTGCACTTTTTAATTTCTTCACCTTTTTCACCCAGTCCCCAACCCCCTTCCCATCTGGCAACCATCAAAATGTTCTCTGTATCTATGAGTTTGTTTCCATTTTGTTTGTTTGTTTGTTTATTTATTTTTTTAAGATTCCACATATAAGTGAAGTCATATGGTATTTCTCTTTCTCTGTCTCACTTGCTTCACTCAGCATAATACCCTCTAAGTCCATCCATGTTGTCGCAAATGGTAAGATTTTATTTTTTTATGGCCGAGTAATATTCCATTATATATATGTACCACTTTTCTGTATCTACTTATCTCTCGATTGGAGCATTTAATCCATTTACATTTAGTAATTATTGATAGGTATGTAGATACTGCCATTTTATTAACTTGTTTTCTGATCATTTTTGTAGTTCTCTGTTCCTTTTTCTCTTGCTCTCTTCTCTTGTTTGTTGATGACTTTCTATAGTGTTGCATTTGGATTTTTGTTTCTTTATTTCTTGTATATCTCTTGTAGATTTTTTTTTTTGTGGTTACTACATGCTTCACATATACCAGGTTATGTTTATAGCAGTGTATTTTAAGTTGATAGTTGCTTAAGTTTGAACACAGTCTAAAATCACTACCATTTTTACTCACCCTCTTCATTTTTATCATTATTTGTCATTATTTTTTACTTCTTTTTGTGTTTATGTGTATCTCTTAAGTGACTATTGTAATTACACTTTTGCTTTTTAACATTGGTATTTTAGAAGTTTTAGAGTTGAGTTGGTCCACTGCTTCTATTATGCGTTTTTATAATATGCCTTTGTCAGTGAGATTTGTTTTCTTTGCGATGTTTTCTTATTCATATTGTTTTTCTTCTTCTTAAAGAAATCCCTTTAACATTTCTTGTAATACTGATTTGTTGGTGATGAACTCCTTTAACTTTTTCTTGTCTGGGAAACTCTTTATCTGTCCTTTGATTCTAAATAAGTTTTGTGGGTAGAGTAATCTTGGTTATAGGCCTTTGTTTTTCATCATTTTGAATATTTTACACAATCTTCTAGCCTGCAAAATTTCTTTTGAGAAGTCAGCTGACAGTCTTATGGGGAGCTTCCTTGTAGGTAACTAACTGCTTTTCTCTTGCTACTTTTAAGATTCTCTCTCTGTCTTTAACCTTTGGCATTTTAATTATGATGTGTCTTGATGTGGGCCTCTTTGGGTTCATCATGTTTGGAACTCTCTGCACTTCCCGGGCTTGTATATTTATTTCCTTCACCAGGTTAGGGAAGTTTTCCGTCATTATTTCTTCAAATAAGTTTTCAATCCCTTGTTCTCACTCTTCTCCTCTGGTACTCCTGTGATGTGAATGTTTTATGCTTGATATTGTCCCAGAGGCCCCTTAAACTATCTTCATTTTTTCAGATTCTTTTTTCTTGTTGCTGTTCTGATGGGGTATTTTCTGCTACCTTATCTTCTAAATTGCTGATTCGATCCTCTGCTTCATCTAACCTACTGTTAATTCCTCTTAAAGTAGTCTTCACTTCAATTATTGCATTCTTCATTTGTTATTGGTTCTTTTTCTACAGTTTTTTTATTTTCTTTTTTATGTTTCCTATCTTTTTGTTGCAGTCTCACTGAGATCATCTATTCCTCCCCTAAGTTCATTGAGCATCTTTATAATAAGTGTTTAGAATTCTACATCTGGTAGATTATTTGCCTCCATTTTGTTTAGTTCTTTTTCTGGAGTTTTTCCTGGGTTTTTGTTTTGTTTTGTTTTTTGTTTTTGAGACATGTTTCTTTGTCTCCCCATTTGGGCTGCTTACCTGTGTTTGTTTCTATGTATTAGGTAGGGCTCCCAAGTCTCAGTTGCTATTGGCATGTCAGTACATGGGATTGACTCTCAAACTAACTGCTGTGAGAACTGGCCATGACCTCAGTGAAAAAGCTATTGTGTGGAGTCTGACCCCATGGAGCAGGATTTGCTTTAGCAAGGCTGTGGTGCCTGCCAAGTCCACCCTTTGGGTCTATTGATGTGGAGCTAATTGGCTGGTACTATGGTGTGGTCTGAAGCTGACTACCAGTGCTGTTGATTTTGGGATCTCTTAGGAAGGACTCTGCTTCAGGTTAAGGTCATTCACTGCTTGGGTCCAACCTGGGGCCACTTGGTAGAAGCTACAAAGTGACCTGTGGTTGATAGCTTCCTGTGCTGAGACTAGAGGCACCTTGGAGTGGTATGTTGTAAACTGAGGCTGGCTGCCACTAGTGCCAGGGGTGCTTAGCAAGAAGTACAGGGCATGCTGAGGCCAGTTGCTTTTTCTTAGGGTTTTGTGGACCTTTGAGAGACTTTAGAAAAGTCTGCAGCATGGGCCCAGGCCAGCTGCTTGTGTTGATTAGCCTCTGAATGATGTTAAGCTGAGCACATAAATTGGGTGGGGCTGGGTCTCAGAGAATCACCAGGATGGGGCAAGAACATATTAGCCAGATTAATGGAGACTCGGCCCTGGAGCTTGCCTGTACCTGTAGGCTGTGCAGGTGGAGGGTTTAACAAAAGAACCATGGCACCTGTCAGCACTTTATTTCCTGAGAGAGTTGCCCCTTCGGCCTCCATCTTGAGGCCAGATAATACATTTCTTCTCCGTATGTCTCTAGCTAGTGTTTGTGCAATAGTGAGCCTGTGCTCAGGCCCTTTAAGAGGATACCTGGGTCTACAGCAGCCCTCCATCTCACCTGGATGGAATCTCCACTGATTTTCACAGCTAGCTGTTGTGGGGACTCTTGTTCCCAGCACTGGTGCTCTGGGCTGGTTTAACCCAGTTTTGGGCTGGAACTCCTCACTCCGCAGTGGGGACCTGAGCATCTGAGATATCCTTTCTAATTTTTAACCCATACGTTCATGTGGGACCAGCCTGTTTTGCTTCTCCTTACCTCCTACCAGTCTCAATGTGGCTTCTTCTTTATATCCTTAGTTACAGGACTTTTGTTCAACTAGTCTTCAGATGGTTCTCAAGGGTGGTTCTACAATTTAGTTATCATTTTGATGTGGTCATGGGAGGAGGCAAGCACAATGTTTACCTACTCCATGATTTTCACCAGAAGTTCTACCAGTAATCCTTATATTCTGAAAAAAATAATCAAAATTGTTTTTGATATAATATCCTATTTATATATAGTATTTGATTTCCTAATATTATGTTTATTTATTTATTTATTTTCTTTTGAGATATTGGACTGCAATAGTCTTCTTTTGTAGTATCTTTGTAGGTGCTGGTAAGAAAATTTTTCTGAACTTAACAAATCAGTTAGGAAGTGTAAACTTTTTCTCCACCCCTTTCTCCTACCACTGATAAACTTTGTGTAAGATTTGTTTTATTTATTCTTTAAGTATCTACAAGAATTTTCTGATAAAACCATCTGGGCCTGTATTTTCTTGTGAACAAATTTTTAATTATAAATTCTATTTTATTCAGATTTAATTAATTATAATTTTATAAGAATCTCAGTTTCATATAAATTTAAAATTCTTGACATTACTATTTTTATAAATCTTTTTAATAATTGTAGAATCTGTAATGATATAACTTTATAAATTCCTAATTGAGTTATTCTTTTGCTTTTTAAATTGTTTTTGCAAGTTTTTATCAAATCTTTTAGTCTTCAATATGCCAACTTCTATACTTGCATTTATTTTTGCTCTTATCCATACTAGTGACTCATATTCTACATTTCGTGTATTTAATTTGTTGTTTTTTCTAACTTTTGAGAAAAAAAATACTTAGATCATTGTTTTGAGCCCAATAAATTCAAATGTATGAATTTATTGTTGAAGTTAAGACAGGGAGCTATAAAAATTTAGAATAGTGGTTTTCTGCAAAGGAATATTTTCCCTATGAAACATTTACCAATGTCTGGAGAAATTTTGGTTGTCACAGCTAGGGCCAGGAATGCTATTAGCATCAAGTGTGTAAGGGCGAGGATGCTGCTGAACATCCTACACTATGCAAGACAGCCTCCCACAACAAAGAATTATCTTTGCCAAAATATGAATAGTTCCAAAGTTGATAAACCTTGGTCTGGAAATAGAGTATATAGTGTAAGAGAGAGAGAGAGAGAGAGAGAGAGAGAGAGAGAAGGTGCATGTTGGGAAGGGTGAATTGTGGAATGAGCATAAAGGAATTAGTAGGATGGAGGAAGTTAGGTGAAGCCCGGAAGGGGATATAAGGGAAATAGTATTCTTTATGAGCAGCATGAGCTGAGATAAGAAAAAATAGCATGTTGCACTTAAAAAACTATGTAGTTTAACACATTTTTATAAGACTAAGTGAGATATTGGGATGGATATTGACACTGATAAGACATTAACTGGAGTCAGATTATGAAAGACCTTGTATACAATGCCTGAGAGTTTGGCAGGAGATACAAAATCTAGGCAGAATATTTAAAGGGTTATAAGCAGGATAGTGACATGATGAGAATTGACTTTTAAAACAATTACTGTAACTAAAGGGCAGAGACTGTATTGGAGGAAAGTAAGACCAGAATAAAGGAAAACAGAAGAGGCTATTGAAGTAATTTGGGTGAAAGAAAATAAGAGAGGTGGTAATGAGGGAGTGAATTGAAACTTTTGCACATATTAAACTTGTAAGATTAATATGAATTCATTTTCCTTCAGGTGTTGTGGTATTGAAGTGGGGTAGAGTCAATGACAACTCCCAGAATTTGGACTAGAAAAACTGCATGAATAGTCATGACATTGGATAAGACACAGAACACACACACACAAAAGCAAATCGTTCAATAATTGTTCTAGTTTTGTTGGTGTGAAGGCTCAGCCATAATTATTCAGTGTGCAATATGATTAAAAAGTCTAGAGTTTATCAGAGAGGTCAGGGCTCGAAATATGTTTTCTGAAATAGTAATTAAGAATGAATAAGATCAAATGCACAAAAAAGAACTACATAGGAGTGTTGAGAAATAGATCTTGTTGATCACCAACAGTTATAACACTGAAAAAGAAAGAGAGGGAACCCTCAAGAGATTTTGTGGAGAGGTCAAGGGTTAGGAAGAACACCAGGAAATATGAACACAGAACTCAAGGGAGGAGAATTTCAAAGAGAAGTTTAATGGTCCATAGTATAAAATGCTTCAGAGAAGTTGAATTAATCGAACTGTCAAGTACTCCTTAAATATGTATCACCTAGAAATTCTGAGAAAACAATTTTCATGGTTAGCAGGGTCAAATTGTAGTAAGTTGAATGGGAGGTGAGAAATTACCTTGGAGGTGTTAACACTGCTATAGAGGAAAAGTAAAGGGTAACGGTTTCACAAAAGAATGTGGGCATCAACCAAAGGAGATGAAAATTGAGCAGAAACAATTGCAAATCTTTCCTACATATATTATCTTTTTATAACAAAACAGTTTCAGGTAAAATCTTACTCCTGTCAAGATCTAAAAGGAAAATATCTTGTTTACATAACTTATTTTTTAATTTACATCTTTAAATTGTTGGGGGGGATTAAAAATAATACTTTTCATCATACCTTCTAAGTTTTAGCTGGGCTAATAATCAAATTAACAGAGTCAGATTAGCAGGAGAAAATCAAATTTTTAATACATGTGCATGTGGAATTCACATAAACGTGAAAATTCTAGACACAGTGAGGCAACAAAGGGCATATAAGACATTTTTGGACAAAGGAGAAAGATGAGCAGGGTATTAGATTTCAGAAGTGAGAATAGGTGATTTACAAATAGTTGAGAAAGAGCAAACATGCCTGGCAGGAATAGGCAACTCAGAAACAAGGGACTCTGGGCTCTCTAGCTAATAGGCTTGGAGTCTTCCTGACTGATGCCGGGGGAAGATCCTTGAAGTAATTAAGCCAGGGCTCCCTTCCTAAGCAGGTTTTTCTGTCTGAATCTTTTGGGCAGGACAGGGGTGAGGTCAAATATTCTTTCTTAGTCTTCTTTCTTACTGAACAGCTTCAAATCAATGTCCCAAAAGGCTGTGTAAGGGTGGCAAAATTTTGGTTCCCTTCAGGTGTAAAATTTGACCTTTCAATTATATATCTTCTTGGGCTTTACCAGAGAAATGTGTTTGAAAATAGATGCTGCTGGTTTAGAAGCTATATTCCTAGTTCGTTTTGGAAATATTCTATTGTTTTTAATCCATTACACACTGGAAAGGGAGTGACAAAGTGAAATGTGAATTGATGTATTTTTCTATAGCTTTTAAAAAATTTTACAAAGAGTGGTTCTAGCACCTAATTACAACAGAATTCCTCACAACAAAATTCAAAAGTTTGAATTTATGTTTTTATTTTAACCTCTTAAAACTGATTCCAAGCTTGAAAAAAATGCCAGTGGGCAGTTTATCATCAATATGGATTTAACACAAAATAATCTACTGGTTTGATAAAACAAAAGCATGAAAATGCAGTCTTCTCTGAATTAGTCATGTGTAGATTGTTTTGTGGCTCATTGTCACACATGTTCATTCCAACCAGCCAACATCCTTGTGTTCACGTCTTCATTGCATGGGATGTGCTGCTGGGCAGAAAAGAAAATGCTTTATAATATTATTATAAGAAACTTAATTAGCAGGATAAATCAGTTCAGCATATATGTTCTAAAAGCAGTTCTAAGTATCTTTGCATTATTGATAAAATGTTTTTTTTTCTCTTGTGTGTGTGTGTCTGTGTGTCCTACATGCTTAATTTATTTACTGTCAGTAACTTTTACCAGAAGATATAGCTACTGGGAAAGATCATAGGATGTGAAATTAAGTCATTATTTGATTTCGTCTGGACTGTATTACTTGGGAAAGTGACTTAACCTCTCTGGGTCTCATTATTTTCAGTTGTAAAATTGAAACTGTGGATAATCTGAGGGGTTTTATGAACCAAAAATTAGATCATGCATTCATGTAAAGTGCTTATCATAGTGCCTAGAACTTAAGAGTCACAATAAATTAAATATCATCTGCCACATTCTTTCTTAATCTTATAGTATGTCTGCTTTCCACATAAAGAAGATAGAAATACAGTTTCTGTTCAAAAATCTACAGTGAGTTATTCTCCAGAACCACAGTATTTAAAACAAAAACAAAAACAACAAAAAAACCTCTGCCTCCTATTTTTTATTTTGAATCTTTTGTCTATTCCTTGGTGACTAGTTCTTGTTCTCTTGTTTAGTTCCTGTTTTCTGCCTTACTACCTAGTTTCATGAAATCGATGCTTTAGTTTTAATATCAGTTTGGTTTAACTCCTGCTTTAGCCCTACTTGTCATCATTTAGATCTGCTTCAGTTCATGCTGTGACCTCCATATCAGCCCTATCATCACTGCCAGATTTAGATCCAAGGACCTCAGCCTTAGGCTGGCACCATATCTCATTTTTCCAGGAGAGGAGTTTGAATAAGAGCGTTAGTCAGTGAGATGCTTTGATGCGATTTTCACCTATTAAGTTGAGTTTCTCATTTTATTGTCTTGCTTAATATGTGAGTTTTCAGGAATATTGTACCTATGTATTATACAACTCTCAGATCACTACCCCCATTGCTGTAAGTTGTGTCACTCTGTGTTACTCATAATCTTATGAATGGTGCTGATTAATGGGAGAAACTTTGAGGAGGACATATTCATTTTGCCTTCTCAATAAATATTTATTATGCAATTTATATTATGCCAAGGGAACTGGTTAGTAGTTTATTGGTTCTTAGCTCTACACTTGCTCATCTTTTCTCTTCTCTGTACTACTAAAACTAGAAGGCTGTTGATAACATTTCCCAGACTTCCTCACAGGCTGTTTGGTTACACTTTGTCAATGAATGCACTGACCAAAAAGTAGATGGGAAAAGGAAGAGAGGTAGCATTTTACTTTTGGCTCAAGTCAGGAACATAGTAGTCATATTTGAAGAATTAAAGAAGTCCAGTGCAGCTAGAGTAGAGAATGAGTGAGAGTTTGGAAGAGATGTAAAAAGACTTTAGACATTTAAGCAGAAACCAAATCGTATATACAGGTTCATGGGGGTGTCGATAATGGCTTTCCTATTATTCAAATAATGATAGGAAGCCATCAGGAGGTTTAAAACAGAGGATTGATATGATGGGTTTTTTTGTTGTTATAAGAGAGCAATTGGCAGCTTTGTTAAAAATAGTTCTTAGGGATGTGGAAGCAAGAGCGTATCAAAGAGATTAGTTTAGGGGCTGTATCAGTTAGGCTAGATAAGAACACATACAAAGTGTGCTGTGGTTTACAGTAATTCTCTATGTGATGTCACAGGTTGCTTCAATTTCATGGCACCTTCACATCAACAAGTGCTTCTACAATTGCTAAAAAAAAAAAGAGAGAGAGAGAAAATATCTAAAGCATCAGCAATGGCAATTAAACGACTTCATCTGGAAACAAAGGAAATCATACTTGCATACATTTCATTCACCAAGGCAAATCATACAGGCATATCTAATGCTACATAGGTAGAGAAGAGTATGACTTCTTTGCATCCAAAAGTAGGAGAGAACCAGATATCGGTTAACGACAACAACAACAACAAAGAGACTTTCATAGAGAGTATTTCAGTAATCTACAGGAAAGATAACAATAGTGGCAGTAGAAATGATCAGTTTGGAGATATGTTTGGGGTGCATTTTGAAGATAGATTGAAAAATATGTTGATGAATTAGTGATGGGATGTTAGAGAAATAAAATAGTAAAGGATGATTACAGAGTTCAATACTGAATTAATGAATGAGAAGAGGCAGTTTTTACTGTGATGGGAAACCTTACAAAAAGACAAGAGAATAAAAACTATAAGCCTAAACAAGTAACTAGATTTGAGAGGAAAATGAAAAGATGTTGAAAATGACGGATGTTTTTGGTAGCCATGAGATAAGATAATAATAATAATAAT
>NW_006443138.1:9574258-9649672 GCF_000325575.1 Pteropus alecto
ATAAGATAATAATTCTGAAAAGACTAGAAAGAGATAATGTAGGGTTAAGAAAATGTATGCTTGCTTGAACATAGTCAAAATGAGACACCTCTGGATGTCGAGATCATTGAATGAAAGGACTAATAGTGAGAACAGAATCTTGGGGGAAAAAACCTAAACTTAGAGAGGAAGAGGACAATTTAGAGAAGTGTTCAGTGATGTAAACAAAACAAAACAACCTCCTCTCCCCCAAATAGTAACAAGTTGTCATAGAAATCAAGATAACTAAGAGCTTCATGAAGGAGGAGGTAGCTGACAGTGTAAAATGCAGCAAAGTTTGAAATATATGGCAAAAATATAAAGCTTGGATGATCCAATAACTCATGGATTTGAATTATCTATATTTTCTTGTCCCCAATTCAGTTGAATTTAGTCAATTGCAAATTAAGGTGATTTCTCTGTCTTCTGAAAATTCTGTGAGCCTAGAACAATTTAATAATTCAGAGTTTAAGAAGGAAAAGGACAGAAAGAATTGAATTTTTCTATTATAAAAAAAATCCTTTTAGTGTATCAGAAAAATAACAGTAGCTAATATTTAATGAGCTTTTATATTCCAGGCTCTATTGTATTCTATATGTATTATCTCATTTAATCTTCACAACAATCTGAGTAAAAATTAAAAAAAAATTCTTGACCACACATCATCCTCTAGCTATTATTCATTTTTCTTTCCTTTGTAGCAAAATTTTTTGAAAGAGCTGGCAAAAATTTCCTCTCTCATGTTCCTCCTTTTCCATTCTCTCTTGAATCCACTCCAATAGGGCTTCATCTCCACTATTTCACTACAATTTCTCTTGTATAGGTAAATAGTCATCTCCTTGTTACCAGATTCATTAGTCACTTCTCATTACTTAACTATTGATAGCATTTGAAAACTTTTTTCGCTAATCTTATGGCATTCTCTAAGTGCTCCTTCCTTTTCATTAACCATTTTTTCTTAGTGTTCTTTGCTGGTTTCTATTGATCTTCTCTAATGCCTTAGAGTTCAGTTCTTACATGGTTATCTATCAACACTAACTGCTCAGAGGATGTCTTTCAGTGTCATGACCTCAGATGATAGCTACACAGTGATGGATTTCAAATTCAATTTCTATGTCTTACTAAACTTTAGACTCCTGTAGGCGACTATCTACCAATGGGCATCTTTAATATATCATGATCTTGACTTCCCTTCCCCACCAACAGTACTATTTCTTTAATTTTACAATTTCAGTGGATTGCCATTTCTGCCCTCTAAATGCTGAGGCAACATATCATCTCTTTCTCTTATACCCCTACAATCAAACATAGTAAATTCATTTAACTCCACTTTCTAATTATATTTAGAATCTGATCATTTTTCACCATGTCCACTGGGCTACTGAATTAGTTGAACTTATAATTATTTAATTTCTTAGTCTCCCTTCTGCTTCTATTCTTTCTCTCCTATAGTCTTTTTTTTTTTTTTTTAACACATTGGCCAAGGCTATTCTGTAAAACATAAATAAATTCTATGGAAAATCCTCCAATGGCTTCTCATTTTACTCAAAATAATAATAAAAATCTTACCTTGAGTCAAGGCCCAGTGTGATCTGCTTCCTCCCCACTCACAGCTTCCTACTTTTAAAAATTAGCCTTCTGTCATTTTCATTCTCTCTCACTTTGCCAAATCCTCACTGACTTGTCTGCTATTATTTGTATACACCACACACATTCTTAGCTTAGGCCTTTCCACATCCCATACTCTGCCTACATTTTTTTTCCCCAGAATGTCTACATGGCTTGCTGTCTGATTTCCTTCAGATCTCACCTTCTCAGTGAGATCTAGCCTCACCGCCTTTTCTAAATATTGGCATCTGCCCTATAGCCTCCTGCACTTTTGCTCTCTATTCTTTTATATTATTTCTGTTGATATAACTCCTTGACAAATTATATATTTGTTTATGTTTTATACCCTCCCCTATGTGAGTTCCATGAAGTCAGAAATTATATTTTGTTACTACTATATCTCTGGCACCTATGTTAATCCATGGTACCTTAGAGTTAGGTGCTAATATTGTCTTCATTTACTGATTGGCTCAGAAAGGTTAAGGGCTTTGTTCAGTTTGTAAAGGGTGAAACTAAAACTGTAGTCCACTAAGTTTGAGTCCAGAGCCCATGATTTTATTAAATATGTTGAATATTTAGATACTTCTAAACTTCTACTCAGCTCTCTGAATCTACCTATTACATTTTTTGTAATTTGTGTTGCCCTTCACATCTTCCCATGACATTTATTTTAGCTTGATTTTATTTATACAAAAGTATTCATGGTGACAAGAGGCAGAATGAAATGGTCTCTAGTCCCTAGAAGCCACTCCTATTGTCCTCGAGCAGTATTTCATTGTCTACAGGGAAGGCTTTCTTACCAATGCCAATAATTAAGAGTTGGAAAATTTCCAATAGACCATGGGGCAGATGCTCTTATCAATTTGATTCCTAAAAATTAGGAGTAATTAGATCATTGGAAAAAACTACTATGCATCGTAGCATTTGAGACTTCAAGAGAAATAAAAAGAATAAAATGAATAAAAACTAGGAAAACTGATATAAACCATCTTCACACTCTACTTATGAAGATTACAGGAGAAGAAAAAGGATCACAAACAGAACTGGAAATAGACACAATTATCATTTTCATTTTAGCTGTAAATTTGCTTAACCAGATTTTTAAAAAATTCATTTTGAAAGGCAAGCATTCATCAGATACTTTTCCACTTAATATTTTTTATATGCATCGGCTTTCTTGGAGAATTAAAATGTTGTATGAGAAAATGCCGATATAATGTAGTTTAATAAAAAAGTAAACACCGTCTTTTCACATATGTACACAAAGAGCAAAGTAAGCATATCCAAGTCACTATATTTCCAAGAATCAATATTGCTCCTGAGAAATATCACTTAAATTTTATGTCCCTGTTTTATACAACTAAAAATAAGCTGTATTTGAATTGCACATTTAGAAAATTTTGTTACTTTTTATATTTCTGTGGCAATAGAATGAACTAAAAGTCCATTCCATTGGATTTTATATAAATTCAATGAGTTGATAACAAGATCAGTACAATGTAAATCAATATGAATAAAATTTTTTTTTATATCTTTCATTGCCACCTGTCCTTTCTGTACTGCACTTTAACAAGTAGTATTTTTGAAATGCCCTCCATTTTTTAAAAGTAAACCAAGTAAACCATCACTTTCATTTCAATGTATGCTTTCAGCTATAACAAATCTTCGAAAAATTGCTTGAATAGCCAAAAAGAAATAGAAAGGAACATACCTTTTGTAATACATTTATCATATTCTTTCCATTAGCAATTCCTATGCTTTAGAATATAAAGCAATGGGACAAAATTATTCAGAAAATAAACTCAGTTTGCAGAATACAGGATAAACACTTCAAATAGGTTTATCAGAAATCAATTCAAAATATACTATTGCCCTTAACACTGATGCAAAGTTTGTAAAATTATATTTATTTTCATTAGATAACATATTTTAAATTTATTTATTTGCAAATCTGTAGCTATCACTGAAAAAATTTCCAACTATATATCTACAAAGGAAATTCTAAAGATGAGAATATCAGGTCAATTTTTATCTGTGTGTGCATATAAAGATGCAGAGATAATCTGCTCTAACAACAAGAAAAGTTAGTTTTGAATATTATTGGATCATTTACTATGTTTTGATGCTGCAATATAATTTAAATAATTATTTCCAACTGGAACAATATAATTGCTCAGTTAAAGTACTGTGGTCAGCCAGGGGATGTATCTGAATACTTGTACTTCTTAAAATATTTCTTTCTGTTCATTGAGGTCTGCATCCATCAGAAGGTTAGCCAGAAAATTCATACTACCTGCTGTTTAAGAAGCACAAATTTCCTTGACATGCTTTTCTATGACAAATAGATAAGCAAAAAAAAAAAAAAGGTAAAATACACCAGTTATGAAAAGGAGATCAAATGAGTACATAACATAAAGAAAATTCAAATCATCTGTGGGAAGTAAATGTGAATATTCTTTTTACCATAGTTTACCAGTGGAGGAGAGAAGACTTTTTCATATTCAAATACAAATACTAGGCAAATCCAGAAATTCTACAAGAGGAAAACTCTTTTACCATTCCTAACATTATGATTTAAGAAAAACAGGTTTTTTTCAAAACTATTAAGTGTGTCTTGTTAAGCAATGCAAATATAATTTACTTCTGACCAAGTGCAGATCCAGTCTTACTTAACATAAATTTCTTTTCAATTAATATTCTATAACTATTTTTAAGGCTGTGTTAAAGAACAGCAGGTTGAGTTAAAATTATATTTCTAATGGATTTAAATTCTTTTTTGAAAACAATGTGGGTATTAATCAACTAAACAATATATTTTTTGCCCCTTAGAGAAACTCTTTTGGCCTATACAAAGTAATTTAATAATAAATCAGTTTGTATGGATTGTAAAGTTTTCATAGTGTTGTTTCCATTTGATCTATGAGCCGCTGTAAGTGATTTCAAGAGGAAAAGCATGGTAAGCCAAATTCTGGGTAAGTCACAAAAACAAAACCATAGATATGCCTTTGTTACTTAGAGACTGGAGGGGTTTTCCCACGGCAAGGTAGAGCTGGAAGCATTATTTCCCGATTGAATCTGAGCACATCAGGTTAAGTCATCAGTTGTAGCTTGGAGGGACAAGAATACCCAGTAGTCCAGGAAGGAATGGGTGGGCAAGTTCATGGGATTTAATATCAGAATATTCTGAGTGTAAGGGCTGAGCTCATTTTTCGCAGCTCATTCTTCTAGCCTCAAGACCTCAGTTTTCTTCTCTGTAAAACGGGATTGAAATTGTACTCAAGTCAAAGATTTGTTGAATGGATTACATGTGATAATATGTGTTAAGCAACTATTATCATGCCTGGCACAGAAAAAAATGCTGGATGCATACTTACGGTGTTTGTTGTTATCATACCATCACCATCATCGTTATCATCATCATCATCATCACCATCATCATAGAAAGAAAAAAGAGTCCAAAAAGCAGAGAATTTTTAAGGAATGAGATGTAACAATGACAAGATAGGGCAGTTTAGGAAACTAAGTTGATGAGCTCTGTGCATGAAGATGTGTCTTCCATGCAGACCTCAGCATGTGGTGCCAGAGCAGGACAGTTCCAGCTACTGCTCCAGACTAAAAATGAATTAGGAGAAACACATATAGCCCCTAACCATCATCTACACTCTCCAGTTGAAACTGGTCCTTAAATACAAACCTTTTTGTGTCATGTGCTGAGCATTCTGTGTCAGAAAAGCTTGTGTGAGTTAGATATGGACCAAAAATATGACATCAACAAAACATTGCACTAAATGGCAAGTATGGGAAACAATAATGGAGAGATAGCAACAGTTAATTTAGCTTCTAGCTGTGTAGCAATCTAGCCTACATTCTTCTACTGCAGCTGTGCTAAAATATAAAATAGCTTATCCAGCTTCACCAAGAAGTAGAGACATGAGTTCAACTAAGAAGACCCCTTATTAATATGCTCAGAAATGTAACAAGTACTAAAGCATATCATATGGGTAGACTTAAAACTTTCCTAAAAAGTAGGGTGTCAGCAGTTAGATAGGTAGCAGCAAGTTAACTAAAAATTGTTTACTTGAGAGGCCATATGGGGACACTACTAGTAGGGTGTGCAGAGAAAAGTGTTGTCAAGGAGCTCCCTGTAAAAACTCCTGACAATGTGCCATGGTTATTAGATGCTACAAGCCAAAGCAACAGAGAGCAGAGTGGTCTTCTTTAAATAGTAAATGAAATCTGTCACATTTCTGCTTAAAAGCTTTCAAAGCCTTCCCCTTTCACTTTCAAATAAAATTCTACTCCTTACAATAGGCCCGAATGGTCTTAAATAAACTGATCTGGTTTACTTTTCTGATCTCATCTTTTACAGAGAGTTTTATGGCTGGCTTTTTTTTTAATCTTTGGGTCTCAACTCAAATTTCATCTTTTTGATAACTTCTCTCCCTGCCAATAACTCTTCCTTACTTTGATTGTCTAGTAACCACATTCTACTGGTTGTTAAATATTTTGAATATCACACTTACTATATTATATCTTATATAGATCAAAAAAATACTTTAAGGACAACTCAAGTTATAGGGTCATTGAATGGATTACATAAGACAATATATGTTAAGCAAGTATAACCATGCCTGGCACAGAGAAAACACTGGATACATACTTGTGATGGTTATTATATTATAATTATATTATATTTTAGTTATTTAGTTATATAATCATCATCATTATAAACATTATCGTCATCATCATCATCTTTACTATCAAATGAGGAGTCTGAGAAGGTAGCTGTGATAATATAGGGCAGTTCAGGAAACTAAGTTGGCAATCTCTGGGCATGAAGCAGATGTTTCTGTTGTGCAGACCCTGTTAATTTCCTTTATAGTATTTATCACTGTCAAAAGTTATATTTGTTAACTTGATTTTCTTTTTTCTATCTCTTCCCTAGCTCACAGGTAATAACCATGAAAGCAGAAACTTTTCTTGTTCTATTCTGTGCAATCTTTACAACACTGTGAAGTAGCTTTTAAACATATAAGAATATTCTATATATTTATAATATATAGTTAAATAACTTGTTATCTAGTGTTATATTAAAATTATTTAACAATCAGTATAGCCTGATCACTGGCCAGTCAGAAAGGGAATTGCCATATTGTGGAAGCAGGATTCTGGAGTCCCTTGGTGTTCAAATATTAACCCCTTAGTTACTGAATTGTCAGACTGTCCATAGGTTTGAAAGCAATGATAGCTTACATGAATGAGTGCCGGTGGTGGAGTTCTTAGGAGCTTGAATAGAGGTTATTTCCACACTGGTAAGAGTGATTAATATTTTACTAACTAATATAGCTGAATTAGTTATCAATTGCTGGATAATAAAACACCAAAAGTTTACTGGAATAAAATCACATACATTTATTACCTCACAGTGTCTGTGGGTCAGGAGTCCAGGCTTATTAGAGTACCCCAAAGCTTCAAAGATTTTAGTTAGACCACATTCCATTCTGGAGCTCAGGGTCTTATTGCAATTGTACTTATTTGGAAAAAACATTTCCTTTGGGTGTTAGGACTGAGGTTCCTATTTTTTTGCTTCATCTACCATAATCAACTCCTTGAAGACATTCAGTTCCTTGTGATATGGTCCTTTCACAAGTCCTCTTATAGACTTTCTTACAACATAGCAGTCTACTTTTAGGATAACAGGAGAATCTCTGATCTCAGAGAAAGCCTATATCCTCTTCTAAAGGGCTCACCTAATTAAGTAAGGCTCATCTGGGATCATCTCTCTTTTGACTAGCTCAAAATCAAACTGATTAGTTACTTAATTACATTTACACACTCTCATCACCATTGCATACAATGAAAATTAATCAAAAGAATAAGATTAGCCATATTCACAAGCCCCATCCATGCTCAAGGGTAAAGTCGTATACTGGACATGTACACCAGGGATGTGGACTTTGGCAGCCATCTTAGAATTCTGACTACCTCAAATAGTCTTACCTGGCCTGTTATAAACCATGCACCTCATCATTCGATAACATTTTTTTGACTCGTAGATATAGATAACAGATGTAATGGGATTGCTCTCTTTAAGCCAAGGATTTGGCAACTAAAGAGACAATGAGCTTGGCTTTCAGCTCAAGAACAATAAATTCAATAGTATGGAAAAGTCTTTCTAATGATGTATTTATAGTCTTAATAGCTTCTCCATGAAAACCTTATAGCCATTCAATTAGCAATCTTATTTATTTCTTTTCAGAATTTTATTTAAACAAGCTAAAAATACACATAAATAAACATTTGTGAAAGATTTTTATATACCACAGCTCTAAACATAATACCACAATATATATGATGTCTTTGAAATCTATACAAATATTTGTATGAAGTTGCATTTGACATTAAGTCACTTCAAACAATTGACCAGCTGTGTATTTATGCACTGATGTGAGAAACTCATATTTTTAAATGGAAACAAAAGGGCACTTTACATAAAAACAAAAGGCTAGTAAACTTCTGAGTTGTTTTGGGGCACAAAGTCTTTGATGTCCGTGATCAAATAACCATTTCAAATTATGTAATATTTTAGGACTTCCACTTCTATCAAGAAAAGAAGATGGTATTTGTTTCCCACAATTGATTACCAAAAACTAAAGAAAAAAAAACAAAACAAACATTTGAAGCAAATATTTTCAGTTACTAGACAACAAGTAGAGAAAAGTGATCCCTGAGAGAAGAGAAACAAATGAAGGGTGTACTGCTATTATTCCCCTGACTTACTGCCTAGAAGTGAGTTCCAGACAACAATGCAGGGAAGTGAGATCCAAACAGAGCCATGTCTCATTAAGGTGAAGAGTCAAAGATAAAATGGTTAAGGAAACAAAGGCAGCTAAATTTTGCAGGGCAAAGTATCAGAGAGAAGGAGCCACATAGATAAAGAGCTCTAGAAATCTGCATTGGGATTCCCTTGTGTTTGTTTGGCTAGGGATTGGTCTGTATATACATACGGGGGAATTTCCCATGGTCGGAGAAAGAATATCAGGGTACTGTAAGTGAAACTCTGAGTTCACAAAACGTTGGGAGAAATTTAAGTTTCACTTAATCAGAGCGATATAACCTCATTGGAAACGTGGCATTCAATAAAGACCACCACAAAAGGGTTGTGTCTTAGTAGTAGGGGTAAGGTAGCCATGGTTTAAAGGCTACTAAAGAACAATCCTAAGAAAGCTTAAAAACAAAGCTCAAAAGGATCAGCCTGATTGGCACATAATTTGATACTTCGTGTCAGGGAAAAATTACACTGGTCAAGATTGGTTAAATAGGCAAAGACGTTCTCCAAGACCATTTCAATAAGGGGCAGAAATTGAACTAACTTCACTGAAACGAAAACCAGGAGAGTTTTTAAGGACTGAGGTGAGCTAGTAGAAAAGTGTGGGAAGACATTAGTGGGGAGGTTGGAGTTATCTTTTATTGCTAATTAGGACTAAAGTGAGGCAACTACCATCCCCACAGAGACCTGGAGCCAGGGGCACTATTTTTCTTGGCGGTTACTTTTCAAAGTAATAGTTTTCAGCTCCTTGAGGAAGACATTCCTGGATTATAGAAAATGTATACCTCTAAGGGGCAGAGGAAGAATTTGCCATTGCAGTTTTTTAAAAGTAAATGCTCTGAAAAAAAGGGAGGTCAGAGGCTGGCTAGTCAAGCAGGAATCTGTCTAAAGTTTAGTCAAGCTGAGGGAATATTAAGACAGTCTTGGTCAGTTGTCAAAACAAATTACCTTATTCTGTTAAGGAAAACTGGCCTGCCAGATGTCAGAGACTTGGCTAATTAGCACTCTCTCTCTCTCTGTCCTCTCGTCATATATATATCATGTCACTTATATAATGTCTTTTTTAAGCACTGTGGTAGATGTGTTATTTTTGTCTACTATGCACATTTTCCTTTGGAAATTTCTCCATCTAATAGATTTGTCAGAGGGTTGGGCATGTGGCCCAGGCTGGATATTCGGGACATAAGAATTAACACAGAGAAGAAAAGACCAATTAGTACTCTTTTCGATATTTTCTTAAGGGAAAGCTGAGGGAGGGAGGTGAGAGAGAGAGAGAGAGAGAGAGAGACAGAGAGAGACAGAGAGAGAGAGAGAGAGAGAGAGAAGAAGAAGAAGAAGAAGAAGGAGGAGGAGGAGGAGGAGGAGGAAGAGGAGGAGCGGGGGGAGGAGGGAGAGAGGGAGAAGAGAAAGAGAGAGCTAAGAGTAACATCTGATTTCCTGTTTCCAGTGTGTGAGGATTGCCTTTGGAATTTGTCATTTAAGGAGCCAATGAATTATCTTTTTAGCCTAAGCTAGTTCGAGTTAGGTTTCTACTATTTTCGACAAAGGTGATTCTGATTATTAATAACCTCTCAGGTTTAAGATCACCACTGATCTGACTTTAAAAATCTCCTTTTCTTTGCTTTTCCTCCTTTTTTCTGAGCCTATCAGTCCTATTCTAATATTTTTATCCACTCTTACCTTCTCCTTCCATGTGCATTAGTTAAGGTAAAGCATTAACTGCTGTAAAAAAAAAAAAAAAAATCCAAATTTCCAGTGACTTAATCCAATAAAAGTTTCAGAAATAAGCTACAGCCTGATAAGGGTAACCTGGGTCAGTGAGTGGTCACCAGCCCGTAACTATATCACCTGCTTCAGAGTTTTCCGTATCTAGCCAGTAGAAGGAAAATGAAAAAGATGTTTGCGGGTAAAGTTTTAATTAGCCAACCATTAAGTGACATTTCTCAGTTCACCCACATTCATTTAGCTACAACTTGCTGGTATGACCTGCAAAGTCGTCTTGTAGATATAGTCCAGCTGCTTGCCCAGAGAGGGAAAGAAAAGAGAATTGAGTGAATAATTAGCAGCCTCTCCCATACTAGGGTGCAGATTCTATACTTAAGAAAAAGGATCAGTGCACATATATCCTTAAAAATGGCACGAACTTATACTAAAACAAGGATGTTCAAGAATCAAAAAAAAAAAAAGAAAAGAAAAGAAAAGAAAAAAGTAGCTTCTATTCTTAATTAGTGATTTGTACTTCTTTCCGAACATCCAGCCTCTGGAGAGTAGAATTAAATAATAATAAATGTCTAACTTGGTTTGAAGCTAGCTTGATCTAATAATTTAAGTAGACTCTTGTCCAAGTCTTTCTTGGACAACATTTTTCAGAATGTCAGATACTGAGATTCTCTCTTCCCCTGCTTCTCTCCTTCAGGTGAAGTCTGTATGAGTGGATGAGTTTGGGGCTAAGTGACCTTAAATTAGAAGAGAAGTCTCTAACCTTTTTTTCATCAGGGCTGGTATTTTCTAATATTGATAGTGGCAAAACTATTATCTCTGTAGCCCTGAGTTACATGTCTGAAGCCAAATATTACACCATTCCTTCACCAATATTCCCTTCTATATCAAATGCTGAACTTTTACTTCTCCCCAAAGCACAGCTCACTACCACCACATAGATGGCTGCTTTGAACAGACCATGGAAAGTCTTGTGCTCAGTAAGGCAAAAGGGACAGATTATAAATACTATTCAAAATAGTATTCCTATTATGAATGTCTTCATAGTCTTTTGAGTAGCATAATTACAAGATAAGCTATCTTTTCTCCTGCAATAAGGTGACCAACTATCCTGGTTTACTTGACTAAGGATTTCCTCAGAATGTAAGACTTCCAGTGCTAAAACTGAGACAGTCCTGGGTAAACTAAGCCAGTTGTTCACCCCACATGCATCCCATGTGCAAATATTGAGCAACTCTGAGGATAATATTATTGTGTTAATGTACTGACAAAGTCTTCTGCGGCTTTACCAGGCCTGAAAAACCTTTTGTTCCAAAGAAAGGTGAGAAATTAGAGAAGAAGAAATGATAAAGGATGGCAGAATCTTGCTATAGTTCATTTGCTTCTTATTAGTAAATGTGTTAATCACCCCTCTTCTGGCCAATGCCACCACAATAGCTGATTTAGGTAGAGTTGTTAGATACAGCAGCCCATCTCTTTAGTTAGCCAGTAAACTGCTTTATTTTGTTTGGTAAACTGCTAGTTTAGCTTCTTAAATTTGTTTTAGAACAGTTGACCTTTACTCATTTAGTCAACATATTTCCTACTGTGATTTACTTGTAAAATAACTACTATTACAAAGAATTTATAACTTTTAGTAATGTTTGCATTTTATGATTGTTTTAATCAGATTTGCATTACTCTCATGATGGTCGGTGCAAAGTTGTAGTTACCTGAACAATGATAGGTAAATTTAGAGGGCAGTCCACTAGTTTAAATTTAGCTATTTATATTCTCCTAAATATTGCAATAGAGTAACTCTTTCCTTAAGGAGTGACTACAATGCTACCACCTACTAACTATTTTGTATATATGTAATCATTTTAATACTTGGTCATATATTTCGGTTTTCTCTCTCTCTCTCTCTCTCTCTCTCTCTCTCTCTCTCTCTCTCTCTCTGTCTCTTTCACCTGGAATGAGCCTTGCCAGATGACTTAACCAGAATAAAAATAGTCTAGATACCATGGGAAATATACAGATTTCTACACTCCACAAAGACCTAAGGAATCAGAATCTTTGAGGTGTAGGCAGTTTTAACAAACCCCTTATATGCCTTCATATTTGAGAAACACTGGACTACTATGCAAATAAGTAGGACCCATCATATACCTGGCAACAGTTACCTTAACTGTAATCTCAGTTAAACTAATATAATCTCTCTGATATATAGTTTATTGTTTTACTATATGGGAAAAAAGGAAGAAACTTATCCTGAACAGTCATGAGAGCTACATATGTAGAACACACAATATTTTCACAGGCTAAAAAGTCAAGTGTGCAAAAAAGTAACTATTTTCTCATAACTGAACTTAATTTCTATCTTGAGCTCTAATTTCATCTGGGATAAGAATCTGCAATTGAGCCATTCTAGGAAAACAGATATTTTTGCAATCATTTTGAGCTTAAAACCAAATATAGAATTGTTTCTACTTACTCTCCTTATCCCTGGAGTCGATTTTAAGATTCAGGGTTTATGAAATAATCTGCATTATTGGTTTGAGAGAACTCTATTTCTGGGTCTTAGTCTGTCCTGTGCTAGTATCCAGGGAGACACACAATTATTTGGCTTCTACTTCCAGTAGCATTTGCTTCAATGACCTCTTGCCACATGGTTCAAGCTACTATTTATAAATGCGTATCTCCATCGAGTTAAAGATGAATTAATTTTATGTCATTCTCTTAGCTTCAGGTAAGATTTCATTGTTTTCCTAAACCTCTCTGAGACCAAGGGAGACTGAACCCTCATCAGATATTCTCTGCCACTGAAATCCCAGGGAGTCATCACTGTGACCCTGGGCACATCTGCTGGCCTGTCAGAGCTCAGCTGGAAAGTTGGTCTCAAACACCCTGTACTTTTGTTTCCTCAGATTAAAAGGTGGCATATCCTACCTCAGTTTCAGCACTTCTGCATCAACAGCTTAGCAGGTAGGCTCTATTTTTCTTTCTTTCCAATTCTCTTTTTTTCTTCCCAGTTCAGACACACAAAACTGGAGTGGTGAGTGGTAGGGAGGTGGAGAGAGTACCAGAGAAACTTAAAAAAAAGATGGTTCTTTTGTTGTTGGTTGTTTGGTTTTTTACTAATTTTCACCTGGATTGGGAGTTTTTAAAGATGAAAAGGCAATAATTGACCATTAATTCTCCACATCTTTTAATGATAACCCCCACTTGAGGCAAAAGTGGTCTCATTTATCACGCCCAAACGGAGGACAGTCTTGGGTTAAAATTACATTTAGGCTGAAGGAGGATTGCACAGAGAAATCAAAATATTTTATAGTGTCTTTTTGCACATGGAAAGTAGTTAGCACAGAGCTGCGTACTAAGAACTACTTGGTAATTTATAAAAGCTACAAACATATTTTTGGCTAAAATTACTGTGTCTTTATACATGAGGCTCTATGTACAACTCATCATATAGGTGATATCCTTTAAAACTCACAACATCCCTGTGAGATAAAAATTATTATCTCCATTTCACTGATGAAAAAATGGCTTAGAGAAATTACATAAATTACTCAAGGACACATAACCAGCAAGTAGTGAAGCTGTTTCAACTCCAAGTCTGTTGTGGAATCTATTCTCTGTTCTTTACCAGGTCACCATTCTGTTACTGCCTTTCCTGTTTTGTCTCTCATTCTAGGGCTGACTTAGCATGCCCAAACCTTTCCTATGACAGGGAATAAGAGAAGAATGTGGAGACAGAAATGAGAATGACATGTTTGTATGACAGTGATGCTAGCCACATATAAGGATAAAGTTTTTCTGAAAACATATTTAAACAAGAATTGAAAAGAAAATCAAAGTTATATGCAAGTTCAAGAACTTATTCATGTGGTTATTAGGAGTATAAATGATTTGAAAATTTTGTTTCTTTGGCATCCATAATTCTTCTGGATTTTTCACATGAGATGCTTTCTTAGAAGATATGGTTTCATATTTTCCTTAGGTCAAGCTTGTCAATGAATTTATTGCTTTCAGCTTCCTCTTTACATTAGACATCAACCCTTAAACAAAAAGCCTATATGTTGATTGATGCACATAATAGAACATTAGTTCAACTATCTTGTCTCTTGAAATTAGTCAAATTTAGTTTTAAATATATCAGAACTTTCCTTAGCTACCAGTAAGTATGGAAGAGCTATTTTTTATCTCTACAACTCTCATTTATTTTGTCTTATTTTACTTTGCTTCTGACTCAGTATTATTTGGCAAATGATCAGTGAAAGTCTGAGTTGAATAATAAAAGAGCTGAGATATGTTGGCATAATTGTGTGGGGAAGCTTCCTACACTACAGTATGTTTGGCTCTGCAAATCATTTTATTTGTGTCTGGATTCAAGAACATTAAAAATAACTCTCTAAAGTTTTTTTGGGAAAATATGACAGATCAGGAAAATAAACAAAATTAAATATTTCTTGAAATTTCTGATATTTGTGAGATAATGTAGAATTATGTTTAAGTGTATATTTTTATTCACACTGCGTTAACATCATGTTAAATTTGTTGATTGCTGAAAATAAATGAGCCAAGTCCAGTACATTAAATTAATTAAAGCAATTACATTTTGTGGAAGTTCAATGGTCATTAGGATTAGAGTCAAATTTTTCATGATTGGTTAAGCTAGTATTATATAAGGAACAACTCTACACTCAGTTATATCCAAAAATAGCTTTATACATTCTGCACACATTCCTCCTTTGTTAAAGAGGCCCACAACACATATCAGGTCCCGAAGTCTCCAGGGGATTGGCAATTGGAATTTCTAAACAATTTCTATAAATAGCTGATAATTCAAACCTGGTCTACCTGACGCTACTGAGTCAGAACCCACATCATGTCCAGGAAATACCTTGGCCCTTTCCATAACATGATGAGGAAAGTAGGGGACTCTACCTATCTCTATCTTTCTGACTCTGCTCAGGTGACTTTTCTCTTTCTCTATGCAAGCTATTTAATAATCTTTACAGTGTGAAATTCTAGGATTCATCTTGCACCCTTGCAGGAATGTCGACAATCTTGAAAAGTTTATTTTGGTTTGGCAGCTAGGCTACTGGTTTGAAGCCCTATATATGTTGATATTCTGTGAAGCATGACTTTTAACAAAGACCTTCTTGGAGAGTGCTGGAGTGATGATACAGAAGAAAGTTTCAGATTTAGAACCACTTATTCCACAACCATTTAATGGTTGCTGTTTTTGTGCTAGTCACAGAATCAGATCTTGGGTCACTTCTCCCAAAAAAGTTTGCAGTACAGTTGACCTGGTTTTGATTCCTGCTTCTATAAACTTTGGCATATTTAGACATATTCTTTAATAGCTTTGATCTATAGATTCCTCGTCTGTTAAAAAGAAATAATATTATCTTTGTCATGAGTATTTTTTAATTGAGTGAAATATTACATATGAATTTTTAGCATAGTGTACACTTCACCAGTCAATAAGTGTGGGGATTATAGAGACTTGGAGATGGAAAGCCTTGGGTTTAAATCCTAGATTTTTTTCTTATGGTCTATGTTACTTACATAAACAGCAATTCGTTTCTTCATTTATTACTGATTTTTAAATTCATAAGTTCTATGTAACAGAGGGTATTTCCTATGCAAGAACTGAGCTAAAAAATTTAGAAGCATAATTCTCCTAATCTTTATAAGTCATGTACAATTGTTCTCTGTTCTTTACAGATAAGGAAGCTTAATCTTAATCAGAGAAGTAACATTCCAGAAGCAGAGCTTCTTACCATGACACTAGACTATTGTCATGATTGAGTGAGCTAGTGAGCTAGTACACAAATATGTAGCACAAACCTTGGAATATAGCAGCAGCTGGAAAAATATTCCCATCTCCCTAACTTCTGTCTAGTAATAGATTCTCAGAACGGTTTTCAACCACAAGCGTTCTGTCTCTTCCCAGAGAAGCAATAAATACGCATGACGTTTGCAGGACATTTGGCTTTGAATAATAAAATTTATGACAAAAAACACTTTTGCTTTGGTGTAGTATTTAAATATGTGCATTTCTTTTCATGGATCAATCTTCTGAACCCTTAGCTAATGCTACATTTCTAGGAGCTTAAAGATGCATCCTTTGAGTCAGATAAAAAATAAAATGGCAAAATTTATTACAAAATGTATTTCGACTACATTTTCCACTGGGACAAAGTTATAGGTAATTGCACAATTCTAGTTTCTCCAGGCAGTAGGCCTGTAAGCAAGAGTTGTTTAGAGCAGCCAGAAACAAAAATCATATTTCAGTGGCATTTCAAGTTAAAAGCACCCCCTTCCCAACACTGTAAAAAGGAGTATGCCTAAAAGAAGACATTTTAAATGTTACTGGAGACTTTTGAAATAGTGAAGGCCATATGCAGAGTGCTTTACCATAGAATCTTTAAACACAGGTCTTCAATGGTGACTGCAGTATATAAATGGAGATATATAGAGAATTAATTTATCGTACGGTGGAGCAGAAAACTCACATCTGTTCTTTCTACAATCCAGTACACCCCATTTATTAACGCTGTTCTCTGCACTGTCAGTCTAAGGAATTAACTTGTGCAGACTAGCTTCTGAGGGGATAGATAGTGTGTTTATCAGGAAACTATACTAGTTTTGGCTTTTTTAACATCAGAGAACAAGAAATACAATATCCCCTATGCTCTATGTAGACTATGGCACTACAAATTTATAGTCATAGAGTAATTTTAGCATCAAAATCATATTCAAAATTGTAAGTAATAGATAAAAGTTTAGTGGGGTTTTTTTTCCTTTTAATCAACTAAGAATAGAATATTTAGAGTGGAATCTAATATAGTTATTTTAGTTTGTTGATGAATGATTCATTTCTAAATATATTGGTTACACACATCACTGATAATCTGAAAATAGAAAAAAAGGATTCTGTCATTTCCATTAAACATAGCAACTAATGTAGCTACATATTCTCATGTGTGTTGCTCATTTGAGTCATTATTCTATGAGCTCTGATGACCTAATAAATAAAAAAAAGATGCCATATTTTTGTGGATCCCAAGTGCTATGATCGGGAAATATAATGTGTAACCATGTATTTTTAATAGATTTTCTATTTTTATTTCAACATCACTTCTAGCTCTTCCACAGATAGAAAGTGCTTATTTCTTCCTACTCATATTGATTCTGATTGAGATAAAGTGAGAGAGACCACTAAGAAGCAAATTACACAGCTGATTATTTTCTCTTTCTTTTAATACTTTTGTTCCTAGGCTTTAAGGAGACCACACATTCTTGTTTGTGTTTTACCACAGTAGTCACTCTTTCATCTCGGTGACACAGTACTTCAGGGTATCGAAAACAGACCAATCCAAGACGCCAACCTCATATCTCTTTTCTACCATTCTCATGGTTTTAAGTACTATCTATGTGCTGATGACTCCCAAATTTGTTTCGATGTCTTTGACATCATTTCTAAATTCCAGAATTTTACAAATTGCCTGATCAACATATCATTTAAATATATAATAAACATTCCTTGTGACATACTCAAAATTGAACCTTTGATTCTTTTCTGGTTTCACTAATTGGCCCAACTATTCACTCAGTGGTGACTTGGTAATCCTGAAGACATATGGACTCTTCTTTCTATCACATACCTGATCCTTTAGCAAAAGCTCTTCAAAAAAGATTCAAAATCCTACTATTCCTCATTTATTTTACTTACAACCTATTCTAAGCCACCATCTTTCCTCATTTGAATTGAAAAAGTGTCTTCTTAGCTGGACTCTCTGCTTCTCTTTTTGTGTCCATATCCATTTAGCCTATTTTCTTTTCCACTTGGTAGCCCAAGGAATCCTTTGAAAACATTGAGTAACTGCTCTGCTCAAATTGTCCAATGATTTTCTATTACACTTGGAATAAGATGCAAAAGACACCACATGATCTGACCCCTTTCCCCATGAACCCCCAGACACCTAAGTGTTTATCTCCTACTGCTCTCCTCTTACTTTCTCTGTATGAGGCACACTGGCTTCTTTGCTTGCTCCTACCGCAGAGATTCTGTACCACCCGTTCGTTTCCAGAGGGTGATTTTCCCCCAGCTAACTGCATTGTTAACTGCCTGACTTTATTTTTTTAATATTCCAGTGTTTGTAATTGTGCCTGGTATAATGAATGCTCAATAAATTTTGTTAGATGAAAAAAAAATAATAAAAAGATCAATAAATATGCAATGGAATTATTCTATCTGCGTAAACTTTATCTAGGGTAAAACTACTCATAAATCTACTTTTGCCAGATAGCATTATTAAAAGTAAAAATTTGGTTAACATTTAATTACTAGGAGTATTATCAATTAAAAAATGGGAATCAGAAAATATTCCAAGTCAAATTCTCCTACTTGGTAACCAAAAATAATTAAAGCGTTATGAAATATATCTTTCATTTTGTGCTGTGTAGACATAGCCTGTAACTGATATTTACCAAGTGCTATGAAGTTTTACTGCTTGAGCAGATGGTGAAACAACCTCTTGTAAATAAAATTGGCCAGGTTGCTTTTGAAGCTCTTCAAACAATAAATAAAACACTGTATGGCAGAGAGTAATCTATATATAATAAAAGAAGAAAGATTATTTTTAAAGGTTGGAAAACTTCCTGTGTTTCAAAATATTAACCCCAAACTTTCTATCGATTCCTTTCTTTGGTGCTTTCTAGTGTCTCAAATTTGAAAAGATAATTTATGTATAATTTTTCTCCCAGCAAGTGTTGTTTTCAGCCATCTCATCCAAATCAGATTCATGGTTGTGAAAAGTAAAGCCAGTTTACACATGAAGAATTCTCAAATGAAGCATGCCTAAGAAAGAATCCTGTCCAGAGATAGCTTAATAAACCTCACTGCTTCTTCCTTTGCACCCTGCTCTGTGTCATTCACAACTTAGTGGGAATTAATTTGTAAAATGAATTGCATCTTGACAAGTGAAATAAATTTCTGTCAGGGTGACTTGATAGAATATTGAACTACTTATTATTTTAAAGAAATTAACAAAAACTTTTTCCAAATAAATCCTATTTATTATGTCTCATTATTTTGTTTCTTCTGTTTCAAACCCTGATTGAGTTCATCAAGAAAACAAACACAGTACTAAATGTAAATGCACCTAGTAATATCTTTGAAACACATGAAGCAAAAACTAGTTAGACTAAATCTGGAGTGTAGGCAGTGCTACAAGAGAAATGCATAATATTGTATGCTTATATAAGAAAGAAAGGTCACAAATCCATAATATAAGTTTTCAGCCTAATTAACTAGAAAAAAAATTCAAAGTCAGTAGAGGGAAAAAGAAGAGAAAGCAATGAAATTAAAAAAATTAATAAAAAACATAAAATAATAGAGAAAATTAAGAAAGTCAAAAGCTGACTCTGAAAAGGTGAATAAAATTGATAAAACTCTAGCCAGTGTGATCAAAAAAAAAGATTATAAAAATTATCAATATCAAGAATGAAAAAAGTGATAACACTTTAGATCCTGTAATACTAAATGGATAAAAAATTCTTATATTAACAATTTCATGCTAATACAGTAGACAAATTATAAGAAATGGGCAAATTCTTTAGGGAAAAAAATGCCATCAACGTTTAAACAAGAAGAAATTGCTTCATTTCTATTAAGGGACTTGAAGTTGTGTAGTTGTGTGCCTCTTAAAGACAGGGATACATTCTGAGAAATGCATCGTTAGACAATTTTGTCATTGAACATCATAGAGTGCACTTACATAGATGGTATAGCCTACCACACACCTAGGTTATATGCTATAGCCTATTGCTGCTAGGCTACAAGCCTGTACAGCAAGTAACTGTAGAAAACACAAGATTAGATCAAGCATGAGAGAAAATTACATAATCATGAGACACAGTAAACATAAGGTGTATGAGGCTGCTGTCAATGGCATATTGCTTTATAGCAAATTTATTTTTCTAAGTAAAAAGAATACGCTCTAAAACAATGAAAAAGTATAGTATAGTAAATATGAGAACCAGTAACAGTTGTTTATTATCATTATCAAGTATGATGTACTGTAAATAATTGTATGTGCTATACTTTTATACTAGCAGCACAGGTTTGCTTACACCAGAATCATCATAAACATGTAATACTTTGCATTATGACATTATGATGGCTACGATGTCAGTAGGTGTTAGAAATTTTTCAGTTCCTTTAATATTTGATGGGATCACTGTCATTTATGAGGTCTATTGTTGATCGAAATGTCGTTATGCATTATGTGACTGTACTTAAAACTTTTTCATAAAGAAAACTCCAGATCAATAAGGTTTTATTGGTGAATTCTATTAAATATTTAAAGAAAAAATAATATCAATTCTACTCACTCTTCAGAAAATAAAATGTGAGTAATCACTTTCCTACTCACTCCATTAAGCCAAAACCAGACATTACTGAAAACTTCAGACCTATGCATAGATACAAAAACTCTCATCAAATATTAGCAACTTGATTCCATATATAAAAATGATAATGTCTCATTACCAAGTTTAGTTTATCCAGGAATGAATGATTGGTTTATCACTAAAAAGCAATCAATGTGATTCATCATAACAGATTAAAAAAAAAAATTAAAATCATTGGATGATTTCAGTAGATGTAGAAAAAGCGTATAATAAAATTCAAGATAATTTTATTATCTTGAGGAGGGAACTCACTCAACTTGACAAAAGACATCAAATGAAAAGGTGATATAATACAAAGACAAAATATAATTAAAGACAAAAACTGGAATTATTATTTTTTTGCCACAATTGGAACAAGGCACAGTTGTCTGCTCTCACTACTTATTTTCGATTTTGCATTGGAGGTCCTAGGTGGAATATAATGCAAAAGTAATTAATTAATTAATTAAAATAAGATGAATTTTTTTTATATATTATGAAGTCTTTATTCACAGATGACATTACTAAGAAATCTATAAAGAAGCTACTGGAACTAAAAAGTGGTTTTATCAAGTTTTTAGAATACAAAGTAAATAACTGCTTCTATTTATTAGCACATATCAGTGAGTGTATACACTCAAAGTGCTTAATAATTGGAGAAAGTTCTTGTACAGCCAACATTCTCCCATCATATCTGCCATTTTCTGATGCTGTGCTGTCATTAGAAGAAATATCATGACTATAGGGAAATTATTTGACTTGGACTTATAAACCTCTATTGCTCATTTGGGTTGGATTGTTATTTTTATCTTTGTTTTAACTTCAGTGTTCAGGGAAAAAACATAATATTTATATTGCTGCAGAACAAATAAAACTGACAATTTGCCAACCATGTTTTAGTTTCCTATTGTTGTAATAAATTATTACAAATTTAGTGGCTTAAAACAACATACATTTATTATTTCTGATAGGTCAGAAATAAAAATCAGTTTCACTTTCATTGGCAAGTCTGTATTTCTTCTACTAGAGGAGAAACAGTTTCTTTGCCTTTTCTGATTTCTAGAGGCTGCTTACGTTCCTTGTCTCATGTCTCCATGTTCCAAAGTCAAAATCAGCAGTGTAACAACTTTCCTCCTTTCTGACATTTGTTTCTATCCTATCTCTTCTATCCTATCTCTTCTCTTTTGGAATTTGACCCTCCTTCTTCTCTCTAATAGACTCTTATAATTACATCGAGTCCGCCCAGATAATCCAGGAATGAAGTTCCATCTCAAGTTACTAACTATATTCAAAGCCCTGGGAGTAGGATGGGGACATTTTAGGAGGCCATTATTCTGCCTACCACAGTTCATTTCTGAGCACCACAGATTCGTATTCGTCCCACATAAAAATATATCCACTCTATTCCAAGGTCTCAAAAGCTTCAACTCATTCATAATTAACTCATGTCCAAAATCCCATCTAAACCTCATCAGCTCAAAAGTCCTAAATCTCATCATCTGAATCAGGTATATGTGAGATTCTGGGCATAATCCATGCTGGTGAAAAATTTCTATCTAGACCCTGAAACTACAAAACAAGTTATCTGTTTCCAAAATACAATGGTGGAATAGGTAGAGGGTATAATAGTTGTAGACATTCCCATTCAGAAAGAGAGAAAACAGAAGAATAAAAGGAGATATCTATGTGATATCTCTGTACCTTTCTCTCAATATTGCTGTGAGACTAAACCTGCTCAAAAAAATTAGTCTTAATTTAAAAAAAATAAAATAAAAAGAAGTTACCAATCTCAAGCAATTTTGAAATCTCAGCAGGCAGACTCAGGTTCCAAGAACTGAAGTTAATTCTCTGGCTAGCAGCTGCACCCTCAGGGTTCACAGTTCATCCTTTGGAGTCATGCTGCCTTTCCCATGAGGAGTAGCACGGGTTTGCAGATGAGTAGTCTTATGAGCCTGTTCCCTGTCAACAGAATTTTGGGAGGCCAGCAGCCTTTTTTCATTTTGTTCTCTCTGCCTTTTTCGGTCCAGGCTGTCAGTGTTTCTGCTGGGATAACATTTCCAGAAACTTGTAAATCTTAGGCATATATCACAGGAGTGTACTCTATTAGACAAAAGTCTCCTCCACAGATCTTTTCTGGATATTCTCATCTCTTATCTTGGTTTCTGCTGAGAAAACTAGGGGAATCTATGAGTCACATGCCTAATCTCTTCAAAGAGCCTTTTGTGTGATTTAATTCTCTGAGTTTTTGATATTTTGGAGGTGCTAGCAAAAAAGAGTCCAGCTTTACCTTTAGCTCCAGGGCACATTTTCTCTGATGGGGAATTTCCTAATTTTAGCTTCTTTTGCAGTCTTAATAGGCTAAGAATTTCCCAAATCATCAAGTCCACATTCCTTTTTTGCTTAATGGTTCTTCTTTTTCTGTATCTTTTGGATAACAGCAAGAAAAAAAATCAGATTATACTTTCAACACTTTGTAAATCTCAGCTAAATATCTGAGTTTATTGCTTTCGAGTTCTGTTTTCTACCCAACTAAAAGACACATTTTAGTTAAGTTTTCTGCCATTATATAACAAGGATTTATTTTTCTTCAGTTTCAATAAACTGATCCTCATTTCCCTTACCAGCAGTACCTTTAATATTTTTCCACCAAGTTTCTTTTTATGACAATATGTTTATTTTCTAAGAAAATATAGAATGTTTCTACCATGCTTTCTCACTTTCTTCTGACCCCTCACCTGCAGCAACTTTAACATCCATATTTCTACCAACAGTCTACTCAAAACAACAGAAGCTGATACCAGACAGGAGAGAAGATACTATGCTGTTGGCTTTGAAGGGAGAGAAAGAGGCAGTTAAGGAATGTAGGCAGCTTCTAGAAGATGAAAAATGCAAAGAAATGGATTCTCTCCTAGAGCCTGCAGAAGGAATTTAGGTCTATTGACACTTTGATTTTAGCCCAGTGAGACTGATTTCACATGTATGACCTCTATAATTGTAAGATAATAAATTCATGTTGTTTTAAGTCACTAAGTCTGTGGTAATTCATTATCGTAGCACTAGGCAACTAATATAGTCCATGAACATGATTTTGTGTTCTGTGATATATTATGTTCTAGCATATTTTTTGCTTCTGACAAGCAACTTAACTTTATAAATGGTTCTCTTGAAGTGATTTAAAGTAAAGGTGGGGAAGTACAAAGGAAATATAAGTTATTAGTAAAATAATAGCATAGACTCAGGAACAGACTGCATGATTTTACTTAATTTCTCTATGCTTTAGTTACCTGTGTACAAAACTGCAATAATAATTATACCTACCTCATAGGATTGTTTTTAATTTAAATGAGATAATCTATGTAAAGTACTTAGCACAGACTGAAAAAACAGTAAACACTAAAGGACATTAAGGTAATATTTTTCTTCCATCTAGTACTTACTATTTTTTTTATTAAAAAAAAAATCCTTTTAATAGGATATTGCCACATAACATATACTTCTGCATCAAACTAGAGATAAGAAAAAATAAAATAAAACTTTGCAATCCAACTGGATACAAAAGATAAATGATATGACTATGTGATAAGTATATAAAATATCAGTACAAATCTGTATTAGGTGGAGGAGATTAGAAAATAGGAGGCATCTCAATGTTTAAAGGTGGGGGAAGGCATTAAAATCAGATGGAAAAAAAAAATCATCCCAGGGAAATTTAAATGATAAGGATAAATTTGAGAGATTTCCCAGACCTATTTCATCCTTGTCCTGGTCAAAAGCACAGAGCAAAGTTATTTCACTAGTAAGTGACTGTTCATAGACTACGAATATGCAAACATGCTCATAACACACCACATAGTATAGGCATAAATGTAACCATTTCCCTTTATGAATGCTAAGGAATTAAAGAGAGTGGACACTTATTAAGTGCCAGCTACTTTAAATTGGATATCTTATATGTCACTACATCTTTCTGAAGTAAGAATTACTGCTTTAGTGTTACAGTTGAGGGAACAAAGGCTCTGGGATATAGATTTGAATGCAAATCTGTTGATTTTCCATGGTAACATATTAGTATTTTGTCATCTTTTTTTGGCAACAGGATTGCTTTGAGAAATTTTGTATATTTCTAAACCCCAGTTTTCTAGCTGTAGATATCATTGAACACAATAAGACTTACCATCTAATTTTTGTCAAGAACTATACTCCTCAAGATTTTCAGATCTTCAGTTGGGGTTTATTTATTTATTTATAAAAAAGAATGAATTATGTAGCACTTGAATTTTAGAACAAATCCAGGATGTGGTTCCATAGTGTAGCAGTTAGCACGTCTGCTTTACATGCAGAAGGTCCTAGGTTCATGTCCCAGTGGGTCCACAGTCATGGACTATGGCCATGCCACCCTGAATAAGCCCATGTGTGATCTCGGAAGCTAAGCATGGTTGAGTCTGGTTAGTACTTGGATGGGAGACCACTTAGGAAGACCAGGTTCTATAGGCATAAGTAATAATAAATAATAATAATTAAAAAAAAAGAAATTGCTTCTTCGAGTGAAGGTAACATTTGCAGTAAAAACACATTTTAAATTATGCTATAAGAAACAAATACAATATCATTTATGAATGTTACTATGACTTTTGTATTTTGCATGCCATGTATACCATCTCTAAGTGTATGAGTCCTTAGTCTTTACTTTCACTCTGAAGCTGTTTCTAAACCATGTCAAATGCTATCTTTGGAGTCTTATTAATTCAAGATTTTTATGATTCCATATATAACTTGTTTATCAAAGAGTCTGATTTTAGTAGGAGTATAAATAAGAAGTAGTTTTATTTTTTTCTCCAATCCCTGCATTTAAACTTAATTTGTTGTTTCTCCTGTTCCTGCCACTAAACATCATCTTATAAAAATCTTTTAGTGCTTTCGCTCTGTTAGGTTCTGAAAAGCCCAGACCCGTTTAGTCTGGGCTACAATTTTAATTTCAAGTCCATTCTAAAGATTTTCTCCCTTTGCACCAACTCTGTATGGTTCTGTTATCTTTCTTTAGTTCTTATTTGTCTTGCGATGCCCTGTGTTGATTGTTTCATTTCCTGGGGTACGTGGGTAGACTCCCGAGAAGCCCTTGAATGAAGTTTCTCTGCTGCACCAGATTTGGGAGTATCCTAAGATAATCTGTCCTGACACTCTCCATCATCTCCTGCTCAGTCTCCTTTTGCTTGGATCTTCTTGCACAGGAGGAAGCTTTCTTGAGCAGGTACTAGAAAGATGGTACAAGCCCCGAAATCTTCCTTAGAAACCGTTTAGCCCAAGTGGAACACTCTATACCTGTTGCATCAACAGCGAGGTATAAGTCACTTATTACTCTTCCACGTTGCATCCTCATGGTTCCTATTTTTCCTGCTAGATAATCAGGGAGAACAGATCAAGTTTTCTGTCTGACAGGGCATCCCCATGGGAATGAGGCAGCAATCTATCCCTGCAGGAACCTCCTATCTTTATAAATGGTTCTTCAGGAGGGACCGTTCCTTGGCTTGTACTTGTGATAAAGGAAAGAGCTCTTTCTCATCAAAGATGGGAGTTGAGTAGTCATAAGTTGTGGGCAAGCACCAATAGAAAATCACAAAAAAATGAAATATGAAAGGGGTATGATATGAGAAGATGTGTTTTGGATCCAAATAGACCTGGAATGAAATCCTTGGCCCTTCCCGGTCTGTGTTTGGATGATCAGTTAATGCATTCTTCGGGAGCCTTCATTATATACATTTCTCCATGTGTAGAATAGGATTCCCTGCCTTACGAGGAGGTGATGAGAACCTTCAACATAGTACCATCCATGAAAAGGCTGAGCTCAGCATAGTTCCTGGCAACACAAATAAGCTTCCTCATTTAGGAGTGCCCTCAGCCTTCCTTCACAGTCTTCCTGTGTCCTCAGTCTGCTCTCTCTCCAATTTCCTAAGGGAGCATTCTTTGTTTTTGTTTTATTTTATTTTATTATTTTATTTAATTATTTATTTTATTTTGTTTTATTTTAAATTTATTGGATTGACATTGGTTAATAAAATTACATAGGTTTCAGGGGACAGTTCAATAATACGTCATATGTATATTGCATTGTGTGTTTACCACCCAAAGTTAAATTTCCTTCTGTCACCATATATTTGAACCCCTTTACCTTTTTCTACCTCCCCCATACCCTTTTTCTCCCTGGTAACCACTAAACTGTGTCCATGAGTCTCCTAATGGAGCTAGTTTATATTTTATTCATTTTTCTATTTCTTTTATTCTGCTGACTAAAATCATCTGTGCAGAGAAAAGAGTTTGTCATTTAGCTTTCAACTCTCCATCTTGTCACGTAAATAAGCATTTAATGTTCATTCTTTTAAAATTGTTTTTCTTTCTTTTTTCAACAGCGAATTTTATCCTCAATCACCTATATATTTAATTTCTGTCTTTTTTCAATCTATAAAAATTATAATCTTTTCCACCCTAAGAAAGTTAAAAAGGCAAAATATTTTTTTCCTTCTATATTTCATTCTCCTCTGAATACATCCTACAACTTTCTTTTTTTAATCAGAGAAGCATCTTAAAAGTTGTTTACACAAAATGTCTCTTCTTAACTTGCCATTCTTTTCTCAATTTATAGTTTGACTTATTTCTCCTACATCGAGATACATCATTATTAAGGTATAAAAAAACGAAGATTTCCAAAATTCTACTAATTCTCTATTGTCCCTCTTACTCCCCACAAAAAAAGAAGAAACCAATTATCCTGCAATGTTCTTCAGCAAATTGTGCTATATCAACCCAATCGTCTATCCTAAAATCTTGATATCACTCATCCTCAATTCTTCTTCCTCATTCACTGGCCTTCGCATATACATTTCACCACCCAGTCCATCAACCACTTACTTCTAACTCTCAAATATAATTTCTACTCTCTAATTTCTGTCAGCTAACTATTTTAATAGCTTTTTATCAATATCTTTGTATTTCCAATTCTCAGCCTTGTCCCTGCTCCCCTCTGCTTGTAGACACTACTTTTCTGATTGGACATAACCAAACCATCTTAGCATACTATTTCTTCCCCACTCAGCCTATTCTTTAGCTATTACAAACTAAGTTTTAGTGTCTAAATGACCAACACGACTTAACAGTTGCATAGTCCACTGTCCTTCCTCTTTCTAATGTGATTTTTGCATTGGAGTGGAGTCTATTTCCTTTCTCCTTAAATCTATAATAGCCTTGTACCTTGCTTTAACCAATAAAATGTGACAGAAGTAATGGTTTGTCAGATCTATCCTTAGGTCGCAAGAGACCTTACATGCTTCAGCACTCTCTTGGAATTCTGCTAATATTTATGAATAAATCTAGCCTAGCCTGCTGGAGGATGAGAGACCACGTGGAAGGCAGACTAATAATCCCACATGAGACCCTCCTGACTCAGCCAGCTGATTTAACCACCTGGGTAGCGTTGTATAGAGGCTTTAATTAGCTGATTCTGGTCCAGAACAATAGAAATGATCACCTGACTCAAACATGTGAGTACCTAGATACTTTTTTGTTTTTAACCACTAAATTTTACAGCAGTTTGTTATGCTGGAAAAGCTAACTGATACAGCATGTCAAATTCATATTGGCACTGAAATTATCTAATTGAAGAGTGTATGTTTCATACAACAAATATATTTTATTTAACTTTTGCACATTAATGATACTTTATCATTTTAAAACCACTTTATTGAGATACGATTGACATATAATAAACTGTACATATTTAATGTAGGGAACTTGATGAGTCTGACGATAAGTATACACAATCTATGCCGTAACTATATCCATCACCTCCAAAAATTTCCTTCCACACTATCTATTAATTAATTTATTCATGCATGCATGCATGCATTCATTCATTTATTCTTATTATTATTTGTGATAAGAATAGTTAACATAAAATTTACTCTTATAGCAAATTTTTACATATACAATACATTATTATTACCTATAGGTACTGTTCTTGACAAGTGTTTTTCACTTTAGAATTTTTTTTTTAATCACTTTAAAATACAACTTTTGGGTTGATATTACCTTCTGTTTCCATTCAATCATAGTAGAATCTTGTCAACTATTTCTTTTTAGTCTACAGTTAAAACTATTTGTTCATATTAGGGTAATTTCTCATCCTGACAAACATCATGTTTTCCTTCTTTGATTTTAATCATTCTCTTTTCTGTTATAAAGGCAATCATCAACTTTCTCTCCTGGACATGTTATGCTTTCCTAAGCTTTTAAAATGTATTCAAATTCTTGTCTTGTATATCTTATCTTATTTACTTCACAAACCTTATTTCTATTTATTTTCCTTTGCTGATGTCATGGTAAACAATATCATAAGTCCAGCCTATCTTTTTCTTTCCCTCATACCTTCTCCTATGTCCTCCACAAACATTATTCCATTCTCTCTGGATTTGCCTGCTGAGAGGACAGATCTTTTTCTAATAACTTTTGAAAAATATGTCTTCAATGAAAATATTTATCGTATACTGTATGCTTGAGATCTGATTTGTATCTTTTAGTTATATTAGTTCTCCTGTGAATTTTGTATGAATTGTATTATATGACTACTTCCTTGTAGCTACATAACTCTGATTCTATTTCCCTATACACTTCATGACTCTGCTTTAAGGCTCACACTCAATCACTAAAAGGAAAAGCTACACCACACAGCTATGACTTGAACATGCAGAATCAGGTTCATAAGAATTAAAGAGCTCAGTGGCATTGAAAATATACGATACAAGGTGGGGAAAAAAAGTATGGAGCATAATGGTTCATGTTGTCATTTCTTATTAAACTTTGTTCATATTTTCACCTTGCTGAAGGTAACATCAGGTGCAGTATAAGTCATATTTGTTAACCAGTACACTTCAAAAAATACTAAGGATTTATAGGTTATGGTCTCTATGGTATCTAGAAAAAATGAGAGTGTATAATCAATTGTTTTTTATGTAATACTATACTAAGAGATTAGGGACCTGAGAGCACAGTTTAGATGCTACAAAATGTATAGGAAACTATAGAATAATATTGAAAAGAACAAAGGTTCTGGGGAGAATTTGAGTGGCTCCTGTTGCCAAGGAGATCTTAGGAGTAATTGTTATAGTAACATCTTTTCAACAGGAGGAATTACGTTCATGAGGTTTGGGTCTCAGAGGCTGAGGAAGACATAACTCTTGTTCCTGATTACCAAGACATTATGATGGAAGGTACTATGGGGATTTTGGATGAAAAATGGCTAGGAGAGGTTCTGATTCCTTTTAGCTGATGGGAATCTCAACAAAGATCTTGCAAGTCCGGCTTTCAGTTGCAGTCTAGAGAGTGGGTTATGGGTGGGAAGTAAAGGAAAGTAAATGATTGCTGGAATGGAATTCATGATTCGAATAAGAATTGCTCTTACAACTTAGATATTTTTTGTGTGTAGTAAATTATTATAAATAAAGTTATTTATTTTGAAGATGCAGTAGAGTTGAACATTGTATTTGAGTTATGCTTATCTGCATCTTACTGGTACATAAGTACAAAAAGTAAATAATATATCAAACAGGGTAAATTAAAATTACATGGTAAAAATAATGAATAAAAATAGATTTTATGGAAATAAATAATAGTCACTTTATTTTCATAAAAAGAACTTAAATTCTAGGTATAGAAGATATGATAGGAAATAATATTTTATTTTTGTTGATTTCAGAGTTAAAAATATTTATAGACAAGACTTTTATTATGTTATGTATTAATCCAAACCCTCAAACCAAAATAACTCTGATGTAGATGAGTTGAGATATAGTGCTATCACTCCCAGTGAACAGATGAAGTTGATATCACAATGATCCAAAACTAAATAAGCAATATTAGGAATAAATATTCTGTGTTCTAAGTGATAATGAGGGCTTCTGCTTTTTTGATTACTTGGTGAAAAATTGAAAGTAAGGGATGGCACAACTTTGGACCTAAAAAATTATCCATAATAAAAATGCTTTAGGTGGAACATCAATTTACGTTTTTCAGTCCTTGTTCTTCTTGATCTCCAAGCCTTCTGTGTCTTTATTTTCTTTCCTGTTCACCTCCTCTGCTCTGGCTTCTCTGATTCTCCAAATCTTTCTAGAACCCTTCTCTACTTCCTTCTCACCTACAGCAGACTATTGCTGAGCTAATTCTATTCCTTTCCCCCTTCCTAGCCTAAGGGGTGAGAGAGTGTTAATCTATTTCTCTGCCCATGGAATGCATTGTGATTTTAGAAGGGTATTCTTAAGAGAAAATGTCTTAACCCAAAGAGGTTTGGGTTAAAGAAAGGTTTTAAGCAGTGGCATGCAAGTCAGTGATTTTGTTGTTGTTATTGTTGTTGAAAATTGAGGCCTTGAGATGCCTCTCAAATTGTACCTCACTGAGGAAGTTGCTGCATTTCAATCAGATCAGCACTGTTCAACAATGTCTCTGGTGAATTTATCTCAGAGATATACAACAGAAGTCTTTAGACTTCAGACAGTGTCAAGTCATAATGATAACCTAGAATTTAGTATATATTATAATTCAATTTAAAATTTAACAAAACAAACAAACAAACAAACAAACCCTAAATAGTGTATTTAAGACTAAACAAGGAACATATAGAATATTTTAGAAACATATGAAGTCATTAAACAGGATGAATTAGACCAGCCAAGAAGTCTTTTTCAAACCTAAAGTAATATCAAATAATGTAAAATATGACTTGTGTTGCCTTAACTTCATAATATAACCTTATATTTAACAGAGTGATTTGATTTAGGGGCTGGACTTGGGCAGAATGACTTCGAGAAGCACTGGGATAAGTTGTTGGTTTAACAGTAGTTTGTATGCTATCTTAAGACCTTGCTGCTTCTTGGATAACTTATTCTCTTCCTCTGGCCTCTGTGTTTTAGACATGTTAAAAAAAGTGTTAATGTATTATTTATTTTTACTTAGTAGAGGTGGACAAGGTAGTGACACTTGACAATAATACCTAAATTCTGACGAAGCACAAAATTTAAAGTGTAGTTACATATACAGACATAGGATTCATATTAATACAGGTTCATAAATTTGACTTCAGTCTACAATTATCCTTAGATTGAAAAGCTAATTAAGTACCATCTCATCTCTCTCATTCTTCAACATGTTACAGCTCCAGGAAATTTAAATGCTTAAGTGTTAGTAGATGTTGCTACTGGTGTTAAAACAGGGCACAATAGATTAACTACATCGTTAAAGCAATTATCTAAGTGAAAGTATTCATAGATTCTGTTGCTGAGTTTAACAGTATTTAATACTTGGATTAGTAACTAAAATTTTAATACTTAGATTAGTAACTAAATAATTGGATCAATAACTAAAGTTTATTAAATAAAAGTCTTACAAAATCATTCTTCTCAATCGCTATAATTTAAAATAAAATTTCATTTTGTGTTAATTACAATAGCTTTATTTTTTTATGTAACAATTATTTTGAAGTATATTCCATTTTTAAAAAACAAATATGAACATATACATTTCAGGGTAATTGTTCATAATTTTAAAAAGCTATTTCATAAAAGATTCATGATCACATTATTTGAAATAACATGCTCTCTCAGCACACCTAAGTGCTCATTTACACATCATTAACTACCTGACAGAGAGGAAAAGTTTGGGAACAGAAGAGAGAAATTTAAAACTAATGCAATGAAGTCACTAATAATTGAATATGAAAACAAACATCTGAAATTTATAAAGTAAGTCAATGAGAAAATAAACGTTTTTATTATCTGGACAATTTTTGAACCATTTTAATGGTATAAAGTGAAATAAGTCTTCAATTTACCTGAAAATAATTTAAGGTAAGCAGGTTTTGAAATTACCTTTATAGTCTTCAAATCAGCACAAAAGACGACTATAATTTTTTCATTGTATGATTGTCAGGAGCATTATGTTCAGAGGTGTGAATTGTTATAGATGCCTATGGCAACTTAATACTCCTACAGTCACAGGGCTGGGAAACACAGATCAATAGCACAGAGTGGCTGTAATCAACATGCAGATTAATGAACAGGGCCATATCCATTGGGGAATACTAGAACAAAGACCAGTTGAGCATTTTAATTGCTAAGTTGCTGCTAAGTCTCAATTCTCCATCAATCTCCATCTATTATGACCGTTGATGCATAGCAGACATTAAGAGAAAACAATAACATAATGATTTATAAGTGCTACGGTGCAAATGAATGGTTAGCTCTGGGAAAATCATGGCCGAGATTATTTCATGGCTCAGACTTCCTAAAAGATCTGACATATTATTTCTAATTTTCTTTGTTCCCTGGACCTGACCTGCCTATATTTAATAAATTGGTTTTAATGGAACTAATAGCACAGCAAAAGGTTAGTTGAACAATCTTTTCCCTAGCTATCTCAACATAGGTTTGAATTGTTCCTTTAACTAACTTACTTGACTTAGAAAATTCACAGCCAGATAAATTAAGAATGAAAGGTACTCATGAAATCATCTAAAATATTATCATCCTGTGAGGGCAAGACTTTCTCACAGTATGATCCATGTATCATTCATGGAGTCATAACTAGGTACATTCAGCGGCCATTATCTTTATTTTCATTAACATTGACAGCTCAGTTCACATATTGGGGTTTTAAATAAGAATCCTTGAAGTTGACCTGCATGCAACCCATAGACTGTTTCCTGATCTGGGAGGTAATCTCCCATAGCTGCTTTAGAAGGTATAAAAATTATTATATTGTAGATACTTCACTGTATTGGAAGATTTACATGTGTTCCTCTAATCCTTACACCAACTTTTTGACATAAATAACATTACCATTCTTTTTATAAGTGAAACAACTAAAGCTTGTTGACTTTTCTAAGTTACATTGCACGTGAACTGTGCAGATCATTCTAATTAAAGGTTTGTTATTTCCTAAACATCTTGCTAGATCTTAGACATTAAGTCTGGGATGACTTCTCCTGGGAATTCTTAACTAAACAATGAATTTAAAAGTTTTTAGTTTTCTTACAAATTATACACATACAGAGTATCAACCTACTAGCTTCTGGGTGATGTGAGATGGAAAAATCTTTCACTCTGGTAAAGCTATGTCTTTGAACTTGTTCTAGTTTAGTTGCCCTGAATTCCTTTCCTTTACTGGATGAATTTTCTAAACAAGCTACTGTAGGTTCATGAACTCAATCAAATGGACTCTGCTTGGGAAGTTGGAGCATGTCACTAAGGCAGAATTTAGGCAAATATTATCTTAATTTATACGAGTTTTCTATTTTACAGAAGACTTCCTATAATTCTCTTTTTTAAATTTGATTCTCACACAGCCTTTTGAGTAACATTAACCTAATACCACTTAATACCTTATAGATATTAACCTTAACTGGCAATTTTAATTAATTGATTTTATTGAGATTTAATTTGCAAATTTTGAAGCTGAAAATTACGAGACTGAAATAAGTGTTCAAGGGTTCAAACAAAATTCTTCTCTTAGTGTAATGTTCTTTGTCACTTTCCACAAGACAGTTTGGAACCTATCACTAAATTGTCTGCAGAGAAGACGTGAAATCACAAACAATTGTTCTTATATACATCCTGCATTGATCGCTCTTTGTTTCCTTTATTCTTCCAAGAAATTGGTATGTAAGTTTAACTTTCTACTAAAACTTTCTTACCAAGAATCCCCTGTATTAAAATCTGGATATTTTACATTCTTATGCTAATGTTCAAGTCAGACCTGTCAATGGTACAGGGATCCAGTACAAAAATTAGTAGTCAGGAGATTTAAACTTTAGTTCAGCTTCTATCAAATATTTGCCTTAGGATCTAGGGATAGTATCTTAAACTTTCATAGTGTCATATTTCTCACCTATAAATTGAAAGTATTTTTAAAGTTCTTGTCATCCGACTCTTGCAAGTTCTACTTAATTATGGGACCATACAGAAATTCTTATTTTTACAAGTTATTATTTTTTTCAACTATCTCTCATTACTTTTAAAAATTGACCCTCTATGTTTATAGTAACATGAGATTAACACATCTTTTAAGGGCTACTTGCATCTCTGTGTGCTGTATGATGTCTTCCATGTGCCTCTCTGGCCAGATAGATCAATGGCCGCCACTTAGAATCAATCATTGCATTGTCATATTCGGTACTGTCATCTTCAATCTGAGAGTCATTAAACTCTGAACACCATCTCAAGTATCTTCAACCAATGGAATTTGATTTTTAGGTTATTTTCCAGGCTGGATATATATTTTTCTTATATTCTTATTTTCAACCTTAGAGTCTCTGTCTTTTGCTAATTGGTATGTACTACACCTTTCATTTAAGAAACAGCTGTGAATTTAATTAATGTGTTATTGACTCCCACCCTTTTCCAGGTCATTAATGAGGAGGTTAAATCAGAACAGACTAAGCTTTGTCTCTGGTCCCAGGGGGACTTTTGGAAAAACTTCTTCCAAAGCATTTCTCTCCATTTGCATTGCTTTAGAAAAGTCATGCTATATGGTACTGAATATATTTTGGAAATACAGTATTTGAGATGTTAAAAATATATTTTGATGATTATGTTTTAAAAATATTTTTTAAATTATAGTTTTCATACAATATTATATTAGTTTCAGGTGTAAAACATAGTGATTAGACACTTATATAACTTAATGAAGTGATAATTCCAGTAAGTCTAGTACCCATCTATATACATAACTATTACAATATTATTGACTATATTCCTTATGCTGTGCTTTATATCCCTGTAACTATTTTTATAACTGAAAATTTATTCTTCTTACTCTCTTTTACGTTTTTTTACTCATCCCCTAAGAGTACATGTTTTAAGTCATGTCGTAGTTTTTAGAAATCTCCCCTCTGATAGGAATTGTAATCTATGGTTCAGTGGAACATATATTTTGGAAGAAGTCAATGAGTGATAGAATATGCAGCCAGTGGTATCACCTTAAACACTTTACAAAATCCTATGGAATATAGAATAGTCTGAGATATCTATCATAGACATGTGGGAGGCAGGAAAAAACTCTGGTCACAAGCATGTTTAATAACCAGTGAACCATTAGAGTTTACGCTATTAGAATTGTTATGTTGGATGCACAGGTATAAGATCAAGAATTTTGTTTATGGTGCTTATGTTTCTGTTTAATAACATATACAAATATATGCATATAAATGCTGATTAAAACTGACAATGGGTAGAGGAGCTAGCCAATATATCAACTATCTTCCTAGATCACAAGGATAAAATAAAGTACTTCAAAAACACAGAACTTCAAGTGCAGGTTTATAAATCTGTCCTTTTCTGAAACACAGCTGAAGATTATAACATGGAGGTGGGGTATCCTTAACCTCGAAATTAGAGAATGTTTTTTTTTTCTCCTCCCTCTTATACTGCTTGGACAACGTGCTAAATACACTATAATTTGAAACAAAGTGAAAGTAGAATCCAAGAAATAACAGATCTTTTCACAAACACCACCACCCACACAGATACGACATAAAACACACTTCATAAGAGTGCTGTGCTGTTTCAGCAAGTGATGGATGAATTGGTTGTGGTACATGGGCAGACAAAGAAAAGAAGGGGATACTATGCTTAGAAGCTGCTTTTCCTAGGGCATATTAATGTCATGCTGACATTTCAATGGAAGAACTTCAAGAGAATAAATGTGACCAAAGCTTTCCTTTTTTCCCCCTGCCTTCACTCATTCTCTAATAATTGCAGACTTCATTTATATAAAAGAGAGAATTTCCTCCCTGTCAGGAAGGGCAATATCTAGCATAAAGGGCTGTATTAGATTTCTAGGGCTGCCACAACAAACACAAATTAGATGGCTTAAAACAAACAGAAAATCATTCTGTTGCAGTTTTGGAGGCCAGATGTCTGAAATCAAGGAATTGGCAGGCAGGGCTGTTTACCCTCTGTTGTCCCTTTAGAGGAGACTTTCTTGCCTCCTCCAGCTTTCAGTGGCTCCAAGTGTTCTTGGATATGGCTGCCTAGCTCTAATCTTTGCCTCCCTCTTCACATGGCCTTTTCTTCTTCTCTCTGTGTAGTTCTTCTCTGAGTGTCTCTTCGGATGTTTGTCATTGGAATTAGGACACATCCAGATAATCCTGATGATCTCGTCTTGAGATCCTTAACTTAGTTACATCAGCAAAGACCCTCTTTCCAAATAAACCGACATTCATAAGTTCATAGACATATCTTTTGGGAGGCAACCATTCAACCCACTATAGGGCACAAGGAAAATGAGTGGAAAAAAAAAAAAAAAAACCTTTCTAAAGTCATTTTTACAACTAAAGAGCAATAGCAACAAACTACCAAAACAAAATGTGTATTCAAACCAAATTAAAAGTATCCACATCTTTCAAAATGAACTTATCAATGAAGTGACTAGTTTGTCCCCAAACAGGAATCTAGTTTATAAGCTACTTTAATTTTATAGCATATGCTTCCAATTCAATTGGCAAAGCATGACTTTTAGGCAGAATTTTCAGAAATGTAGTAGGCAAAAAAAAATGCAGGTATAAAATTCTATATTATATCTACTAGTGGTTTGAGCTTCCTCTCCACCCTCAGGTTACTGAATAGGTAAAATTTTAAGAGTCAGTATTCAAATGAAGGTTGAAGGGGGAGAGACAAGTGATGCTTAGGTAGAACAGGACAAGGAAGCAAGTGGAATACATTTATTTTATTTTGAGTTGATAGCAGATAATCATGAATTTGCCCACATTCGGAGAGATATGAACAAAGGTAAATTTTTCCCAGCATTGAATCTATTAAGAAATATTGCAACACAAAAAAGGAGAGAAAGATTGCCTGCAAAAGAAAAACATAGAGCTCATATTAAAAGAACATGTATTTCTGAAAATTTTTGAAAAGTTAGATTTATTTGAATTGACAAATACGTATTGAAGACCTTATTTGTGACAGGCATACGGCAGTGATTGAGATGAGAGCAGTGAACAAAAACAGACAAAGAATCCGGCTGAATTTGAATAGAGAATTTAGATAATAGACAAGAATTCAGTATGTTTGGCAAAGATAAGTGCTAAGAAGAAAAATAAAACAATGAAGAAAAAGAGTAACAGTGAGTTTTTATTTTTTATTATTTTTACTATTAACAAACTTTATTTTTAGAAAATGTGAAAATCAAAAATATATGCTCTATATTCCAGTTTGACAGTGCATTTATTTATTTATTTATTTGTTTGTTTGTTTATTTATTTATTATTTTGACAGTACATTTTTATATGGGATAGATAAGTGGCTCACACTCTCAATGGATTGAGTAAAAGAAAAAATAAAAGTTTGGATAAAATGAAAAAAAGAGTTAAAGAATTAAGGAAAAATTTAAAAGGGCAAATAAAATATGACATTAAATCATTTTTAAAAGACATTAAAATATAGCTAACATACAATATTGTATTAGTTTCAGGTGTATACCATAGTTATTCAACAAAATATGACATTAAATCATTTAAAATGCAATTAGGCATAGGAACCTGTTAAATCAGTATTACAAAAAACTGAATAAGGGAAGTAGGGAGAAGGTTTAAAAATAAGGTGGAACAAGAGGAAAATGATAGTATTGAAAGTGTACAAAAGAAGAGCACAAACATTGAGGACATGCAGTGTGGTCTCAACAAGTGCATAATGATTGGCCTGAAGTTAACTCTTAGGGTTAACTTCAGCTTTAATACTCATTGTGGCAATGAGAACTTGAACCAGAGGCAGTGGCTGAACTTCAGCATAAAAAGCATACCTTCAAGACTTAATTACAGGCCCTTTTACATAAGCAACTCTCCAGCTCTACTCCATCCCTAACTTAAATAAGACTTGCAAAATACTGTAATGTTTATCTAAAAATTTGACTTTACTTGAGGGCAAGATTGGAGTCTTCCATATCTTTATTCCCTGAACAGAGCATAAATCAGAATAAGTGTTAGAATAAGTCCTAAATGAAGTTAGATCTATAAATATGTCAAATAGTGGATAAAGACGATCATATTTTAATTTTTATTTTAGAGCATACACTCAACTTCATTTTAAATGGATAGCATACTTATTAAATGCCTTGCTTCTCCAGATAGACAATTGCCTTTAATCCCCAATATACCTCTTACTAATTGCCTAATTTAAGGCAAAATAATTTGCCTACCTGTTCTTCAGTTTCTTTATCTGTAAATTGGTTGTTTGTGAGGGACTTGCCATGTAATAAACATGTCATAAATAATAATCTTAACAACCATCTGCTGTGTTTGTCTTAAGCTGAGAAGACAGATGCAGAGAGGTTGGGTGACCTGCTAAATAACATTTAACAATTAGGTTACAGAGTCAGGACTGGAATTCAGTTGCTCAAATGCCTAGGTGAGCTTTTTTTGCACTTTGGGCTGCGGGGGTGAAGGGGGGGTGGCGCGTTAAAGAAGAAGGAGTCATTAGTGACCGTGATATTTCATATGTGCATGAAGAACAGAATCTTGATTTTTAAATGTCATAGAAGTATTAATAGATATAAAAACATTTGGTGGAAGGGATGGGAAAGATAATGAGTTTGGTTTTGGGAAAGTCGAATTGGAAATATTGCCACAAGATAATTATGGAGATGACCATGTCAAGCTCAATGGTTTTTCATTGCACTAAAAATGAAATCTAAAGCCCTCTCAATGACCAATAAAACCTGTTAGGTACTTTGTAATATCTGTTATATGTTCCTTCTCTGACCTCCTTTCTCTCTTTCCTATATACCTCCCTCTTTCTTGCAATTCTATGATTATGCCAAGACTGTTTTGATTATAGCCTGTGCCCTGGCTGCTCTCTATCCTAGAATTTTCTTTCTCCCAATATTTGTATGCTTACTCCTCCCTCTCCCCGCCCCCATTTAATACAGATTCTCTTTAAGGACCATCTCCTCAGAGAGATCTTCCATTATAACTTCTCTATAATAGCCATCCTCTCCTTCTGTCACAATCTATCCACTTTTGTTTGTGTGTATGCACGCAGAGGCTTGCAGGGGTCTGTCTCTTCCATTAGAATGTAAACTATGAGAACAAGGGCTTTGTCTTGGCATCACTACGTCTTCATACCTTTAATGTCAGACTTATACTTGAGTGATAACTCTTCATAGAATATAGAAATGAATTAGTGAGTGGCCCAAGCTTTTAACACTAATAACCTCCACTTAGGTTTACTATTGTGACTGAGATGTCTTATTCATGGCTTATATTTTTGCTTTTCAATTGCTTGATTAACTCATGTGAGGAAAACATAGACTTTCTCTGTTTTTACTGGTCTTTGAAAGTCTTCAAATTTAGATCCTAAGTAGGAAGAAAGCAGAGTAGCATAACTTTTCACAAAGAAAGCTAAGACTCAAATCCTTTTTTTATTTCCTCTGTGTGTGTGTGTGCTTCTAAAAGTCAGTCCACTTCTATGTAAAAAACAAATAGGAAATCTTTTAAGTAGAGCTTGCGTTAAAAATCAGTTTGCAAATGTAAAGTTGCATATTATGCTTTGTCTGCTCTCTTTAAACAGTACTCACTTAGCTCAATTAAGTTATCAAACACCAGAGCATCCCCAAGGTATCTAAATATAAGCTGCAGTATTTCCTGCATGTTTAATTTCTAAAAACAACTCAATAGTCATGGTATTCACACTTCCTAATCGACTGTGTGTTAGAAATCTTGCCATCAATGACAGAGCAAGAGAAAAATGCTCTTGACACCCAGGCATGTTTCAACATTCACAAAATGTATTGCCCAGAATTTCATTATTGTTCTTTCACTCTGGGATGGCATATTTTCAGCATCTAGATATTTGTTTTAAGAAAGAAAAATTCACAATACTCCAAGAGGGTAAGTATAGCATCTGTCTTATTCAGAATTTATCAAAAGGCCTGGCATAAAATAGGCATTAATGTATACCTGATGAATAAACGAGTAAATGTATAACACATGAATGGATGGAAAAATTCAAGTTTCAAGTTTAAAAAAATGTATTTTTAGCATTTTTATTTTTCTTATTTTCCCTTTGGCTTTTAAAATCACCTTTCTTTTGTTTTCTTGCTTTAACCACACATTTTGTGTTTTATTGCACCTGTGTTTTTATTATACCACATCAAAGATTTTTTTAGAAGTAAGGTTATACCTAAATCAAATCTTTCCTTTCTCTGCCTCCATCCATATTTTTATGTTATCAGTTACTTTGGTTATATTTAGTACTTCATTTTTTTAAATACTTTAACAGAACCAAATTTAAAATTAGCCTATTGGTCATTTTTTTGTCCTTTTAAAGTTATGTGTATTTTGATTTAATTATCTAGCAACTTTTTATTGTTCTTTTATGTTATTAAAATAATTATAAATAAATCCCTTAATAGGTATGCTAGAGTCTTAAATATTACCTTTAGTGATGATTTCTTACCTGTGCAATGGAGAAAGCCATATTTCCTTCCTTAATTTTACTATTATTTTCACCTAAAGGAGTATTTGGCTCTGAAACTCAGATCAGGAATGATTGGTTTTCCTTTGTATTCAATATTTTAGAAAGTAACAATAACTTCTGGCTTCAAGAAAAAGTTTCTCCAGGCATGCAAAAAAGCAATTATAAACCCTACATAGTTGAATGATCCAACATGACTTAAAATTTATTATAGAAGTCATTAGGCTGGAGAAATATAGAAATTTCAATGTAATGTGTATTAGAGATGTTTGTCATATCAATTGCAAAAAAAAAAACATGTCTTTAAGAAACTCAAAATAAAACCTCTTCCAGTATTTCTGCTCAGGTTATGTGTGTTTAGCTTTTCAGGACCTAATTTAACTGGACCCCTCATTCATGAGCAGTGGTGTCTGTGAGGGGTGCATAGTGTGATCCTGCCTCCCCCACATTTTTTTTAGTTTTTTTAAAATTTTTTTATTTAGTTTCAAATATACAGTACATTGGTTAGACATCTATACAGTTCATAAAACGATCCCCCCAATTATACCTTCCCTCCCCTGACCCTCCACCTAGCCAACATATTAATGCTAACTGCATTCCCTATGCTATGCTCCCCATCCTCATGACCATCCATCAGCTACTAATGTGTACTTCTTTAGCCCTTCACCCAATTCTCTCAGCCTCCCAAACCTACCTCCCCTTTGTCTACCACCAAATTGTCCACTATAATTGTGTCTGGTTTTTTTTATTAGTTTGTTCTTTTTATTCCTTAAATTCCACATTTAAGTGAAATCATATAGTGTTTATCTTTCTCTGTCTGACTTAAATACCTTCTAGGTCCATCAAAGCAATATCTTTTTCCATCCCCTTCTTTTTCATATGTAGAAGTCTTGTTTTATTATCCTTTTAGCCACTCTATCTTTTGGTTGGAGCACTTAATTCTTTTCCATTTAAGGGACTTATTGATAGGAATGTAGTTGTTACCATTCTTTATTCCTGTTTTTGAAACTTAAAGAAGTCTCTCTAACATTTCCTATAATACTGGCCTGGTGGTGATAAATTCCTTTAGCGTACTTTTGTCTGGGAAACTCTTTATCTTTTCATCAATTCTAAATAATAGCTTTGCTGGATAAATTATTCTTGGTTGTATACCCTGAATCTTAATCCTGGCAAATATTTTTTGCCAAACCCTTCTGTTTGCATAGTTGTTTTTTTGTTTTTTGTTTTTTTTTTTGAGAAATCAGCTGCCAGTCTTACAGATGTTCCCTTGTAAGTAACTAACTGTTTTTCTCTTGCTGCTTTTAGATTCTCTCTTTGTATTTATTTAACCTTTGGCATTTCCTCCTTAAATTATTTTTATAGTCTTGGCATCTTATTTCTTGCCATTCTGATTGAGTGTCCTGATTGGCTTTCCTGTCCTCTAGACAAGGCATGTGATCCTCTTCTTTATTCACTTTGTTTATTCCTTTGTTTATTTCATTTAATATATTTCTCATCTCAGACAATGTGTTCTTCATTTCAGACTAGTTCCCTTTCATTTCCATTTCCACTTTTATGTTTTTTATCTCTTTGTTGAAGTTCTCACTGAATTTATCTACACTTCCCAAAAGTTCATTGAGCATCTTTATAACCAGTATTTTGAACTCTGCATCTGTTAGATTATCTGACTTCATAATATCTGGATTTCTGGTCTATTCTCTCATATGGTTTCTGCTTCTTTGTCTTCCCATTTTTGGCTGCCTTTCCACGTCTGTTTCTGTGTATTAAGCAAAGTTCCTAAGTCTCCCAGTCTTATTAGTGTGAATTCATGAAGCAGGTGTCAGTGGCACAATCCTGAGAGGAGTTCAGCTGCAGGCCAAACTTAGCCCAAGCCTCTACCCCTCTGGGTCACCTGTTAAAATTCAGCAAGCAATCCACAGATGCTGTGCTTATAGTTGCCTCAAAAAGCCACACCAGAATCCGAGACCAGCTGCCTCCTTCAGTGTGAGTCTCAGTAAGGAGCTCCTAACTCGAGGATACACATGGATGTGGCTTGGGTGGTGCTGTGAGTTGGAGGAGGTGCAGTTTCAGTGAATCTTCTGGGCAGAGCAACCTCTGTTATCCAGTTTGATGACGTCAGAGCTATGGTGGTGCTGTGTCCAGTGCACTGGTAGCGGGGGAGGGCTCAACAGGGAACAATGGATACCACTGGCACTTCTGTACCCAGTGGATCTCACTTATACCCTCACTCCGATAATGTCTCCCTGTAAGTCCCTGGTGCTCCTGGCACGCAGCCAAATCGGAACTGGTTCTCAGAGTGAGTGGGTCTGTCACCACAAAAATCTGCTCGTGGATGCGGCCCCTTTAAGAGAGTCTGCTGCTGCTGCAGACTTCATCTCACTCAGCCGCTCGAGACCTGGCAGCCCCCGTGTTCTTGCCCCATCCTACCTTCTGCCATTGCAGGGTGCTTTTTGGACTTCTTCGTAGCTGTATGGCTTGTTCCTCTAGATCCTAGGTGATTTTTTCTTGCTGCTGTTCCTTGTTTTCATCACAACTTTGATTGGGTCACCAAAAGCATGAACAGAGCCTCTATCATCTACGCCTTTTTTTTTCCCTCTAGGATCCGAAGTGTGATCCTGCCCCTTTGATTATACTTATATTACTAGAGGTGACAACTGACTGGTCAGTTAGTTCCCCAGGAATTTGGGCCCTAAGGGCATCTGTCTTTTCTACCTCAATGATCGCAGAGGAGGAAGTACAGAGAAGCAGAAACTGAGATGGAGAGAATGTTCCGATAGAGTTATGCTCTGTCATTGTTATTTCTTTATATTAGTTGTCTACTGTAGTATAATAAATTACCCCCAAACACAGCTACTTAATAAAATAAACATTTTTATCTTATAGTTTTTTTGTGGATTCAAAATTCAAATGAGATTTAACTAGGTGCCTCTAAGGGTCTCTCACAAAGCTGAAATCGAGGTATTGGCTGTGGTTATAGTCATCTCAAGACTTGACTGGCAAGATCTACTTTCAAGGTCACTCATATGGCCAGCAATTCATAGGCCTAAGGTCCTTTCCGACTGTTGGCCTGAGATATTATTTCTTTGCCAAATGAACCTATTCATAGGGCTATTTGCTTTCTGTGAAGCTACTATCTAAAAACTGTGATTAGGAGAAAGAGAGAAAGAGGGTGAACCAAACAGAAGTCACAGTCTTTTTGTTATCTAATCTTGACATTTACATCCCATTACTTCTGCTGTATTTTAATCATTAGAAAAGAGTTACAAGGATCAGCTCACATTCATGAAGAGCTCACATTCATACCCAAGGATATGAATACCAAGAGGTGAAGATCAGTGAGGGTTATTTTAATGGCTGAGTACTATAGTCCCCTCTCTAGCCCCTAAATGATTTATGTCTCTGCAAATTCAAGAGATATTCAGCCTCTCCTAAGTTCTCCCCAAAAGTTTCATTACAGAATCATCTCAAAGCTCAGAAGCACTTCAAATTAATGAGATTCAGGTACAAATGAAAATCCTCAGATACAATTTCTTGAGTATAGTTCCTTGGATACAGTTCCATTTATCTATAGATCTGTGAAACTAAAGAGACAAGTTATCTACCTCCCACCTCCACACACCAAACTTACAGCTACTTATATCCCCTAGAGCAACAGCTGGGAGAGAAAGAAAGGAAGAGAGAATGATCAAGACAGAAATCAAAGTATTTTTGTAACCTAATATTGGGAATGACATTCTATCACTTTTGTCATATTTTATTCATTAAAAGTGAGTCACTAGGTCCAGCCTACACTCAAGGGGGCGGGGGAGAATTTAAAAGGGCATGGACACTGGGATGGAGGGATCTTTGTGAGTCCATGGAGACTGCCTACCACATCCTTTTCTATAGGTCTTGCAGAATTTCTGTTCTGGATTACATTGAGATGCTTCAGGCTTTTTAAAAAGTTCTTGTTCTGTGTTTAAGTTAGATGAAGTTGATTCCTGATGCTTGAAACAGAAAACTTATTTAAGTCCAATGTCTCTGTTCTTAAACTGGACCTTTCTTCTTTTTTTTCTTGCATTTTTTTTAAAGCTAAACTTTCTTAGAACATCCAGTATAGGTTGAAAATGTCTCACTGTCAAAAAGATTCTATTCAAAAGTTTTTTGTTCACAATCCTGTTACCTTTTTGTTGTTAAAGTCCACTGGATAGATTTAGGCTATTTCAATTGACATCTCTGCGGTATTTGACATTGTTAGCTACTCCCTCATTATTATATTTTTTTTTAATAGAAATTAATTTATTCTGATATTATTGCCAGTACTAAGGGAGAGAACACAGACCAATTCTGGGTTCTCAGCTCTGCTCTAACAAAAGGTGGGAGAGTATTTTCTTTTCTTTTTTTTTTAAGAACTAGGGTGGGTAGATCTTAGGCCATCTGATTTCTAATTGGCTTTACCTAAAGGAAAAGTAATCTTTCTTCTTTTTCTACGAATGGAGGCTCCCAGGTTCTTGAGAAAATCCTGGCTAGAGGCTTTCAAAACAGTTTTACATCTCAAAGGGACAGGGAAAGAAAAGTATCTAAACAAGAACCTCAGAGTCAAGAAGAAGCCTGTATAAAGTTTAACCAAGTGAGGGAAATATTAAGGTCAACTTGTTCATAGTCTTCTCTAGTTTCTGTCACTTTTCCAGTGATATACCTTTTTTGTTTGTTTTTGTTTGTTTGTTTGGTTTTTCTTTTGCATCTTGACCCCTGTTCAATTCCCTGTTTATAATTTTTCCAGTTTATTTCCTTGAAGCTATGTTTCCTGTTGACAGTGTGGTTTTTCAAGATGGCTTGAGGGCAAAATGTGTGAGGGCTTCCACTTGCTAAGCTCAGGCAAAGACCTTCCCTTGGAGAGAAACTTTATTGTGAAGTTCCTAAGATATTACACACTTGTTATTCTTCCCTTTTCCCTGCCAGAGTCTTGAAGGAATCCTTCCTAGATCCTCACTCTGAGAGCCTGGTGGGGTTTCTGGAGGAAAGGTCTCAACATTTAGGGACCCTCTGAGGCTGTGGTTTCAGATTTCTGTATTGTCTGAGTTCATACTGAGTCTCCAGCAATTTGTCAAAATCTCCGTTAACGTGTTCCTACCATTTTATAACTTCTTATAACTTTTGTTCTGAGCAATCAGGTCTTTGCTTCTGTATCTCTGCACCCTCATTTTTTAAACACTTGATTCCTCTGGCTTCTATGACATTACATTCTCCTAGATTAACCCTTACCTGTTTTTCTGTGTGTATTTTTTTTTTTAATGAGACAGTCTACCTTTTGATATTCCTTTAATTTTTGTGTACGTCAGGATTCTATCCTTTGTCCTCTTCTCTCACTGCATGTAGATTTTGAATGAGTATACCTTATATGACGACTTGAGAACTTTAATCTAAAACTCCATCCCAGATTATCATCCACACAACAGATATAACTATCTATTCAATATCTCCACTTAATATCTCAAAAGCACTTACAATATAACACGTCTAATATCAATTTATTCCCATACGCAAAATCCTTCTTTTGTTCTTCCCTAGTGTCTTGAGCTAGAAACTTGGCTATCAGCCTCAATTCTATCTTCCTTATCCACACATCTAATCCTCTTTCCAACTCTTGTTGATTTTATTTCCTTAAAATGCTTCTTTCTAAGGACACTTTTCTCTATCAATACCATATTTAAAAAAAAAATAAATCACTATCTTCTTTCTTGTGATATAGAATATAAGAAAGAGGTTAAGAATATGGGACATAGAAGGAGGCTAACTGGTTTTGAATCCTGGTTCTGCTTCTTTCCTACTTATCAGCTATGTGAACTTGAGCAGATTGCTTAACCTCTGTGTTTCAGGTTCCTCCTTCATAAAAGATATGAAATAATGTTACCTACCTCATTGAGTTTTTCACAAGATTAAATGAGAAAATGCAAGAAAACATTTAGAATATGGTCAGGCTCATAATGAATACAAAATAAATATTATTACCTGAATTAGCTGATGACTATAATAACCTCTCAAGTAAAACTCCTTTCTTTAATTTTAGACATCAATCTAAAGCATTTTAGCACTGCAGTGGAGTACAAATGTACTCATGTCCTTCCTTATTTTTTTTTAAATCCTTCAATAGTTATCGATTACTCTCTGATCTAAAATACATAATGTGCCTAACAAGGACCCTCGTGATCTTGTTCCCCTTAACTTTCCAGCCACGTATATTGTCAGTCTTTCTGAGCCTCACATTCTGGGATCATTCCTTGTTATTGAGTAATTATTATATATTAGGTAACTACCAGGCATGGAGGATGCAGTGGCACTGTCCTGCCTTGTAAAGCTTATGCTCTTCATGAAGCTATCCATGTTTTCTGTTCTCTAGTTTTCCAAAGTGGTCACACTTTTTCTCAGTTCTAGACCTTTGCAAATACTGATCCCTGTTTTTCCTGCTTTTCTTCCTGCTACTTGATGGTGTAATTCCTCTTGTGCCTTGCATTTGAGATTAGACATGTTTTTCTCCAAGAATATCTTCCCTGATAGCTGATACTAGTTTATTTTTCCTCATTGGACTTCTGTAATACATTGGAGTCAGTCCTATAACAATTTTCTGTTTACCTTTCAGTTTTGCTCACAGACTTTAAGCTTCTGGAGGGTCAAGACCATGTTCTCATTCATCATTGCATCTCCAGTATGTAATATCACAGTCAGTATGGAATAGGCCTTCAATACACATTTTTGAATGAATTTTAGGGTGTGTTCCACTGGAGGGACCTAGGTATATGGGGGACTATAGACCCACCTGAGAAAGAACTTGTCTTGATGTAAAGTTGAAGATGTTGGGTTCAAAGGCATAAGGCTAGCAAGAGAGAGAAGGAGCCGCTTTGAATATAGACTGGAGTTAATTAAGAAGTCCTCTGGCCCAATATCAGGGATCAAAGCAAAAGGTGAGGGAGTGGGAATTAAAGTAAGTGAGTTGTTTACTAAAATTTCTCAGGGCTTAACAGAATTGATGATAGAAGTTTAGTTAACAATTGACACTAGCAGGGACATAGACCATGTTGTTTTGCAGACATCAGCTCTCTGGCTATCTGGCATCAGAAGCCTCAGCACAAAATCCAAGAGATATCAACAGCAATGAAAATGCCTCTAGTGTGCACTAACTATGAAAATAATCTTTCTTATGTTGGCAGATACAGATGACATCTGTGCAGCAAGCTGAGCCAGAAAGAAGGAAAATGGCAGTTGCTGCGGGATAGCCAAGAAGACTAATCTTGCATCTCCTCTGATATGTCCCAAAGGTATTTCTAGAAATATCTGGCAGGAATCTGTACATGAAGATTAAGAGGATGAATAGCAAGAGTAGAATAAATAGCAGAGTAAAATAAATATTTATTTTTGACTATTAATATAAATTTAAGTTTGTCTCCCAAGTGCTAGAATCTGTGATTATATACACAATATCATCTCTTTTATACATTTCTTTTTTTGACCCTTACATGAATTTTTCTTAAACTAGTTAAAATCTCTTGCTTAGATCTCATATGTATACATGTTTTTGGAATACTTTGAATTAGTCAGTATATGCAAGATTTTGCTGCAGTAACAAACAACTACAAAGCTCTTTGGCTTACAGCATAAAAGGCTGATTTCTCACTTATGTGTCTGCTGTGGTTTATATTTTATTTTATTCTATACATTGTCTTCATTCTAGGATTCAGATTGAAAAATAATCTCCTTTGGGCGATATAGTGTCCTAGTAACTGAGATAAGAAAATGATACAAAACTTAGTAATGATTTCTAAAATTTTTGCTATATTCTTCACCCATTAATATTTCATTGGTTTACGTGATGACTGTAAGTAGGGATACTACAAATCACATGGCAGTGTGTAGGGATGATTAATTTTCTCACTGTACTTGCAAGGAATAACTGATAACAGTAATCTAATAATCTATATGCTTCCTTATTATGGAAGGCCCATTCCATAATAAGGAAGCATATAGATTATTAGATTACTGTTATCAGTTATTCCTTGCAAGTACAGTGAGAAAATTAACACAGAAATTAAAACACAGAAAAAAATGTGTTTTACTTACCAAAGGTTATTAGCCCCTTCTATACATCTTAGTTGAGTATGTGTACTTTAACTCTATTGTTGTCATGTTTAATTTCCTATTCAATGTAGCTATTTTTCTACCTTATTTTAATAGTTGCTTACGTATAATGGCAAAATCATAATCATCATAGTTTTATGTTAACACACCATGCTTTTAGTTTTTCTTGATATTTTGAGAACTACATGGCGAAAAATTTATTTTCAATTGATTTCTTATTTTTTAAAGGAACACATTTTAGTCATTTTTATATCATAGTGATATCTTTTCTTATTATTGAACCACTTTCTTTTGTGTGAGATTATTATGTATCTTCAAACTGCTTCGTATTCTTTAATACCTCTTTGATCATCAGTACCAATTAACAATTACTCTCATGCTCCTAATCAATTTATTTCCATTGCACACAGTTCAGGATATTATTATTATTAATTATTATTATTATTATTATTATTATTTCATATCTTGGGCAATAAAATATTCTCCATTTAACTTATAAAAATAAGAGATTCTGTACTTCCCTAAAATAGGTACATGTAACACCTATGGGTAGTCTGGAGAATTTTGTTGACCAGGAATTAAGTGTATTTATAAAAAATCTTACTCCATGAAGATAAGATTTTGCAACACTTCCATTTATGTTTCCATGACTCTGATATAAAAAATTTCACCAACATTTTATTTTGCATAAATTGAGTATTCTATTTTATCTAAGTGAAAGAAAACTTCCATCAAAAGGACTTGTTCTTAAACAATAAGGAAATTTATTGGTTCATAGCAATGGAAGTCCTGAGGTAGAATTAGTTCAGAGTAAACACAATCACCCTGTGGTTATTTATGGTTATTTGACTTCTTCCTTTTTCTTGTTTGTTTTATTCTCAGACTGATAGCAAGAGGTGGTGGTGGTGGTTGGGGGGAACATAGGTTTCACATCCATACCTGCTAACAACTAAAAAAAGAAAAGATATTGTCATTTCTGAAAGTTCTTCCAGAGTAAAGAATTCTAGGAGGAACTTCTCAGAAGCTCTGGGGAAATTTTTGTGGTCGCATGTCGTTTTTAACCAATCACTGGTAAGGGCAATACATTTATCCTTGATACAGTCAAGCACCATCTGACGATGGGAGCTAATGTTTATAGTCCTTTTGGTGCATGATTTCCAATAAGAAAATGTGGAGACAGAACAAAATTAAGGTTCACATAAGAAAAAGAAAGGGATAAGTGAATCTTAGATAGACAGCCACCAATAACAATGTTCAATTCATCCTGCTCTGACTGTGCTTACTTAGGGCCTTTTGTCATTACATTTAAAAAATAAGGAGAAAATGATTAATTTTTGTTAGCAGATGGCGGAAAGAAAAAAATAGCTTTTCTGTAAGTGTCTAAGTCATTTCCTCTAATGTCTTGAAGTATTTTGCTCTGGCACACACTTTCTCGTACATGACTTATAATTCTTCATAATTTCAATATCTCCATATATGGCTTTAAAATGATGTGGCTACTTAGTTTCTTGATCTTCCTGTCTCCAATGACTTCGTCCTATGCTCTTTGTTGCTCATCTTTCCTAATCATTATCATTAGACCTTGTCATTTATTTAGACTTTGTCATTACCGAAAACCGTACCCAATCCTGATCTCAATTTCAAAAAATCACTCTTTCTCTTTTTTATCACAATTGACACTTTTTTTGGTGGAGGGGTAGGGATGTCTGGCTCATTTCTTTTTGTATTCCAAATCGAGAAATCATAATACTCACCAGGGCCTTAAATCTATTAATTTTACCCCTTTATACTTTCTCTTATCTCACTTATGTCTTCACTCCTTTCTTTAGTCTGCTTGAATTCTTTCATCAACCATTATTGCCACTCTGTTGCATACAGATTGAATTTTTTTGTTCCTTTTTACACTTTGTTACACTTTTTTTTGTCAAAGTACAACCCTAATTAAGTCAAATTCTTTCCTTAATGTATGCCTGAATCTACACAACTGAACAAAGCTGACTGACTCCATAGCTATCTCACTTTAAATTTACGATTACTAATCTTAAGTGAGCCTTTAATATTGTCCCATCAGACTATATACATATATTCCTAGTCCATTAATCTTCTTACTTTCTTAGATGATTATTTCAAACCATTACTTTTCTTTTGAAATATCCAACCACAGCCTACCTCCATACTAATTCTCAGCTCATGATCTTCCTTCTTATTTTATTGAGAATGAAGAAGCTCTCAAGAGAGAACTATTACTGGAACTCACCATCAAATCTACACATACGGGCATCTGGGCCCATATACAGATAAACTTCTCTGTTCTTAGTAAAAGTCAACTTTTTCACTGGTGCACTTACCCATATCTTCTTGTCTTCTGAAGATTATCATTCTAGGAAATACTGATCTTTCTTTTATATCTTCTTATTTTCTTTTCATAAGCATACAAATTGTGCTATCTTTTAAATTAAAAATCTTATGTTGATTTTACTTACTCCGCCGACTTCTATCCCTTCGACCCAGCTCCTCTCTGCAGCAACACTCCTCAAAAGTATTGTGTGTACTCACTGCCTCCAGCTTCTCTCTTCTCATTCTCTCTTGAACTTTCTTCAACCGGGCTTTTGCCTGTCTCCATTGAATTTATTTCTGTCAAAATAACTAATAACATACTATCCATATTATCAAATACAGAGGCTAATTCTCTGTACGCTATTTGGCTTATGAACATCATTTGGCACAGTATCCTTTAAACATTTTGTTCTCCTTGGTTTTTATGTGCCCTGGTTTCTACTTACTGACTGTTCCTTCCTTGTTCCTTTTCTTGGTTATTCTTTACCTCCCTAACTTCTAAAATTTAAAATGTTCCAGATCTCAGGCTTCAAAATCTTCTCAATTCTATAAACTCTTAAAACTCCAAATATATATCTCTAGTTCAAATAGCCTCTCTGAATTCCAGGCATATGCAGCAAACTGTCTGCTCAACATCTACTTTTGGGTAAGATTAGGGTTAAGAAAGAGACTTAGTGAATACACCTAAGGAATGAAATTAAAATAAATGGCTCGTCCCCATAAAACTTGAGTAGAGCTAAAAACAAAACAAAACAAAACAAAATGATCTCAATATATGTGGTGTGATTGGATATTTTCTGGAAACTAAAACAACAACAACAACAACAACAAACAGCTATATTCTAAATCAGGGTTGTTTTGGGGAAGGAATAGATAACCTGTGCCACTAATGGGTGTATCTGACACCTGAGGCCTTGGAGCATTTTCTGAAGTATTTTATATATAGAGGGCATCTAGATGTCTATCAGATTAAAGTGTCACTCTTAATAGAGCAACCTCTAGTGTCCGCTCCCTCAGGTAATGAAGGGAGTAGAGATTGATTTACTAGGGTCACTGCTGGTCTTTGGTAAAGAAACCAAAAGTCAGATGAATGTTGTGGAAAAGTCTTTGAAACAATGTATGATTGAATATTGAATGTTTCAGCTAGAGTGTCTCAGATGCCCAGTGTTTTTTGAGCTTAGTAAAATAGATCAAAGAAACTCCTTCATGAAATAACCAGCTGTATATTTGTATTTAAACCAACCTTGACATCATTTTCTATAGAAAACTGGAATGTGTCAAGGAAGAAGAAAGGGGGTGTATTGCACACATGCTTTGGTTAATAAAGGGGTCCAATCTGCTTTATTAGCTGTAACTGGATTGCTATTGAAAACTGTATCAGGGCCAGTGTTTTAACTCTTGGTTGAGAACTTATACTACCCAGGATCTAGAAACTTGGACAGGAGTGGGTGGGGGAGAGTGTCAAGTGACAGCAACTTAAGAGAGAGATTTTTAATTGTAGTTGGAATACATCATTGAAATGTTAGTGGGATATGAAGCCCCTGAGGTATAAATGCAACAGATGAATAGAAAATGTGTAGAGTCTAACACTAAGAATTATATAGGTTTTCAAAAACCACAAATACCTCTTTTATACAGCAGAACATTGGACATCAGTCAAAAAGTTACACAGCGACACAGGTAGATACTGAGACTTAAATGTCAAGTTGGTGAACATGCATCACTGAAAGTACTTAACATGTTGAGACATGAGGGACTTCCGCATAGAAGTGTTGTAGAGTGCAGTGTGAAAAATGGTGTCCAGTTAGTGCAGATTGCTGCAACGGCTATTTAGAGTAAAGAGAATTGCAGGCTCTGGGAAAGATCAGAAGGTCCCTCAATTTCTCACTGCTAGTAAAAGAGAGGAAATGGGTGAGGCGACGCTCCTACAAAAACAAAAATGGAATTGTGAGGTCGTATTGGGATTGAAAACACAGTTCAGATTGAAGGAGCTCACCCCGATGTAGGCACAGTTATGTTCTCTGAGTCTAGTCATGGACAAGCAGAATCTCAGAGAGCAAGTAGCACTCTAGCCAGGAAGTTTCCCCCTCAACAAAGATACTGGAGGAATTAGTCCTAGAGTATATCAGTTGTCCAGCTTCCAGGTAGCACAATCGACTAACTACTAGTACAAACAAAGCAGTTGTATTCATCCACCCAGGCCTTAGCAGTTGAGGGTAGATTCAGAGAGACCATATAAAGGAGTTCTTGGAATTATGTAAAATAAGAAAAATGGGAGTTGGCACAAGAGTGGGACTGTGAGGCAAAGAGTACATTCATAAGAAGAACCAACTCTGTGGTTCAGCGGTGAATGGTAGAAACTAAGCGATGGGCTGGAGCCGTGAGCAATTGTAGTACATGAAAGAAAATTATCTTAATGAGCAATCACTTTTTAGAATCCATAACCCCTGGAGTTGGCTGCTGAAATGGACAGTGAATGTCACAGATATGAGCCCTTGTCCTGAGAGGAGAAAAAGCAGGGCAAAGGACTTAAGCTGCCGATGTGGCTTCTTTCCTGGCCACCTATGAAACTTCCTGAGTAAGAATCATCACTGGAGACATAAGCAACACTAGGGAAAGGAAGAGGAGTAAAGGGAATAATCTGCCTGCGTTGGGAGATATGTTCCTGGTAGAGAGAGGGAAGCCTTTGGGTGACTGAGGATCCAGGAGACATTCTTTAAACACAATTACAAATTCACTGCAAGGCAGAAGAGAAGAAGGGACAGGACTAAGAACCCCAGGTAAATGTTGTACATTCAGTTCTCCTATAAACATATTCGGAAAGTAAACTTTTTTTTCCCAGGAATATGAAGTAGCAAAGTGAAACTTTTATCTTCTTAGAGCAGACATGAAAATTCCTGTGAGAAAAGTGATATGCTTTGTTAAAACTGTACTTATCGGTCAGCTATAGAGTAGAAGGCAACTCATGCTGGAGCTGGATTCTCCTTTGGTGGAGGGTAGTGGAGGAAAAAGGAGAGATGCTGAGCTCCCCATTCTAGCAGGAAAGGTCAAATGTGAGATGTGATCTGGTAGCTGGGGCTAGGAGGAAAAGCTGGGCACCTGAGGCAAGCCTAATGATCGTGACATGTTATGCACTATGCAAAGTGACCCATCACACAATCTATCCAGTATTCAATAAAGCTACATGTTTTGTGTTTAGCTTTCTTTCAAAAGCTGGTGTTAGGGCTGATTTAGGGGTCAAGTGTGGATTCAAGTAGACACCGATGAGTTACATAGAAATGGTGAATGTCTATTAGCTAAGTTATATATCACTTTCATTGATGCATAAAATTTGTTTTCTCTCTATCACATTTTTTAACTTTTCGTATAGTTCTACATCTAGTGTACCTTGAGAAACACATCTATAGAATCTTGGTGATGAAAAATATCCCATATAAATATTCAAAATGTTTTTTGTACAGATAAATGATAAGTGAAAGATAAGCGAAAATGAGAGTTAAATGAGATCAAAATTATCAGGCATTCTGTGGCTTATTAATTAGCAACTGATTCCATTGTTTCAAATAGAAGCAAAATTTGGCAATTAACATTCTTGTATTTATATAAAGAATAATCAATAAGCTAAATCTCATGTTTTTATTGCTAGGGAATATATTAGTGCATACATAATTTAGAGTACATTCTTTTTTCTTAGACCAAATATTCTTTCATCAGAGAAGCAAAAAATTATTAAGATACTAACCTTGTCTTTATTAAAATTTTTGATATTTTGCTCAACAGTTTGATATTTTGCTCAATGTAATTTTTGTATTAATTGACATTTTTAAAAAGTATTGCATTTTATATTATTTATGTTGATTACTGAATCATTTGGTACCCTCTTAAATTTTGTACTTAAGTCAAGTATCTCTGTCTCCTCAACCTAGTGCCCACCCTGGGTGGCAGAAATGTTACCTGCTTGGGCTGGGTGCTGAGATGAGCAGCAATTGCAAGTCTGCAGCACTGGTACCTATAGTTGGAGGAACTGCTTAAAATATTCTGGATATTTCCTTAATTGAGTTAAGCTCCATTTTTTGATGTGTCCACTTTTAATGAAAGTACCCCAAGGCAAGGCCTGATGTATATCTGAAAAAGAGAAGCTTTTAAATTATTGCTAGGTTGCACATTTCTTTAAAAGAGTATCAGGAGATTCATTTAGCAAGTTTAGGAAGTTAATTCCTGGTCTAAGCATAGGAAAGGGGAAGTATAAACAATGAAGTAGAGATACTGTGGACAAATACATGATTAAAAGCTCCTGTTGAAGTGGGACAGATATTAATCACTTCAGTTTTCCACAGGAGCGAAAAAGTAGGAAGCCTTTGGGAATGCATGCTTTTTCCCTTTGAACTCTGTTCCTCCTTTCATCTTTTAGAGTTAAACATTTTTAACTCTACCCCTTTAATCCAACTCACATTTTCCCCCACTCTTTAATTCCGCCCCCTACCACTTCCATCCCTGACCTATGGATGTTGCTGTTTACCCTTAAGAACTGGATCTCTGAAGGCCAGACGTCTCTTCCCACACACTCGTATTGTGTACCCAGGGCCTGGCATCCCAGAGGCACTTGGGGAACCTGGCACATCCGGGGGGCCTGGCGCACCTGGGGCACGAACACAGGACCTTCTGCATGTAAAGCAGATGTGCTAACCACTACACTATGGAGCCACCACTGAACTTACATTTTTTTATTTCAGTTCTTTATTATGTTATTATACCTTCTCATTTTTCCTATACAGCTCTGTGTATACCCAGGCCCACATAAATTTTCGATCACAGAAGCAGCAGAAAACACAATTTTGACTTTTCTTTAATTATCTCTCCCCTGATCCCCAGCCTCCAACCCCATTCCGATTAGCTTTGGATCAAGTCACTATCTTGGATTTGATATCCTAGAGCCAGCTATTTTCTGCATAGCTCATTGCCCCATGTTCTGTCAGCTGCATACAAGAGTAGCCAAGTATATCAAATATAAGCCCCAGATACTCAACTAGTCACTAAGTTTAGCATTGCTAGTTCTCAATTATAAGTCTATAGAACTGAGTGTCTCCTTACTTTTAACTGATTCACTCTATTTCACCAATTCCTTACTCTAGGATCAAAGCTTCAATGTAAACCACATCTCTCCTATTAGTCTCACGCCTGCCCTGGCTTTGATTGTGTTTTTATTGGTTTTTCCAGGAGCTTGATCCTGCCTTATCTCTCAACTATTGACAATTTCTCTGACACATGCCCAGATTTCTTGAAATGACAACTATCATATTTTTGTCCTTTTGGGTCCCCCAAATTGAGCTAATACCTTACTTCTCCAGATGATCAGTTGCCTTGAAACTTATGGGTAAGGGAATAACGCAGCTGGTATAATGACCTTTCAGACCAAAAAAAAAAAAAAAAAGTGATTTTCCTATATGTAAGTGAACCAAGTATAAAAATATAAATATCTGTTGAATGAATGAAGAAAATGAGTGATTCAGTCTCAATTTGTTTTCATATGTTTTGGAAGGATATAAATAAATAATGTTAACTGAGCAGTACATTTTGCTAGCTTATTTTCAGGAAAAAAAAGTAGTTTTGTAAATGTATAATACACTTTGCTTGTGGGATTTGTAAACAGAGTCTGAAGGCAAAGAAGAAGAAAGAGATTCAAGCCTATTTTAAAATGGTACCAAATTGCTATTAAGATTTAGCTGATAATCTGGAAGGACAATGCTCATTTTTAAGTATTACTATGTCAACTTATTTAAAAAAGTATTTCCATGTGTTTTAAAATCACACTTCATAGAGCTTTGTGTTAAATGAGTAAATATTAATGAAAGTTTGTATTTGTATTCTGAAAATAAAAAATGAAGTAGGGGTAATCAGATCACAGGTCGGTGTCAACATTGGAATTAGAATCTTTCACTTGTAAATGTGCTTACTTAGATTTTTGAAAGGTATTAAAAACACAGGTTTAGGTATATAAATAATTAATCAACACGTTATGAGCCAAACAATCTATAAAAATCAAATTACGTTAAACCTCAAGTCATCTTTGACTCTTTTTAATCTAATACCCTTATCAATTTGTAGTAATTTTTTATTGCTATTGCAACAAATTACTATAAATTTGCTTTAAAAACACAAATTTGTTATGTCATAATTCTGTAGGTTTGAAGCCTGACATGGGTCTCACTGGGTGTAGATATATCAAGGAGAAGGCAAGACTGCTTTCCTTTCTGGAGGCTCCAGAGGAAACTGTTTCCTTGCCCCTTCCAGCTTCTAGAGGCTGCCTCTTACCTTGGCACAAGGCTGCCTTCCTCCATCTTTAAAGTCAGCAATGTTGCATCTCTCTGTGCCTTTCTTCAGTGGTCATAGCTTCCTCTGACTCACTCTCCTGCTTCCCTCTTCCACTTCTAAGGACTTTTACGGTTACATTAAGTCCAGAATGATTCACTATTTTAAGGTCACCACATTAGCAACCTTAATTCTATCTGCGACTTTAATTCCTTTTTTTTGCCATGTAACTCAACACATTCACAGGTTATAAGGACTGAATCTGGACACTTTGAGAAACTATTATTTTGCCTTCCACATAGCAAATTGCTACGAATACTGAAACTTTGTAATGCTACTTTCTAAATACAGGTTCCCCTCGTTATTCAAAAGTAGAGCATTTCTATGAAAACTTCCATAAGCTGAAATGACATAAAACAAAAGAGCAACAAAATAAGTTGAGATAAACCACAGATCTTCATAGACTTGGTTCAAAGCTGTGGTGGCTTGAGGCTGAGATGCTGAGTGTGGTTCCTGGGAAAGGGGCTTGGTGGGGCCACTCTTGCTGCTCAGGGTGCACGCTGCTTCTATAACTTAGGCTCACTGAAAAACAAATGCTGAAAGCCAGTTTTGCTTTTCATCTTTCTTTGTTAGAGAAAATACTCTTTGTATTTCTTTCAGTTAATGAAAACAGGTAGTTTTGTAATGCAGGTCTTTCCTAAAAACGAAGTGGCATTACGTGAACTTTGGAAAAGTAGGGGATACCTGTATATAAGACTCCCTCTTCTTCCACACCACCACTGCTACCCCTGTGGTCCAGCACTATCACCTCTTGCCTGGATTACTGCATCATCTTTCTAGCTGGACACTGCTTTATTCTTGTCCTCCAGACTATTCTTCACACAGCAGCCTAGTTCATCTTTTAAAATATGTCAGATTTAAATCACCTTTGGACTCAGTGTTTCCCAATTTACTCAGTAAAATCTTGAGTACTTAGAGTAGTTTCGGATTTATTTCCCTGACCTCATTGAAATGCCATTCTCTTCTTTACTCACCTGGTTCCAATCACATTGTCCTTTTGATGTTGTGCCAGTAAGGTCAAGCTTATTCCATTTCAGGGCCTTTGCACTTGCTATTCCCTTTACTTAAAATGTTTTCCTCCAAATGTCTGTATAATTCATTCCTTCAAAGTACTATTTAATGAGAGGGCTTTTCTCTGGACATTTGAGTCTGAAATAGCTTCCTTGCCCAGTTCCAATCTCTTTTCCTTACTTTGCCTTTTTTCTTCTCAGCACTTATCAGCACTGACATATAGCATTTTGTCTGTATCCTTTGAACAAGATATAAGCTCCATGAAAACAGAAAATTTTGTTCATTACTATACTCTCAGCATTGGGAACAGTGCCTGGCACAAAGTATATAGTCAATAAATATTTGTCGAATGAATAGAGTTATTGCAATAAAGAAATCCATCATATGGAAAATTTTTCTGTACTTCATTTTGAATGAGTTCTGACTAGCTGCTTTCAGATATATATTTACTCTTATATTTTTAGAAATTTATGTTACCCTTCTATTAATATTTTGTCCAGTCACCAGGGAGCCAGTCTAATGTCTTGATCTTTTTATCTAGGTCAGGTATGACACAGTTTATATTCTTCTTTTATTATGAAAATAATGTCCATTAGATAAATCTGAATTTAAGTACAAATTTTTTTTATTATGTTTACATTATACTATAGTCTAATCCTGACATGTTTACTGTCACTGACCTGATTCACTGAACTAAGTTAAGATTATTCCCTTGATTACAAATGCATTTATTTTTCCCTTTAGTATGAGATCATTTTAACTGAACTAATTCGAGACTACTAATAAAGGAAAGCTTGGGTATATGTGCAAATCGGCATTTAGAAATAAATGAAAATTCTCACACAATTAAAATAATAGATTTGAAAGAAAACTTGGGATCAAAATTCCAATTTAATTTTTAAAATATATCTAATGTGCTAAATATTCTGGAGTCTATTAATAATTTACAAAGCAGTTAATACATATTTTATAATAAAGGATGTCTTAAAAGGCTATACCTTTATAGGTAATAAGCAGCTTCCCAAAACACTTTCATAAATTTTTAATATTTATTTGCTGCAACAAAATTCTGTCATTTTAGAAGGTCATCATATATGATAAGCAGCTATTAATAAAGTGATATTTGTTATTGAATTGGATAGCTATTTAACTTCCAATCAAGTTAGGAACATAGTTATCTGCTATAATTTAACCAACCAAGACTTCACTTTTCATGAAATAAATTAAATGACTAAAGGAGAAAAAAATGCTTTCAAAATGATCTCTCCCTAAAGAAAGACAAAATGAAACAGTAGACAGACCTCTGAACTCAATGTGTAGTTTGCTAACCATCTTGGACAAGCAAAATAGACTAATTTATTTATGTTCTTTGAACCTTAGTTTCTACATTTGTCAAACAAGCCAATTGAACCAAATGATCTCTAAAGTTCTTTATACATCCAAAATTTCTCAATTTGGCTTATTATTGTTATTTTGCAAGATATATTTTCCTTCTTTATACCTTGTGTTTCCTAGGCATTCCTACAAAAAGATGTAATGATGAAAAATGATAAATGTTAATAAATACAATAATGATAAAATCTCAAGACACTTCAAGAAATAGTTATTTTCCAAAAAGTTAGTTAAATTATTCAAAAATAGAAATAATAACATAAAATAATTTAAAGTAAGCTGATTTGATTTATGGAACCATAATGCCTTTTACTATTTATCTTTTGATATAAAATATCTGAAGGCTGCTTATTGCCATAGAGAAAATTTTACTTCCCTTAGTTTAGTTATTGGAAACAGTTTTGAAATTAATATCTTCATATATTCCATTTGTAATAGAAGGATGAGGAGAAAGTCTATTCAGCAACAACAAAGCTCATAAAAGATTTTCCACATCTATGTGTCCATAGCCCTAAAACCACAGCTTCTTTGTTGTGATTTTATCAGATTACTTAAAGTTTTGAGTTTTGCGATGATGGTTAGAGCCTGTATTTCAACAAAAGTTAAAGTTTTAGTCTTGGGTCTGCGTTAAACGTAGCCAAAGATAAAGTTAGCTTGTAAAATGGCAGTTTTGAAGGTATCGTCCCATCCTCTCATTTTCTTTTACCAAAATAAGGTATAGGAGACCTTCTGACATCAAAGTGGTTCTGAGTTTTAGCTCAGTGTACCAGTTTTTATGTTATTCACATATATTCTTTCTCTTTCTGTTAACATTCACAGAATAATCCAGAGATAGTTTGAAGAGATTAAGTTCTGTATCTCATCTTGGTGTTCTTTTGTGATGATGTAAAGCCACATACATGGAAGCTTTTTTTCTGAAAAAAGGTAAAGCCAATTGCAAAATGTATTAAATCTCTGTTTTAAGAGTTCTATTCCTTGTCAGAGTGACATGAACAATTAAAAAAAATTATTTGAGGATGAAGTATTCTTGAAAAAAAACCTTAGGGCTCCAGGCCTCTTATAATTTCTTAAGTAGATCTGAACAAACAGTGCAATGCTATAACATTCTTATTAAGAACAGTTTGCCTTGTTACTACAGTTTATGCCATCAAACTCACTGGTAATTTCCATGGCAGAGTATATGTTACCAAAAAATAAATAAATAAATAAATCTCTCCAGAATTCTTCAGCATGTTAAATGAGTTTCTGTAATACAGTTTTAAGTAATGGGGAAAGCCAAGTTTATAAGCTTCACAATCATATAATGCAGATCTCTATTCTTTCCAGAAATAGAATACTTATTACAATTTGTTATTGTCAGTGTTCGCTATTCATGTTTGCTTATATCACTCTGTGCTTTTTTGATATGAGAGAGATAGTGAATATTTTTTTCTTATACTTTCCCCTTGTTATTTTTACAAGTGAGGGAATTGCTATAACACATATCTCACAATTTATTCCCAGCCAGAGCACTGCTCCTTCTCAGTTAATCTTCTATCTATTCCAAATTTTCTTTTCTACTTACTAATCTGGCAATGCTATTTTATTCGTTGATATACAAATTTTAGACACAGAACTCTGAAGAAGATATCAATAGTATCTACAAACTAAAATAAATTAGGTAACATGAGCTTGAGTGTTAGTCTGGATTCAAATCCCAGCTCTACCTCATTTGAGCTGATGAAGCTTCTTCATGCAACCAAAAGCAACACCAATAGCTCTCGAGGCCTTTACTAGTTTCTTGAACTCTGTGAGGGAAAACACATAGTCCTCAGCAATACTCTTACAGTTTAATTTTTCCTACTGGTTCCTTGCCCTCACTATAGAACTCCTCTATAGTGCTGATGACCAGGGTCCTCTCAAGTGAGAACTCAGGGATTCTGGATATATGTACATATATTTTTTTTCCCCCTTGCTCACTTTAAATCATGGGGAAAAAATGTCTTCATAGTGCAAGACTCTTGACTGGTCCAAAAGTTACCTAATTTCTGCTAAATCAGTGAGTCCTTTTTCTGGTATTTTTTATTTGTTTGTTTAGAACATGGACTTAGAAAATGTGTCTTTATATCAGTTTCCCTCCAATGAGTGAACGTGTAAGATTAAAAAAAAAAAAATCAGGCTGCATCATGGTGCCCTGATGACTTTCATTTATTCACGTAAACCCATGGGCAAATAAATTTATGATTTACAGCTATTCTGAGCTTGGCAGAATGCTTTGTAATCCTTACAGGATAGGAGATGATAGAAGACAGTTTCTCATTTCCTCTCACTTTCTTTTGAGGTATGGGACTTTCTGCCTCACCCCTGGGAATAGAATGGCAGCATATAAAAACACTTAATTGCAGTTCAGAATTGGCTCCTCAGGGATAGATCATCCCACGTATTGCAGTTATCTGGCCTCTTTTGTTTCATTGGCCTGCTTTTTTGGTGTATAGAACAAAAATCTTGGTGAGCAGTCACCTCTTCTTTTTATCATCCACTTAAATAATAAACTGTCTGAAACCAAAAGTGGCTCATTATGTCTTTACCTGTTGAATCAGACCTTAGCTTTGACCTTGACTTGTCTTGTGTGTGCTTGATAATTATGTTGCTTTCCTGGAGAAAGGAGGGTGTAGAGTTGTTAAATATCAGTCTACGATAAAAAAAAGAATGAAACAAAGACATGAGAAAGAAAGAGTATGAGGTCCTGGAAGCTGCATCCCTGGATGTGGCTATGTCTTATTTGTGCAAGCCTTTCCTGGATACTACAAATAATTTGTGTTGAATTTATGTTTCTCAAAGTCAAATAAGACATGAGATTCTCTTCTCAACTCTTGTGTCCTTGTGCCAGAGATTTACAAAATGATTTTGATTTAACAGTATTAAATCATGAGTTTACATTCTGTTCAATTATACTGCTCTGTGATTCCCCCCAATTCCTGCTATAGAGTATGTGCTGTTTCAATCAGTGAGTAGTTGTTTGTGCCTGTTCACATCTATTTCTGGGGAACTGTTGTGAACTGTGATGGACCTATTATTAGTCTAGATCTGATCTCAGATGCTACTTTCAGCTGAATTTGGCATCCTATGTTCTAACTCAGAACAAATCGATCAATTCACAGAGAGTGGTATAAGGGCAAATGCAAATTAAAAATTAGAGACTTCAATCTCTCTGTGCAAATGAGGGAAGAGATTTCCTTGGACTCCCTTTTATTAGAGCTTATACTTTAGAGAACTTGTTCTAAGTTCTTGCTCCCCTTCTTTGAAATATATGTAAAGCCTTTTAATAGCTAAATAAGCCTTCTGACAGTTTTACAACCCAAGAATGTCTTTCTCAAGGACCTGGAAGCCATCTTTTTGAAATGTAAACATCAAGTGATAGTGTCTATCACTATCTGCCAGTCTCTGAAGGATCATTAAGAACCCAACTTCCATGGGCTCCTTCAAGTTGCAAAATTACCTCCTGTCATAAAGATAGGAGGAATTTATTTTTCTTTTGTATAAAGCCAATTAACAAACACAGATAGTCACCCCAATTACCAGATAAATTTAGGTTGAACTATGTGTGACAAATAGTGCTGTCAAGTCATCTTACTTGAGGGTGAGTTATTGTTTATCTTGAGAACATGTATGTAATGAGTTGTATCTGTCATCTAAATAAATGGGTGCAATTTCTTTCTGTTTTTGCAATCTCTTGTGGTGTCCATTATATTCTGGCTTAAAGCTTATTCAATAACAAAGTTGTTTTCTTCTACTACATTTGTGGAGAGCTTTTCTAGGGTAGAAGAGGATTTGTTTTTAATGATATTTCCCAACAGTGATGTCTGAACAATTATTTATAAAAATAGATATGCTTTTGTGCCCCATTGGTTGAAAACAAAGCTCATGTGTCTTCTATAGGAGTGAATAAGGCGCCATACCTCCCAATACAGTCCTTATAACAAAGTAGAATGGAGAGTCTTGTACCTGATATGATTCAAGGGTCAATATTGAGAAAGGATAAGGAAAATTGACATTTCTCAAATGCTCACTGTGTATCCAACCCCAAATCTCAGGAGGCAGCTAGTTAAAGAAGTAAGGGGATCGACTCTAGGCAGTGTGAGCAGGGTTCTCTTTCTACCTTCTTCACTTTCTTTGTGACCTTAGGCATGTCACTTAACCACACTCAACTTCAGTTTTTTCACTTAGAAAACTAGCTTTAATAGTATCCATTTCCTAGGTGTACTATGAATTTTAAATGTGATAAATCTAAAGCATTTAGTTCAGAAACTGGTGCATATCTAGTACTTAATATATAATTGTTATAATTGCTCTTGTACCCAAGAGTTTCTAGCTTCTTTCTAATTATACTGTTAGAACTTCAATCTTTTTTGTCTTAAAGGCCAGTCAATCACTAAGCATCATTCATTAAGATGCAGGTGCCCCCTGGGTAAGGTTATCTTTAAAATTAATTTTAACACCTCATAAGTAACAGTTTCTAATGGTTCAACTATCTAAAAGTGGAATGTCTTGAACAAAAAGGCCAAGGGATGGGATGGATTCTTTGGTTGGTATGACCATTGTGAAGGCTGGAGTAAACCTAAAGGGAGATGTAAATTGGAGAGATGGGGCCAATCCTGATAATTTCTCAAGCCAGACTGTAAAATAACCCCCAAAGAGCAGGCTATTTAACAGCATTAATGAAGATAATATACTATTCTAGGTATCTTTTAATGCATCATCTCATTGATTTCTCAGAACAATCCTTCAGGGTATATAATATTGCCTCTATTATAGATGAGAAAACTCAGACTCAGTGTATAAGAATAATTAGTGAAGACTGCTATAGACAAACTACTACTAAATCTTAGTAGCTAACACATTGATTATAAGAATTTATCTCTTTTCTTAAGTCTGAAGTATAACAGGGGTCTGTCCTAGGCATATTTCTTTCAAGAGGAAACTGTGGATGCATGCTTCCCAAAGTCTAGGAGTGAGGTGGGGCCATTTCAGTCTTTACTTCCTAGGAAGAGAGAGGGAGCTGACTTGCCCCAGAGATTTTATGGACTGAGTTAGGAAAATACATACCTAATGTCCATTCACATTTCACTGGCATTTTGACTCTAACCTAACTGCAAAAGTGGTTGAAAAATATAATCTCTCTGTGTACCCAGAATGAGAAAATGGGATCCGTGAGGGTCTAATCTCTTTTTGCCACCCTCAGGAAAGTAAGGGTATTAGTCTGGAACCTCCATTAAGGCCATAAGAATGTTGTAACATTCATGAAAATAGGACTGAGTACAAAATCATGTAGGAAGCCTTGAGAGAAAAACAAAAACAAAAACTTTCATTAATAATGAAAAGAATGGTAACATTTTTTGTAGAGATTCTGCAGGTTGTTAGACTTACTATTTCCCAGACTCATTCATGTTCTAAGTGTGGCTGAAGGCCAGGAAAACAGCAATGAACTATTGTTTAGAGTGAGTAATCTTGCCGGTAGCAAATAATCTTCTTTATCTAGAAAAATAATGTTCTCTATGTTGCTGTAGACATCACTCTGCAATTTTGTCAGTCCTCTGTAACATAACTCCTGAGTATATTATGGGAGTATGAGAGAGGCAAGATTAGGTAACAAACTCGGTCAATGCATCTCTTAGACTATAAAGAAGGGATCCTACCAGCTTCAGTCTCCCTGAGGGAAATAGAGAAATGCTGAAATTCTTTACTTAGTGCTCTAGTGTCAAGCAGAGGTATTTATCCCCACCCCAACTCCCTCTCCCCACTTTATCAAGTAATCATTTGCAAAATAACTGACATATTTTTAAAAGTCAGCAAGAAATCTCTTTATCTAAAATTCAGGACTTCAAAGTTTTTATACATATCTATAGTTCAAAGTAAACATATTTTTGGTTGTTCTTTAAGTACAAATAAAATCCAGAAGAAAGCTTTGGTAAATTAGATATTGGTAAATTAGATATTGCCTAAACGGAAAGGTAATATTGCTATTTTTATTTTTTAACTGACTTACGCAAAATAAAAGCACATGAAAATTCTTTTGACAATTATTCAGATAGCATGTTCCTGGTTTACTCCCACAAAAATTAGATGTAAGTAGTAGGGACAGAAGCATAGGCTCCTCAAGTATATTCTCCATCAGTTTACTCAAAAGACAATCTAAGAAATCATTTCATCTAAACAAATCGGTATGCTTGTTACATAAGTGTAGTTTCAGTAGAATCTCCAGGCTTATCTTATCACTGCCCTTTCGCTTTCCAACAAATTTCTATTTGTAAACTGCTCTCATAAGGAAATCTGGGAGCCTGGATTTTAATCAATTTTAATCAAGTTTTAAGTCAATTTCAAAGGTAAACCGATAACCTTGTTGGTTTATAGGATAAGCATGTATATATTAACCTGACAGTAATCACTGTAAAGATATCATTTTTTTTTTTTTTTTATAGTGAAGAGGGTCAATGGAGACAAATAGTAACTAAAAAAGAATGAAATACATGTAGGTCAAAGGTACAATGAAATAGCTTATTGACAGTAATGTGTATGTTTATTTAATTACTGATGTCAATTAGAAAAAACTAATGGTTATCAATTAGTGTCATAAGTATTTTGGAATCTTTCTTCAGCATATAAGAAGAGATTATATTCTATGATATTTTTATTTTCTTAACACTGTTTCACATTCACCTTTTGATTACATTAAATTGCAGGCTCTAATTACAATTGGAATAGACATAAATGATGTCAATAGTCCTTGAAAAATCAGTCATTTAAATATTAATAAAGAACCATGCTATTAAATTTTATAAATAATAATAAAAAAAAAAAAACAGAAATGCCCCTTAAGTTATGATAGCATCTTTGTGGAAATCACTAGCCTTATGGAGAAATTAGCCTGTGTATGGTGAGAAGCCTTTGAAGAAATTATTGCTCTGAGTGAACTTTCTCTGAATTTATAACATCCCTCTCTTAATCTACTCACATTTGAACATGATATTTTTATATCTGAAGAGGATATAAAGAATTTTTTAAATTATAATGTTTTCTGTCTCTTTTCAATTAATGTTAATAAATATTTGTTGCTTCACTAATGGTGTGAAAATCACTTAGTTGGGTGCTGAGGGAATACAAAGTAGTAAAAGGCTGGAGTTCAGAAAAATTTTAATGCAGTTGGAGGGCCACAGTGTCTCTAACCTTAGAAGATAAATAATACTAAAAAGAAATTATGCCGATGGCCAATGATTAATTACTCTATCACTGGTGAAATTCAAATTGTAGTGAGTTCTAGGAGATTTTCTCTCTTTGGAAGTATTAGGCAGGACTCTTAGACACAAGGAAATTGGAGGGATCTTAAAGACTGAGAAGATAGCTTTACCTCCTTAAATTTAAGCCACCAGGTCTTTAGCAGAGGGACTTGTTCAGTTTATATAAATTATCTTCTAGGGAAATTGAAATCTATTATTTTTACTTCTTAGGTCTTATAATCTATAGTAGTAGTAGTAGTAGAAGTAGTAGTAGTAGTAGTAATAGTAATAGTAGTAATAATAACAACAACAGAGAAAAGGAATAAGCATTATTGCTGGAGGATTTACTAAGTGCCAGACACTATATTAAACAGTGTATATACAGTCTCAGTAGAATCATTCATTAGATTAGTATTCGAAGAAGGATGAGCAATAAGGCTTAAAACATAGACTTTGGAATCAAAGAGATCTTAAGTTTTATTCATAACTTCCATTTATTACCTGTGTGAGCTTGAGACAGTTACTTAGCCCTCTAATTTTGTTTACTCATCTCTAAAATAAGAATAATATTAACATCTACTTCATGTTATTTATTTTAAGTGAGATAATGCATGTAAAAGCAATTAACTCAGCACTAAGCCCAATGTGCTTACTTAATGTAAGCTATTAATATTTTTAATAATTATATAAAATAAGGATTATTATCTCCTTAGTAGGGATGAAGAAACTAGGAGAGAAATACATTTCCTAGGATCATACAATTAGTAAAGGAAGAAGTAGTTTTTGAAATTCAGTGTATCTGATTCCAGAGTTTATTCTCTCAAACATCGTATTATGCTGTTTGTTTTTCTCTTTCATTTAATAATTTTTTTTGTACTCATTATGTGTCATGTCTAGGCCTTTGAGCAAGAAATACAATGGCAAAAAATTTTTTCTCTTTTAAGAGAGACTTTAAATGAAAGGTCAAATCATTAATAGATAGCTGAGATAAGTACTCAGAAAGAAAATATAATTTCATAAGTGGATAAAACAAATCAACTTTACTTAGATTGTGAAATTTAAAAATATTTCCCTGGGAAAGAAAACTCTAAAGGCTAAGACTAAAGAAGATGACAGGGGACAGATCATATAAGGTTCATAGGCAATATGAAGAACCTTGGTCTTTTCCTTAAGGACAATCCAAAGTCATTTAAAAGTTTTAAGCAGAAAAATGACCTGATTAAATTTGTTATTGGAAAAATCACTGCCTAATTTGGAGAATGGTTGGGGGAGTATGGTATAAATATACAATATAGATAAAGAAAAAAAAAACAGTAAGTCAAATAGTAATAATAATAATAATAATTTATAAATTCTAATTTATTTTAAATATTGTCCAGGAAAGAAATGAGAGTAATTAGGATAAGGGCTGATTGCAGAGAAGGTGGTGACAAAAGCAGAGGCTTGAAATACATTTGAATGATCAATTTAAATAATTTAATGATCAATTAAGTATGAAAGAATGAGAGAAGGGAGGTACTAAGAATGACTCCTAGGGTTCTGGCTTATGCTTCTGGATGATGATGCTGCTATACTCTAAAAGTGGGGAGTATCAAGATTTTCATGAAAGTGCTCAATCATGAATATAAGAAGTATGAAATGCTTTTGATATTCAAGTAGAGATATTGTGTAGATAATTGGATATATGGCCTATAGGAGAGGTGTAACTGGTAAGATAGGAGTCATCAGCATACAGGTGGTAAAGATCTGATGGCTTAGAAAAAGAGTTAGGGAGAGAAGATATCCACACCGTGCGCAATTGCAACACTAAATAACCAGGACTAAAAGAATGCACATAGATTAAGAAGAGAGCAGAAATACAGTTGGGAAACCAAGAAAAGGAATTGTTATAAAAATCAAGAAAAGAGAAATATAGTAGTATCAGAGAGACTAGAAATCTAAAATGATAGTGTAGTCTACATTGTCAAATGATGTGGAAACATCAGATATGATGATGGAAAAATATTCTTGACGTGAAGGTCAGTGGTGATATCAATGAGTTTTTACTGTAGAAAAGGGAGAGAAAGCCAGTTTGGAGTGGATTAGAGAATGATGAGCTGAAAACATGGAAACATAACTTAGAAAGAATTTTTCATAGTTACAACTTTCACTTTCTAGAAGTTCTAACTTTTAGAAAAAATTGTCCATCAAGTTAGATTTGAGGTAAAGAAGAATGTGGAGATAAGCTGAAAGCAACCATGAAGTTGAAAAATGACTTTGTGTGATTTTAGTGAGTGAGTGGAATCCAGTTGAAAGAAATTGGTTTTATAAATAGGAAATATTGAGAAAGGTTATCATTTATAAAATTGATTATTTAAAATATTTCAAGGACTCGAAATTGGTAGAGAATTTGTGAAAATGATTTCTTTGTATAAAGCTGGGCTGAGAGATTCACATGGCCCATTCCCAAAGCAGAGGGCTAGGAGAGTCCCCTCTTCACCTCAGTTAAAAAAAAAAGTGACATTAACAGAACTACTAGAAATAGAATTTCCAGATAAAATACAGGACACCCAAGCTAAATTTAAATTTCAAGTGTAGGTAAACAATGAATAGTTTTTAGTAAAGAGAATGTCCCAAATATTGTATAGGATATACTTACACTAAAAATAAAATCTGTTTATCTGAAATTCAAATTTAGCTGGACATCTGTACTTTTATTTGCTAAATATGACAGCCTTTACCAGAAGAGCTTGACATTCTGAATTAATGCCACACAATTGACCAGGGAGTCAGGTAAATCTAGAGGGTGAGAGATGGCCAGTGGCCTATATAGGCTGAGATTAGCTTGCACCCTCATCATTTGTCTGAGCAAACAATATTTTTTTTTTCCCCATTGCCAGCTGTAGGACATGGGCAAGGGAGACCAGCGTGTATTCTATGCAAGCACAATTCTAGATGGGTGAACTGAACTCAGCAGTGGAGAAGCCAAGGGTAAAAAGAACAGCAATTTCTAGAGGCTGAAAAGGGAGTAGTAAAAAAATATCGTAACACAATACATTTGTGGGTCAAGGAAACTTCAGGTAACTGAGGGAAATTAGTGACAAAGAATCCCCAAGAGTAGCAAGGAGTGAGAAAGTCAGCATTAAACTCACCTGACCAAGAGTGTGAGACCTCCTTATGAGAATAAGTAAGATGTTTCCTGTCCCACTTGTTCTGCTCTGACTCAGGCAGGGTCAGAAAATTGAGTAGTCAAAACCAAAGAATGAGAATTGGATAAATAAAGTGTATAAGGAGAAGGAAAATTATGTCCTACTCCATTTGCCTGATTCTGCTTTCAGTAATCCTCTGGTGACATATAAGGGAGAAGATTTGACTTGAGTTCAGGTTCAGAATGTTGATTATTATCTGGGATTGGATTTTTTTATTAATGAATTGAGAATATTTTGTGATTTAAAGTGACTGTGTAATTTTTTACTACCTAAAGATGCATGGGAAAGCATGAAATCACCCCACTTTTTATATAGACACATGAAAAATAATCTTTTCCTAAAAAGGTACCTACCATTTGAATGGACAATGGGAGAGGTATGTTTGTTTAAGATAAAGGTTGTAAATATATATCAGTCTTTTAAGTTTTATTACTTTAAAGGGCTTTAAATATACATTCTTAGGATAGTTTTAAAACTAATTAAGTTTGGGAAGAAGAACTACAAATAAAATGATAAAATCTCAGGGTTGGGGTAAGTCAGGACTTTATGTGTATCCTAATTGTAAATTCTAAGAGCTCTGTAATCTTGTATTGTGATTTGTCTTTTAAAATTTTCATGATGAATCTTTCCACATTGCCTATAAGCCTCTCAAAGACAGCAGGTATCATATCTCTTGTTTCTTTGAATTCTCACTATCAGAGACAGTGCCTCTGGCATAATAAGTTGGATATATCTATATATTACAATTGATCGGTGGTTGCTGCTGGCCCTTGAAAGATGAGAAAGAGTACAAACTCTTAAGGGAGTAAAATAGATAATAAGAACTCTATGAATTCATAAGAAAAGAAGTGGAGCCTTTAGGACAGTTGAAGATCTTATGAAAAGAATGGGGCCAGTAGGTGAGTTTTGTAGAAAGAATAGCCCTTGGGGAGGTTTGGCATCCAGACTCTTAAGGCAGAGTGTGGGCTGAGCAAATGGAGGTGTACTACATGTTTTGTATTCAGGAAATAAACAGTAGCTTACTTTGGATGGAGCTCAGAGAGAGGACTCCTGAGAAAGAAGGGGAACACATAACAATAAGTTTTAGTAATAGAATGTTTAAGAAGTTTGAAATGTACACATTAACTTTTAAAGATATTTGAGGAAGAAAATGATTTCCACAAGGAAGATTAAAATACATGCTCCACTAAGTTCTAAATTAGAAGAGAGAGGACAGTTTAGAGGCAACTAGAGAAATAGCCACTTAGAAGATTTAAAGAACCCTGGAAGAAATGGATAAAGACGTGGATAGAGCAGTGATATAAAAGAGAAGAAATTCATATGGGAGAAGCTACAGACAAAAAAAAGAAGAGACTAATAAGATGGCAGAAAAAGAGAGAATTATGGTTGGTACAGTGATTTGGAGCTGGGGACAATTCACAGAAATAGAAAGTCCAGAAGGAGGAGATTTAAAGTTCACATGGTGCATTTAGTTAGATAAAAACATAAATAAAAAGTATATATTTAGAAGATACTTGTATACTTTGGACAAAAAATATTTTGCAAATAAATTTGATTTTACACTTATGAAAAATTTAGTCTTCTAAATTCATTAAAAAAGTAAATATTATTTATTCTTGTAAAGCTAAAAACAGCTGTCTTTTCCTTCTGTTCTTTTGTAATAGCTATCTTGCTTTTAGTTCCCACTCAGCAAGCAGAGCAACATCCTCAGTTACATGAGCATTCTTTAAGAAGTTGGATTTTTTTGAAAAAAGCAAATTTTTAAATATCATGTATTCATTAGACTATCAATCCAAATACTTAGAAAATTAACTAGCAGTGATTTAAACATGACAGAAGATTTGGGTCTCTTCTGCATAAAATTCTAAGATGGTACATAATTGGTTTGTAAGTGTTGCTTTTCCATCATCAGCATAGACTACATCCGTGGACCCAAGATGACTGTATCAGTTTTTGCTACTTTCTAGGCTTGGGAAAGGGGAAAAAAGTAAAAAGTGGAAGGCAAGTAGCTTCTTTTAGGAATTTGAGCTGAAAATTTCTCACAACCCATTGGCTAGTACTTGGTCATATGGTTTGGAAATTGTTATATCTAAGTGGGCATCCCAACCACAGTATGGAGCAGGAGTGATTTGTTGCTAAAATGAATAAGGGTAGTCTTATTAGGAAAATCCAAATCTGCTTATACTACATGCAGCATGCTCTGTCCTATTCATATATACTTATTATGTATACTTATTAGACTTTTCTTTTTATTATTATTTCTTTATAAGTTATAAATTTTCTTATAAAATGTTAATTTGTTATTATGTATAAAAAGGTTAAAAGAAAACTGATTTCTTAAAATTTTTAAGCGTTTATTTGAGCAAAAACTAATTAAAATTTGTCAGCATCCAATCTAGCATAGAAAGGAGCTCGGAGGAGCTATACAAAAAGAGTTTTATAGGCAGAAGGGAATAGGAACAAGAAAGTTGTACTAGGCAAAAAATCGGGTTGTTATTGCAAGGTTAATTTTCTTTGGGGGTTGGCAGGGATCTATCGGGCAGATTACCTAACTAGTACTGATCAAGTGATTCCTGACTGACTGGTTTAGGATTCCATTTCTGGGAGAGCCAAAAGTGTAATTAAGTCAAGTCTCAGTTTGATGACATGGAGCTTTTTGTGCCTATTGTCTTGTTTAACAACAGAAAGATACCAAAGCACTCGAGAATGATATTCTTTATGATAATTATTTGAACAGAAAGTAGTATAAAGCCACAGCACTTGTCAAAATAAGGGGGTCTTTTTATAAAAGATGTGGTACATATATACAATGGAATACTACTCAGCCATAAAAAGAATGATCTTAACATTTGTGACAACATAGATGGAGCTAGAAGGCATGCTAAATGAAATAAGTCAGACAGAGGACAAATATCATATGATCTTACTTATATGTGGAATTTAAAGAACAAAATAAACAAAAAACAAAGTGGAAATAGACATATAGATACAGAGAACAAACTGTATTGATGGTTGCCAGATGAGAAGGGGTTAGAGGACTGGGTGAAAAAGGTAAAAAGATCAAGAAGTATGAATTAGAATAGCAAACAAAGCCCCAAATGAATAGAAGGAAGGAAATAATAAAGATCAGAGTGGGAATAAATGAAATAGAGACTAGAAAAACAATACAAAAGATTAATAAAACCAAGAGATAGTTCTTTGAAAGGATAAACAAAATTGACAGACCCTTAGCCATACTCATCAAGGTAAAAAGAGAGAGGACTCAAATAAATCCAATCAGAAATAAAAGAGGAAAAATAACCATGGCCTCTACAGAAATACAATGAATGGATCATAAGAAAATACTATGAACAATTATATGCCAACAAATTGGACAATCTGGAAGAAATGGACACATTACTAGAAACATACAATCTCCTGAGACTAAGCCAAGAAGAAAAAAAAAAAAATCTGAACGGACTGTTTACCACCAATGAAATAGAATCAGTAATCAAAAACCTGCCAAGAAATAAGTCCTGGACTAGATGGTTTCATAGGCAAATTTTACCAAACATTCAAAGAATTATTACCTATTCTTTTCAAACTATTCCAAAATATTCAAGAAGAGGGAAAGCTCTCTAACTCTTTTTATGAGGCCACCATTACCTTGATTCCAAAACCAGACAATGACATTACAAAAAAAGAAAAATATAGGCCAATATCTCTTATGAACATTGATGCAAAAATCCTCAACAAAATATTAGCAAACCGAATTCAGCAATACATTAAAAATATCATACACCATGATAAAGTTGGATTTATTTCTTGGATGCAAATTTGGTACAATATTCGCAAATCAACTAATGTGATACACCACTTAACACATCGAAAGATAAAAACCATAAGATCATATCAATAGATGTAGAAAAAGCATTCGACAAAATCCAGCATTAATATTTATGATAAACACTCTCAACAAAGTGGGCATAGAGGGAACATACCTCAACATAATAAAGGCCATATATGACAAACATACAGCTAACATCATACTCAATGAGGAAAGGCTAAAAGTATTTTTCTTAAGATCAGGAACAAGACAAGGATGCCCACTTTCACCATTTCTCTTCAACATTGTATTGGAAGTCTTAGCCACAGCAATAAGACAAGAAAGAGAAATAAAAGGCATCCGAATTGGAAAGGAAGAAGTAAAACTCTCATTATTTGCTGATGACATGATACTGTATATAGAAAACCCTAAAGAGTCCACCAAAAAACTGTTAGAACTGATCAATGAATTCAGTAAGGTAGCAGGTTACAAAATAAATATTTAAAAGTCAGAGCTTTCAGAAAGAGAAATTAAGAAAACAATCTCATTGACAATTGTGTTGAAAACTATAAAATATCTGGGAATCAAATTAACCAAGAAGGTAAAAAATCTGTTTTCAGAAAATTACATCATTGAAAAAAGAAATTGAAAAAGATACAAATAAATGGAAGCATATACTGTGTTCATGGGTAGGAAGAATTAACATTGTTAAAATATCCATACTATCCAAAGCAATTCATAGAATCAATGCAATCCCTACCAAAATCTTTTTTCACAGAACTAGAACAAACAATCCTAAAATTCATGTGGAACCACCAAA
>NW_006443138.1:9650608-9703518 GCF_000325575.1 Pteropus alecto
ACTTAGGTTTCATATATACAATGGAATATTACTCAGCCATTAAAAAAATGAAATCCTACCATTTGCAACGACATGGATGGACCTAGAGTTACTATGTTGAATGAAATAAGTCAGAGAAAAATAAATACCATTTGATTTTACTTATATGAAGAATGTAAGAAACAAAAAGAAAAAACTAATCAAAAACAGACTCACAAATATAGTGGACAATTTGGTGATGGACAGAGGAGAGGGGGATGGGGGTCTGGGAGAATGGGGTGAAGGGTAAAAGAAGTACAAATTAGTTGATGATAGTTGGTGGGGAGGGGGAGCACAGCATAGGGAATGCAGTTAGCATTAATATGGTGGCTAGATGGAGGGTCAGGAGAGGGAGGGAGCAACTGGGAAGATCATTTATGAACTATATAGATGTCTAACCAATGTACTGAATATTTGAAACTAATTTAAATAAATAAATTTTTTAGAAAGTACAAATTAATAGTTACAAAATGGTCATGGAGATGTAAAGTACAGCATATGGGATACAGTTGGTAATATTGTAATAACTATGCATATTGCCAGGTGGATACTAGACTAATCAAAGGGATCACTTCATAAAAGTGATCACTATACTGTATATCTGAAACTAATGTAATATTGAATGTCGACTCTAATTGAAAAAAAAAAAATAAGGGAGTCTTTAGATTTATTCACAATGATTATTTCTATTTGACAGCCTAGGTATGATATGTTACTTATAAGAAATAAATTCTGCAGGTCTGAAGTACCCCTTCCCCAAGTGTTATTTACATGAACTAATAATATGCACTTTTGGTTGAGATTAGGTATGTGGCAGGCAGTCTTTTGGGGTTGATGTTCTTAAGAAGAGCTCTGAGCACAATACAGATGAGGGAAAGTTATGCCTCATCCCAATCATCATTGCTCACACTTGGTCAATATACTGATCTTGAGCCATTTGAAAATGTTCAGATGAAAAGCTGAAGGAGCTATGTATGGGAACAAATGTGTTTGATTCTAGGCACAAGCAGTGGTCAACCGTAACATGAAGCCCTCATGGTCAACCGTAACATGATTTCCATAGAGATCTATTCTTCACTCATTTCTTCAACTCTGGCATATAGGATATATTTGTTACCCTAAGGGCAAATAGAGGCAGGAAAGGGAGGACACTGTGTCTGGAGATCACAGATAGCAGGGAGATTAAAAAGAGACAGGGAGATTTAAAGTCGAGAGGAAAAAAAACCACGTATTTATTACGTTTCTACGCAGGAGTCCCAGAAATAACTGAGTGGTGGTGTTTGAAAATAATACCTATAATACCTGGGGAAGGTGTTATAATTCCTAAATATATAGATGTAGACGTAGAGCAGGGCACAGTCATAGATCATTTCCAATGTGACCTAATGTGTGCTCAAAGATAAATGAAGTTAAAGACAATGCTTTTTGAACTTTAATATACATGTGAATTGCTAAGGACCTTGTTAAAAGGCAGATTTCAATTCAGATGTTGGGGGTAGGGGGTTGCACTGAGATTGTACATTTCTAATAAATCTCCAGGTGATGCTGAAGTTGCTGTTCTACAGACAAGACAATTTTTAGAAGTAAGGGTTTAGCAACGTTGAATTAATCAAACATTTGTCCTACCCATTTCCCATTTCCCATCTTTCTCCTTCCAATTCAGAAACACCTGGATTTCAAAAATGCTGCTAACATTGAATAGTTGTTATAGAAATATATCCAACAAATATATCCAAATACATCCTCCCTGAGGCATAATTTCACAACCTGAATGAGTTTTTATGAGCATTGTAGTGTTTGCTGTTATGTTCCAGCAAACATTTCTGGTTTTTTCTTATGTGCATGGCTGGATTGCATACCTCTGCTCCTGAAGTTAGGTATGGCTATATATCTACTTTGGCTGATAAAATAGAGGCAAAAATGTTATACATTACCTGTGTGACTTGCTAGCTTCTCTTTCTCTCTGTCTTGATTAGTGCCAATGTTCTAGTAGATTTTTGATCATGAGGACCACACAGAGCAGAAACCCCAGCAAACTCTTACTGGACATGTAACATGAGAATAAACTTGTATAGTTTTAAGCCACTGAGATTGTGGCAGTGTTTGTTATATTGATAAAGCTGGCTTACATTGACTGATACAAGCATTAAATTAAAAAAAAAATTGATATGTTTTACACAGATATTCAGATACGTTTCCTCAAAGCCTACAATCTAGCTTTTTGTAATTTCCCCACACCTATAAGAGTAGTAAGGTAATTTAAGAAATGATGAAAATGATATTTATTCTGTTTTGAAAAACCTTTTTAGTCCTTACAAAATTTTGATTCAAAAATACAGAACTTGCAGGTAAATGAAGCTTGAGATCTCTCCAGAAACTTATCCCCCACTATTATCATGACTAATTTCAAGTCAACTGGAACTGTTCTACTGAATTCTAATTTGTTGGATGGTATTTAACATTATAACTGCTTGAGAAACAACTGATGAAGCAGGTCCACAAAATGAATACTTAGTGCATGGATAGCAGTGTTCTATTATATTAAGTTTTATTTCTGAATTTTCTGTTTGTCAGAATGGCATAGTTATTCTTTCTCTGGGCACCAATTTGAATCTGGCATCAAAGCGGCGAAGGCTTTTCTTTCTGTTTTTGAGGATTTTAGTTCTTTTAATATTTCATCAACCCTAAGAAGTAAAGTGATAACCAGAATTTCTTTGACCTTTTTGCTGGGTTATAATTTAAGTGTCTGGTATTTCACCTTTCTTCCATCTCTGTAATTGATGTGACGGAACGAGAATCACCAGCTAATCAAAATAGAGAAACTTAAAAGTAATGTTTAAACCAGTCTTCCTTTGAACCTTTCTTGTAATTATTCTCTGTCATTGCTCCAGTTATTTTTTTTTTCCATTTATATACTAATTCTATTTCCTAAGGGCAGCATTTTTTCTGTTATCTCTCATTGTGCCTATGTTGTTTTAAAAAGTGTATCATTTAGATCTTTAAAAATATTAACATATAAGAATTTGTTTTTTATGAGAGTTTTTATCACATATGAAAGTTTTTGATATTCAAGTGCAATACCTGATAACCATTCATTCATTCAACAAATATTCAATGTAATACTCTATTTGGTCTGGGCTACATAACATTAAAAAAAAAAAAATTCCATCCCTCATGGAACATATATTCTAAAAAGCAGAGGGAGAGAATAAAAAAGAAATATGCAAGAAAGTAATGTTATAAGAGAAAATTGAATCGAGAAAGGGGAACACAGAGTATTCTCAAGGATGGCTGACACTTTAAATAGGATGTACCAGGAAGGGCTTATTGACAAAGTATTTAAGCAGAAACCTGAGGTAGTGGTGAAAAGTGTGGGATATCTTGGGAAGAGCTTTCAGGCAGAGGGAAAAGCAAGTGTAAATTGTCACACTGTCAACGGGGACTCAAACTAATGATGAATTTGTCAACTTGTCATCTAACTTCCAGGGTTACTCTGGAAATCAATAATGAGTGATAGATGGAAGAAGAAAGAGGGTGGGTGGAGGAGTTTTATCAGTTAGACCTGGGTCTGACTAGCCTTACTTTTTTTTTCATTTTATTGACCATAATTTAGGCATATGGCTACATCTAAATACATTGGAGACTGGAGAATATAATTTAGGTTGGCACTCAGGAAGTAAGGAATAGAGATTTGGTGAACAGAGAAATAGGCTCTGGATTAACATAAATGTACTGTGCTTAAATCTTTGCACTATTTATAGTTTGCTATCCATAAGCACCAAAATACTGGATACATCTAATCAGTGGAATTCTTATAAAGGAATACTTGTGTGACTATCCATTAGAAAGTCATATTATTGTAGATGAAATACTTAGCTATAATGAGCAGTGTATTGACAAGGTATGGTTCCTCCACATTGCAAATTACCCATTAGTGATATCATGGCAGCCTTGTCTCATTATACTTGGGGTGTCATTCACATGACTCTACTTTAACTGCGTCTTAGTGGCAAAAAAAAAAAAAAATCTTCCAGTTACTCTTTGTCTCCCATGGTTGGAAAGCAGGACACCCAAATTTACTGTTCCACCAAGACTACTCTTTATTTGAAAGGGATAATTCTAACTACTGTTAGAAAGGGTAAATGCATGATAAAAAATGCAAAATGCAAATTTCCTCTGAATGTGTGGATGTGTATGTGTATGTAAATATATATATATATTTGTGTATATGTACATATAATATACATAATCCATATTATATATAACAAGTAATATGTAATATACAATGTGATATGTATAAATGTATATGTATATTCCATATTTGATTCACATAATGAAAAAGGAAAATGACTCTGATTTAAGTTAGCTAGAGTTAATCTAATATATAAAAGCACTTGTTCTCTGGCAAATCATAATTGACTAAAAACCAAAGGAAAAAATAATTTGGCATGATCATATCTTTTTCAATTATTGTGCTATTTGGCAGTTAAGGTATAAAAACCTCTGAGATTTTATTATTTATGTCAGGCCCAAGCCCAAATAAACAAACTTCTATTATATGTTAATCTAGTGAGTGTATTAACCTATATAATTGTTTCACTACCTTCTTGAATGTTTAGCATAGTTAAGAGATAGAGAAAAAGTTAAGAGCACAGCTTCTGAGACCAGACTGTCTGTGTTTGAATCCTGGTTCTACCACATACTTACTAGCTGGCTGAGCTTATACAAAATACTTAAACTTTGCCTCAGTTTTCTTTTTTAATCTGTAAAATGGGCATGAAAATAGTTCATCTCATACAGCTCTTGTGAGGATTAAGTCAGTTAATATATATTAGAAAGTCAAAAATTTTGGATGACATCTGCTATTTAGAAAACTCTAAGTGTTAGCTGTTGCTGTTAATGCTTATTTTCTCCAAACTATAATTAACTACAAACCCTTTGTATTAGTCAGTTTCCAAAGAAACAGAACCAGCAGTATGGAGACTTATGAAGATTTGGCTCATGTGACTATGGAGGCTAAGAAGTCTGCCATCTGCAAGCTAGAGACCCAGGAAAGTCACTGGTGCAATTTAGTACAGGTCTGAAGGCCTGAGAACCAGGGGAGCCCACGGTTTAAATTGCAACACCTCTCTGGCCAACTAAAAAGCCTCGAAGAATTTAGACCAGTCTATCTTCGACATTCCTTCCTGAAAACAGCACGAATAAAATAGTCATCCAAGTGGGTTTAAAAAAAATCCCATTACGTGAGATGGAGACAGTGAGATGAGGTGTCCCAACACAACTAGGCAGGCAGAGGTGAATTCTTTCTTTTTCTGTTTTTGCTTCTTTTCCAGCCCGTGTGCCCACCCACGTTGAGAGGGCAATCTACTTTACTGAATCCAAAGACTGAAATGTTAATCTCATCTGGAAATACAAACACATCACAAAATCATGTTTAATCTAGGTATCCCATGGCTAGTCAAGGTGACACATAAAATTAATCATTAAGGCAAAGATTATTCCTTTACAAAAAAATCTTTATCTCTCAGCACAGTGTCTTATAAGATATTTAATAGATGTTTGTGGATAAAGAAAGAAAATACCAAGCAAACAATTATACACTCTAGCTTTCATCTTTTCTAAGTTTCACATAGCCCATTCTTGACTTGTTACTTTGTAATATAATTGTTACTTTTCAATAATAAAAACAAATGATATCTATGTTTTTAAAACTGCAATGTGCTGATGATAATATATTTCAATGTCCTGTCCTCCTCATCGCCAGTGAGAGTATAATCTCGGAACAATTCATTATTTTATAAAGTGGACCATTCACATACTTCTTCAGCAATTTCACTTCTAATTATATATCTAAAAGAACTTCTTGTACTTATGAACAGGAGATATATACATAGTACTCATAAAAACAAATCCCAGAAACCATCTAAATGTCGATCAACAGGATAATGGATAAGTAAATTATGGTATATATAGAATGAAATAGAAGTAAATTATGGTACATATGGAATGAAATTCATTTTAGCAGTAGTTGTCTCTAATTTTGTTTATTCTTCCCAAATTTCATATACTCTATTAGTATTTTTGCAAGCTGACTCTGGATTTGGCTATGAGCTTCTGCTCATAATGAGACAATAGCAAAGGTGATGCAAGCAGAAACTGAAAAAGTGCTTCTCCTTTGAAACTTGTTGCTCTGGGAAACCCTGCAACTGCTACTATGTGTCTAATCTCAGGCCAACCTTCTGGAGACAAGCATTCCAGTTAACTCCATCACCCTGAGCTGACAGCCAGCACCTACTAACAACCAACATCTATCATCAAACATATAAGAAATACCATCATAAAACTATATAAAAAAACTATAAGCTGATTACAGCTGCATGTATGTGCCCAGTGAAACCAGCATAAGTACTGCCCATTTGAGCTGAGCCTAAATTGTTGACTCACAGAATTATGAGCTGATATGTGATTGTTTTCTTAAGTCACTAAGTGTGAAAACTGGTATGAGCAGTAAAAAAGAGACAAACTACAATACATAAAACAACATGATTGAATCATAGTAACATTGTTAGTTTTTTAAAAAGCAAGTCATAGAGATCTAGATAATGTTTGAAAACCAATTTGTAAAAATTAGTAAGTAAATGCAAATAATTATTTCCTAAACATTTATGTATATATTTATATAAGCAAAATTTAACCACGATTTTAAAACATAAAGATAATCTTTAATATTTTGGAGTTTCCAAATAGTTTTTTTCTATGCATATAGATATATATATAACAAAAAACATGATTGGATAATATGTTCTCATTTTTGTACCTTGTTTTTCTTACTTAACATGTCATTAAGTTCTCCAAAAACATAATTAAAGACTTCTAATAATATATTATGTCAGAAAATATAATATATTTATAAGTATTCTGTTTTTAGGTTATTTATAACTTTTTATTATTAACAATTGCAATGAACAACTTAATATATAACTTTATATATCTTTAGGACACCTACCTCAAAGAATTAAAGAAATTAAATTCACTTTTAAGAAGTAAATTTAATCAAAATATTACAAATATACTTAAAAGTTATTAATATACTTTTACTAATTGCTTTCAAGAATAGGCAAAAATTTATATTTCACCAGCAATGTAGGAGATAACTTTCTTGTTGAACATTTGCAAACATTTGGTGTTATTCTGTTCCTTATCTTTGACAATTTGATAGGTAAAAATGACATTTCACTATTATATTAATTGTTGCTATTAGTTGAACTTAAACTTTATTCATTAGTCCCTTGTGTTTTCACATCTCTGAATTATCTTTTCATGTATTTCTCTCTAGATTCTTTCTTTTGACAGTATATAGTACACTCGATTGGGTTCCATCTTTCTTAATTACAATCATATTCTAGTACTGACTATAGATTATATTCTGACATCTTGATTGTACTTTAATGTTTCTGAATTTCACAGCTGCACTTTAAAAATGATATTTTACTGATTATTAACCACTTCTTTTATGAGTGTTTGATAATTTATGTATTTATATAGTGAGTTTTATCCCTTAGAAATCCAAGACTAATTTGAGATGGCTCATTTTGACTTCATTTTTAATAATTATATAGGGCATAATTATTTCCACAATCAAAGGGTACCTTTAAGCATTTGTTCCTGTGTATTATGTTTAAATCCTACACAAGTATAGAAATCTGATAGAGCAATTTAGAGGAAATGGTTTGGAAAGAAAGTTATCTATCTATCTGTCTATCTATCTATCTATCTATCTATCTATCTATCTATCTATCTATCTATCTATTTATCTATTTTTTTCCTACATCGATTCTATCATTTGACCTAAGGATTTGTCAATTGTAGAATCAAATCAGGGTAATCACAGAAGGTATAGCATTTAAAGCTTTAAATGAATGACCTGTGGTTTCAAAATGGTAGATTAATCACAAAATCAAGCTAAAATGGTACTGATAAACTATATTGATAGCCAACTTTGAATACAATCCAGCATTCATCTTGCAAGTTAAAGAAACTGACAACTGTGAAATAGCAGGTAGATCCATTGAAAGACCTCCTTCTGTTTAGTAACTTGCCCTGTTTTGTTATCTACTAACCCTTGTTAAATTCTGTGATTGTTTGGAAAAAAGGTAGTTTTCCATGCCGGACTAAAGACATATTTAGTCAGACACAAATGATGCATTGAAGAACAAACTAATAAAAAGTAAAAATAACACCCAAAGGTGAAAACTCAAGAAAATTATACTTTGAGGCTACTGAACTGTAAAGATGGAATGCAATAACATTGAAAATTTCCAGTAAATTATGAGCTGTGTGCCATGCAGCGATAATTTTCCAAATGAGTTTCTTTTGAAATCTAACTTTTAAAATCACTTTTGTTTTCTCTTCTGGATGAAATTTTTTAGATGCATTCACATTTTTTTTCTGTTAACATTGTAAAGATACAGTGATCACACATGATGAACTATATGTATGTACAAGTGTTCGGGTTAAGGGCCTCAAGCTCTTGGCTACAAGTCATTCATTAGGTTGGAGAAGCCATAACATACCTGAAACAGCACATTTTTGTAATATGTACATGTTTCCTTTGCAAAACTGAGTTTAAACCTGTAGGCAATTGAGTGCATGAAAACAAAAATATTTTCATTTTTAGAAAGGCCATCAAGTTGATGTTAGAAGACTCTCCCATAGCCCACCACTACCACCATAGGCACACATGTTTTAAAATGCCGCCCCTAAAGGTTTTATTTAGGACAATATTTTGACTTCCTAGACTACCATTATGTCATTATTCCCAGAGTACTGATACCTAGAAATGATGTTAAAATGCATTTAGCTAATCAGGAAATAGACCCTACACATTAGAATAGTTCTTAAAGATAGTAAAGATATTAACTTGACACATGAAAAACTGTTTTAAGAACACTGCACAGTAGCATAATTAAATACAATTTAGATGTGTCCTGAATCTGCCTATCAAAACTATTTGTTTGAAAATCAGATCCTTTATACCTCTCTGAATATGCAGCAAGTTCTTTTCAATCAGTAATACAATGGATGATTATTGTACTACTCATGGAAACCTTTAGTATTCATTAGGATTTCATTTTAGAGTTAAGGAGGGAATGGAGAAAAGAAATTGCCTTCTGTCAAAAGAATTTACCACGTAATGTGCTTCAGGAGTCTGATTGCTACAGAGAGAAGGGGAAGATAATGTGATTTGTTAATGATAACCAAACAACATTGTGGACAACCTCATCATTAGCATCATTCATTAGATTTTCATTATTTAATGCTAAAAATACTTTGCATTTCCATTGTTACTCACATTCTCATAGAGTCTGACACTCTTCATTCCTACAGCCCCTCCGTCTTTCAGTTTGTCTATCTATCTATCTATCTATCTATCTATCTATCTATCTATCTATCTATCTATTTATCTATTTTTTTCCTACATCGATTCTATCATTTGACCTAAGGATTTGTCAATTGTAGAATCAAATCAGGGTAATCACAGAAGGTATAGCATTTAAAGCTTTAAATGAATGACCTGTGGTTTCAAAATGGTAGATTAATCACAAAATCAAGCTAAAATGGTACTGATAAACTATATTGATAGCCAACTTTGAATACAATCCAGCATTCATCTTGCAAGTTAAAGAAACTGACAACTGTGAAATAGCAGGTAGATCCATTGAAAGACCTCCTTCTGTTTAGTAACTTGCCCTGTTTTGTTATCTACTAACCCTTGTTAAATTCTGTGATTGTTTGGAAAAAAGGTAGTTTTCCATGCCGGACTAAAGACATATTTAGTCAGACACAAATGATGCATTGAAGAACAAACTAATAAAAAGTAAAAATAACACCCAAAGGTGAAAACTCAAGAAAATTATACTTTGAGGCTACTGAACTGTAAAGATGGAATGCAATAACATTGAAAATTTCCAGTAAATTATGAGCTGTGTGCCATGCAGCGATAATTTTCCAAATGAGTTTCTTTTGAAATCTAACTTTTAAAATCACTTTTGTTTTCTCTTCTGGATGAAATTTTTTAGATGCATTCACATTTTTTTTCTGTTAACATTGTAAAGATACAGTGATCACACATGATGAACTATATGTATGTACAAGTGTTCGGGTTAAGGGCCTCAAGCTCTTGGCTACAAGTCATTCATTAGGTTGGAGAAGCCATAACATACCTGAAACAGCACATTTTTGTAATATGTACATGTTTCCTTTGCAAAACTGAGTTTAAACCTGTAGGCAATTGAGTGCATGAAAACAAAAATATTTTCATTTTTAGAAAGGCCATCAAGTTGATGTTAGAAGACTCTCCCATCGCCCACCACTACCACCATAGGCACACATGTTTTAAAATGCCGCCCCTAAAGGTTTTATTTAGGACAATATTTTGACTTCCTAGACTACCATTATGTCATTATTCCCAGAGTACTGATACCTAGAAATGATGTTAAAATGCATTTAGCTAATCAGGAAATAGACCCTACACATTAGAATAGTTCTTAAAGATAGTAAAGATATTAACTTGACACATGAAAAACTGTTTTAAGAACACTGCACAGTAGCATAATTAAATACAATTTAGATGTGTCCTGAATCTGCCTATCAAAACTATTTGTTTGAAAATCAGATCCTTTATACCTCTCTGAATATGCAGCAAGTTCTTTTCAATCAGTAATACAATGGATGATTATTGTACTACTCATGGAAACCTTTAGTATTCATTAGGATTTCATTTTAGAGTTAAGGAGGGAATGGAGAAAAGAAATTGCCTTCTGTCAAAAGAATTTACCACGTAATGTGCTTCAGGAGTCTGATTGCTACAGAGAGAAGGGGAAGATAATGTGATTTGTTAATGATAACCAAACAACATTGTGGACAACCTCATCATTAGCATCATTCATTAGATTTTCATTATTTAATGCTAAAAATACTTTGCATTTCCATTGTTACTCACATTCTCATAGAGTCTGACACTCTTCATTCCTACAGCCCCTCCGTCTTTCAGTTGAAACAACTACTTGTGGGGAATAAGCAACTGCAATTAAAGTGAATAGCTACAAATACATATTTGCTTAAAGACATACACACATATACGGAAAACCTGTAGTGCTCTGAGACAGCTGTTTGGTAATTGCCAATTTGATCTGAGAGGTGAAATCCACATGGTCCAAATAGGGCTGATCTTCCTGTTTAGGTCCTGGACATCATGAAAAGAGAACAGCTGTCTCTACAATGCCTTTCCTGAATTTCTGACCAACAGTTGCTGTTTTATGCCACTAAGTTTAAAAATGGTTTGTTATTCAACAATAAATATCAGAATACTAATTCACATATATGCAGCATTGAACATGTACTTTTAATTTGAAAATATATTGTTTCTTCTGAAAATTACAATAGAAAATAGCCAACTAGCCATGATGCTACAAAAATATACCAACATATTCCCCAGGTCATCAGCTCAGACACAATACAAGGTTCAAAATACTGATTATTTTTAATAGCCAAGGAAAAAAAGTAAAAATAAATGCAAAGTAAAAAGCAAACGCATAGAACCAAAAGGAAAAAAGAAAAACAATATCTATGCAAATGACAAAGTACTGGCAACTATTATTTACCTTGCACCTACTAAGGATAATCACTGTCTTTATTTTGGCAATATATTTCTCAATAATCTGGTTTTCCAACAATTTGCATTTAATATACTGTTTCCAATCTAGATATAATTTATATAAAATCATAGTTGAAAAAGCATTCAACAAAGTCAAAAACTTAAACTGTATGAGTTAAATAGTTTCAGCAAATATTTTTAAAAAATGTGGTTTTCAGGAAGAAAATTTATAATTTAACTTTAATTTTAAAGTGATGAACTTTGTAAATTAATACAATAAAATTCTTTTGAATTTGCTTACCTGTGGGTTATGTGCTGTGTGTGTGTGTGTGTGTGTGTGTGTAAGATGAGGAAAAGAACTGTAAGTAATGACAGGTTATTTATTCAGTACCTTACCAAATGCCAACAAGCTACATGCGGTCATGTTCTGTTTCTATCATTTATCATTTCATAGCTATATTAATATTTATTCTGAACATTAGGTTAAGATTTGCATTCCAATTTGGTTGAAAGCCATCTCTAGAAGGCAAAGTATTCATACTGGTTGGACATTTTATTGAATGGAACAGGAATAAATTATAATATTAGTTTTTTTGGCAGATATTTAACTTTTTAAAAACATCTGCTTTTTGTATTTACTATCGGTATTTGGAAAAATGCTACCACAAAGTAAATCATTGTGCTTAGGTGATTATGCAATCAGGTAACATCTATAAAATAGCAGAATAACTACTTTACAGTGCTTTAATTAACAGTGCATTACTCAAACTATATTATGAAATTTATATCAAATTTAGTTGAAAAAGGAATTATATACTATAGTTTATATTATGACTCTAAAATACTACCAGTGGTAGTTGGGGGAAAGAGGTTATTCCCAAAGCTACAGATTTTTAAAAATATTGTCAAATAAAATTTATTCTATTTACAGAATGCATTCTAAATTCTTAGCTATAAATTTGGTTCTTTTATCAAAACATAACTGAAATTTTAAATATTATTGTGAATCATAATGTGTATAGCTAAAATTCTGAAATCTCAAATCAAGTATTTTCAGAAAGAAATAGGTATAATTGGTTATTATTACTAAAGTAAAAATCCTAATAATCTGTGTTTCAATAACATATTTATTAATATTTTAAAGTCCTAATTGAATTTATTCACCTTGTGTGAAAATAAAGTATTATAAATGAAATTTTTAAATCAATGTCACTTAAACATGCCTGTAACTTATGACTTTTTAAAGAAAATTAAAATAACAGAGCAAAATACTTTTGAAAGTAAATGCAGGTATGTTATGTATTAAATATTGAAAAAATGAATTTCTTTGTATTTTGATGTTAATAGTTTATAAAAAATAATATGATCACTAGAAAGAAAGTTGAAAAGCAGTCTAAGTGTCAAACATCCCAAATTCCACCATTGTGGCATATGTTATATTTCAATTTAAGTTTATTCTATACATAGATTATTATTTAAATAATTTTAACTCTTAGGTTGGAATTATACTATATGTTTAACTTTTTGGTTCTTTTTTATTCCACTGAGCATTATATCTTAAGCATTTTTCTGTGTTACTTTAGAGTCTTTATACCTCTCATTTATAAAGGCTCGGTTTAAGGTTAGGGTTTGGTTTCTAATTCCTGGCATTCACTCTGCTGCCATTTCAGTGTCCCCTACCAAGTCAGCAAATACAAAAAGATCATTTTAAAAATGTGAAACAAAGTACTTTTTCTATTAAGAGCCAGCCGATCTTAACTACAAGTCACTGAATAAAATTGCAGAATGAGTTTTTTTGCTTAAGGAACATGAGAGCTCCCCTACCTCTAATTCTTTATTAGTCAAGTTTCACAAAGGAATACTGAGCACATGCCAGACAGTTGAACAGGTGAAGCTTGATATGGGGAACTATAGTTCTAGAATGTTAGGAGACCTCAAAAGCCAAACAGAGACTAGCATGACAATTCAGACATTAACAAGAGTAGGAAATGACCATAATCTTTTTGGGATAAAGGAACAAAGACTATCATCAGAATTCAAGAGCAAAAATTGCATCAACAACAAATACTGCTTAGTGGGAGCTGAACCCATGAAGAAGACACAAAATTTCTAGAGCATCATCAGAAGCAGAGAGGTCCAGAAGACATAGTCTCACTTCTTCCTTCTTACCACTCAGTCTTCCCTAGGAACTCCCAATTTTTAATGTATTCAGAAGCTAATTTTGAAAGGAAAGGCAGTGCTTTTTACCTAGATGTGAGACCCTGAAGTTCAGAGTCCTTAGTTGTCCTGCCTTTATTGAACTTCTACAGTCTTCTATTAAATTTTCCTAGTGGATTAGAAGTACTAGAGGTACCATAATGAGTAACTTGAGTTTCAGACATAACCTTTGTCTCATTGTGTAGCAGCAACCTTATCACTCTTTGGTAATAGAATTACTCTCGCGATTAATTACTCTGGCTTTACAACACAATAGTTTCTTTCTCTTTCAGCCTGCTGGTCATGTAGCAAGAGGAATCCAAAATGGTAGTCTCAATTTCTAATTCAATGAAAACATTGTTACTACCCCTGGTAAAATTCTTTCTTCCTTGAGAATTAAGATCTCTGAACCAGTAGAGCTCAATATTACAGGGATGAGCATCTAGAACACTTCGACTGGGTTAACAGGTCCAGTTGTGAAAGGAACCACTTTGAGTCTCAACCCTAGTTTCCTAGACCTTGATGCTCTTCCCATGGGAGAAACTGCAACATAATTTGCTGATGAATCAAAGCATATATCTAATAGAAAATACTTTGTTTACTTTAATAAAGCATTAGAGCCATTATGTTGAGGTTTAAAGATATGTTTTTAATAAGTGATGAATCTAAGAATGATGTGATATATTCTGTTAGTCTAGAGAGTGTAATATTCTGCTTACTTTATATGGTTGTATAAAATTGGAGAATTGCCAGAATTAGATTAGGTGACCTCTAAGGTTCTTTTCAGCTATAAACTCCTAAACTGATACAGAGTGAATTTTCCTTCCAAAAATAACAGTTTCACATTTACATAGTAACATTGTAAAATGGCAATAAGATAACTCTACGTTCTCAAACGGTTGGAAGATCTCCAATCCTGATCTTTGCTTCTAGTAGTTGTCACTCTTCTATGCTTAATTTCACCCTTGCAATTTTTAAAATTGAGTGAAAACTAGGCTGACAGAAATATTAAATAATTAACTCAGAGACTAGAAAGTCCTTTTCATTGTCATTTATTTGCTTTTAGTTTTAATCTTTCCACTGCTATAAAAAACGCATGTGCATATTCTTGTAGTTGGTTGATGTGTTTATCAAGTCAAGAATTAGGTTTTGTGTTTTTTAGGATATGTTATTCACAATGTTGTAATCAAAACTATCAATTCACATACAATGCAAAAGAGAAGAACCCTTATAATGATCCATGAATTCTTCTCTCCTATGTGGTCAGTTAATTTATTTCATAAAAATCATAGATTTTTCAGTTCACTGTTCATTAACACTCAAGGTGAAAGTATAAAGGTCAGCAAGAAATGGTTAATGACCAGAAAAACTGCAAACTAGGGGAATTCAGGAAGTGTGAAATTATACATTTTCATCTTTTCATCCTGCCTGGGAAAATTTATATTCTGTTAAGTCCGATATTTAAAAACATACCAAAGTTTGGCCAAATACTCAAATGTCCCAATACATGAAATGTGACATGCTCTCAAGCAGACTTGCCTAGCATTTTTTTTTCCTTTGGTATAAAGAAACATATAATTCATAGGAATCAGCCAAGACAATACAAAGTTGGATGATAGAGAGCTTTTGAATATATACAGTTCAGCATTTCCCAAATTGAGTTTAAGTAGGCTTCCCTTAGGAACAGTTTCTGCCATAGAGAATTTATTACCTTGAATAATGTGGCAGAAAGAAATGGAACAAAGGAAATGATTTTACTAAATAAAAGCAGCTATCAACTCTCAAAAGATAAACTATCCATATTTTAAGAAGACTACAGTTCACTGGAAAATCCTGGTGTCTTCATGACAATTTAGAGAAGCAGTTTTTATTTGCTCTCTGCAAAGCAAGCACACACATTGAGTTTTACGGCTCAAGTATCCACAGTTAGATGTCTAAAAGTTGTCAGAATCTACAAAATGATCTTACTTTTGTTAGTTCTACCCGAACAAGCAGGGAGGCCAAACTCCCCAAGAGCAGGTTCTCAGAACAGACAGGAACAGTAAATAAGAGTGGCTCTTCGAGAAACTAAGGCAAAGATGAAAGCTCTGTGAAACCCAGGGGAACTGTAGAAGCTGTCATGATTCACCTTGCTCTTATGAAACAGGAAGCCTAAATCACTGTCATCAAACTTCCAGGAAAATTGGCTGCTGGCTTTTTGCTTGGGAGGGGGCATTGGTTTTGCCCTTAACTGTTAAATCTGTAAGTGGCCGAAGATTACTATTTTACAGAGAAATAGCACATAACAAAGACTATATTTTTAGAAGCTAAAGTAGAAAATGAGAAGCCTTGTTGAATATTGTTTCCCTGTTTATAACCCATTTTTCTTCTAATTGAAATTATGGTCTTGTTCGGTTGACCCAAATAGATTTATTATATTTGTTTCTCAAGGAAAAGATGAAAGCTCATAGGGCAAGGTGGAGAACAAATATAGATGCAAAATAAAATTAAGAAAATAAATACCAATTTAAGTGCCTCTCACTTTTTTGTCTAAAATAGCAAATAGGCACTTTTTATGTCCTGAAGTCATCTTTAATGTATTAAAGTCTCTTCTACTTTAAGACAACCGTTTTCTTATTGTTCAAAATAAAAATGAAGAATTAGAACAGATTAGATTAAGTGGTCTTTGAGGTTCTGTCCAGCTATAAAATCCTAAATTGATATATTGTGAATTTATCTTATATAATGTTGGATATATAAGATATATGTATATTATTATATTATATCGTTTGGCAAAATTATGTGGTTTACTTTTAATGTCAAGTTTCTCACTTGCACTAGGTATCAGGAGAACTATGACTTTGTGATCTAGACTCCTTGTGGTTGATTTTGAAGGCATACAATCTTGACTGTAAAATCAGTATTTAAACAGACTGACTGACTTTCCACTGTATAACTGTCACTCCTATAATGGCTTCTAAGTGTATTATATTGCTTACAGAAACAGAATGTTCAGAAGCAACAAGAGATAATGTATTAGAAACCATGTAAATCAGCACATATGTATCAATTCCCAATGTGATTTCAGAGTATTACTGTGGAATTCTATGCAGTATTTCATAATAGGTAACTGTGGAAGTAAACATTTATGTAATAAATAATTCAGAAATGCTAAAAATTATTATGCACTTAGACAAATAACCTGTAAAATTTTAGACACCAGAGAAAGCAATAGCAATCAATGTCACTTATGACATCATCTCCCTCATGGAGATATTCACTGCTTCTCAGTTCATTGAATAAACTCTGGGGTTTAGCTTCATTAGCATAAGTTGTCATAAGAGCACTTATCTCACCCTAAATTAGAAAAATGGAAATGCTCAAATTAAACTCATATTTAACATATGAAACTCCCAGGCAGCACTCCCTCGACAGTGAATTTAATTCAAATATATTATATTTTTTTATGTTTAGTAGGCTTTCAGCTATTTGTCCCAAACACTTGAAACTGAATCACTTTATTTTTGCCCCTGCAATTTAAATGATGCAGTGAAGAGTAAACCTTATGTTTTTTTCTAAATTTCTTAGTAAAATGCAATATCATTTATCAGTTAAGAGGCTCATAAGAATACTCCTTCCAAAAAGTTTTATTTTATTGAGAAAGAAAAGTAAAAGAAATAACGTTTATTTTCAAATTTAATTGTTTGCTTTTCACAAGATAAATCATCCTTTAAAATATGTTTACCCCTCTTGAAAAGCACAGTTTTATTTAACGGTATATGATTCCAATTCCGTGAGCTGCAGCCCTTCGTAGAGTGTCTTGGGCATGAGGCACCTGTTATCTAGGGCAGTGGTGCCTCCCAGGAGCACGAATCCCTGATACTGTAGCAACCTTCTTCATATTTGCCCATCCTTCCTTCTTACTTTCTCCTTTTAGATTTAGCTTGTATCATCCTCTTTGGCAGAGTCATTAGGGAACTCCTTCCATTTCAAGTGCAGTGTTACTATTTTCAAAGGGAAACTCCTTATCTCCATGGACACCATGAACAAAATTTTTCTTAGAGCAATAAAGCTGAATACAGCCTATCGTTTTGGGGTCTGTACATACTTATAATAACTGTGATTCTAGGACAATGAAAACCATGAGAAAAACATTTGAAAGCTGTATAGTAAAATAATTTCTCCGTTGGTATGCATATATGTTGCTTTTGCATGTATAATTGCCATGGTCCATATCTACATGTCTAGGGGATAAATTTCTTAGTATCATAATGCTATTTCACTAGATGGTCCTTGTGATCCCATTTTTGTGACGATGATGTTGTAAAAGTGATTAACTTATTTGTATTTGCTATACTGAAAAGACTCTATATAGTTTCATCTTTATATTTGACAGTTTAAAGAAGATATATTTGCCAAAAAATAATGTTAATATTAAAGATTAGTGGACAACAAAACAACCCTTTCATTTGGTTTATTAAAAGATAATAATATTCTTGAGTCATAATATATTAGGAAAATAAAATATCAACCATAAAGTTCAAATCATTAATAAATGTCTAAATTAAAAAAAAAGAATAATAAGAATGTTCATGAATGATTCTATTTATGCTTTTGATATTAATATGAAACCATTCATTTCCATTAAGATGCACTAAATTGATCAAGGTCATTAGTAGCTCTAATAGTGAAAATGCATTCAATCTATGTAGATGTTTTAGAATTTCACAGCCTTGAATTTCATAGAAGAAACTTTGGTTAGCCACTACTTTCATACCCTAACCTCTGTAATGAACATGTCAGTTATATTCTCACAAAGATTTATCTTTAAAAATAGACATTGAACCCTGGCTTATAAATTCACTAATTGTTTTACCCTAGTGAAACTATTAGTCAGAATTAAATATTTAGCAGCTCCATCTTTTTAAGACTATTTCCTAATGCTTCTATAGGGTCATCAGCGAAGTCATGGATTGCTTTTGGTAAGAAAGGAAATTATCGAGTCACTCAGGTTTCTATTATATGACAGTGAAATGTGGAGATGATGAGGAGGAAATGTTAGGTCTTTCCTAGAGTGAAGGGTGGGAAGGAGAATGTTTTCTTTCTTAGGAAAATTATTGTAGCAAGTTTAAAAGGAGATAGCCATTGGAATATTAGTATATTAAGTAAACACATTCGTGTACGTTTTTCTGAAATAAATTGTTTTTATATAATATACTATAAAATCTTCATTAGCTATCTATAAATAATAACTGTGATCCAATAGAACTCCAACATAAATTAAGCTGTCACATTTAGTTACTGTGATGGCAAGGTTATAAAACATTGTAGATGACACACTTTTATATGAATAACATTTCTGGAAAATGCCTCCCTCCCTCCTTAAAAAAAGTATATTTATTAATGCTTTAAAAAGAAATGAGTAAAATGGTAAAGTTTATATGGCTACCATAAAACTGTGGAGTCACTCAAAATATCTGATGTCTGATTCTTGCAAGCTCTTTTCTAATAGCAGAACCAAGATTTATAAGGGTCTTTTCCTGTTTTGTTCTGAGAGAAATGTTTAGATTTTCCTTGCTATTCAAGAAGAGATGAAAAATGTTTCATTTTTCTGCCAAATGACAAAATTGGGAATATGCCACTTTTATTCTCTAAGAAGAGAGAATATTTTCATGTGGTGTGTGCTTCCTTTAGAGATTCATCAAAACAGTGACAAATCATACAATTTAAAAGCATTTCTTAATGCACTACAGTGACAGTTTTAATTCATATTCATTGCTTACACAGAGTACTATAATGATGTAGGTTAAAAACAATCAGTCTGTGTAGGTGATTCACTAATGTGAATTTTCCCAAGAAAAGATTTAGGTAAACCAGCTAATTCATTTGTGTTATTTTGTTTGTATCATGTTTATTTCTATTTTTTATCTTTATATGAGTAATTGATAAATAGAGCAAGTTGAGTCATAACTGTAACAGATGTAAGCTTTATGAATACACATCATACTTGTAGGTTGGAGACCTTAAAACCCTCTCACCCCTCTTACAGATCCTTGAAAATAAAGAAATTGTTCCTGGAACTTGGGAGGCTATTGATTGAAAGCTCTGTGATATCTCCCAAGGTGCACTGAGACTGAAAAAGCACATAGAGAATGAGCTTGGGCTTTATCTATTAGTTCTGCAATGTGACTCAACCAAAGGAATTGGGAAAAGGAGGCATTGTTTCACCTATTTAGGTTGATAAATACTTTCAATTTGTACTGCTTTCATTTTTAGATTTTCACCAAATGGGAACTTTAGAGAGTACCAATCTCTATAAAAGTAAAATGGTATTATTTTCTTATGGGAATTAAACAGAAGAACCTGGAAACCACTGCTAATTCAAATACATATAATATGGCGAATCTTCTTTGCTTAAAAAAATATGTATTTCTTACCCTCCAACAGAAGGGTTGACTCATTATTTGATGCAGTCCTTTGATGCTTTAAAAATGCTATCTCATAGATTTAAATGAAAATCAGTGAAGATCTTTGGTATTAAATATGGAAACTCCACAGTCTTTCTCATAAGTTGGTGAGAAAACTGGGTCTTTTTTTTTTTAATAACATGTATTAAATGGACTAAATTATTTCTTTTGATAAACTTCAGGTGAAAAAATTTCAAATAAATATTCTCTGCCATAGCTCCTAAGCAGGTAACACAGCAAAGTAGTAAAAACGCTGAGAAATAGTAAAATGGGAAGCTAAATAATATGCGTCTATTAAAAGACTAGAATTTTCTAAGCACCAGATATATAATTAAGCTGTTTTAAATTTGTTCTCACTTAAGAATACCTAAAAATCTCTGATAAAAGCAGAAGTGTAGGTTTGACATATAACACTGGCTGGAACTTTGCTGATAAAGTGTAGGCATTTCCTATGTAATACACATATTTAAAAAGGCTAATAATTAGTATTTATAATTTAGGCCTCTGTATCTGATAAGACATTCAAGCATTTACCAATTCAATACTCTTGTGGTGAAATTTGGAATGTTTGATGCCTTAAACTTAAAACTGTTGGAGACAAAATCTAATGCCCTCAGTGTGTAGAGCAGGTTGTAAGCTGACAAGGTCCTTGCAACCTGCGAGGGCAAGCAAGGGTTACCTTGCCTCAGCAAATTCCTTCTGAGAAAAAGAAAGTATAAACATAGCTGCAGGCAGGCAAACAAGCTGAAGGCCACGAGAAGATATGGCTTGGGAAAAATAGAAGAAACAGTGTTGTTATGACTAAGGGAAACTGCTTATGCCAACTAGTATGTTCTCGTATAAAAGCAGCTTGCAAAGATAAACTGGGTCATTGTCCACCATCAGTGGGCAGTGGACCTCCTGATCCCCACTTTCTGTCTTCTTTCTTTTCTCCTCTCCCATCATTCCCACTCAGGTTTATTTTCGACGGGCGCACTGGACGCAACACTTCAGAAAGTGAATTAAATCTTCAAAAGTGGGTTTAAATGCTCAACAGTGTTGAATTATTTGTTAAAGTATAACTAACCAAACATCATTACCAATCTCTTTGTCTTCTTCATGAAAAGAGTGACTGATTTTTACATGTAAGATACATACATGTTTACTTTCAATCTGTGAATTTCCAAAACAACAGAAACAAGAGTAGAGTATGGGGGACAGATAAACCCTAGAAAGACATGTCTTGTGGATCTCCCTACTTGACACATAATTTGTAGGTCTTAATGTGGCTGCATTGATAAAAATGCTGGGTGTGTAATAAGTGAAAATGAAGCTTATCCTACTGCCTGGCTTTCAAACAAGCTTAGATCAGCTATATGTTCATAAATCAATAATTTTCTCATTGAAAGATAATACATTTTGGTAATGCTGTAAAAGTTAGATGCTAGAGAGGTCACCGTAGGGGGTTAAAGGAAGTTACAGCAGTTGTCAGAACAGCAATTATTCCTAGGCCAACTTAGTTCGATAGAAGATATAACAGTCTTGCTGGGCTTGAATTGCTTTTCTATTTGATCATACTTATTAGTAATAAGAAGAAAGTGTTGGAGGAAATTAAGGTTGGGCAGAGAGTTCTCTGGGGCTGTCTTTCTATGACAATAAAACACCCAATTCAAAAATCATCACACAGTTTTATCTACAGGGTGCCAAATAAGGTATTTCAAGGTTATATATTTCCAAAAATTGATTGTTTGTGAATGCTTAATGTGAACCTGTGCACATCCACAAGTCAATTTGAGAAACAATCATTTGATCAAAAACGAGGTACCTTAAAAAAAAAACCCTGTGAAATACAATCAGTAAGTTAGTAACTAGATAATTCTGGGAAATTATTTTCTTTACTATTTCTGTATATAGATACAGAATAGCCTAGATATAGCTCAAATCTTCTCCTAGATGTATCTCTTGACCTACCCCAAGAAAAATCACACAACAAATTTTCAGTCGTAAATAGAAAGCAAGAAAGAGGTCTGCCCAATTCCTGGACAACCACAGCCTGCTTCAGAACTGCTATGAAGATGTTTCTTTTCTTCTGCTATTTTAAATACTAAGTCATAGTTTATACATAAAAATATCCTACTCCTGATTATACTCACATGCTTCCTCTTTTCTCACTTGCTTTAATCCTACTGCATCTATTCTTTAACCTTATTGCGAATCACAGAGCATTGTTTCTCAGCTTCTATAATGAGCCACATCTCCTACCCCAATCCTTCCTCTCTAATATAGTCACTTTAGTGTACTCCATCACATCAACTACTATGTGCCTGTATTTTTTTGAATGTTGTTGCTCCATTGTTCTTCTAGCCAACCAGCACTGCAGAACTCCAACTCAGATGAATCCAATCACCTCTTCTCCATATTCAGGATGGTGAGTATTTACTGACAGAGAAAACTTTGTAATCATATGGATAGTTACTATTATAATTTTGTGTTCTCCAATTTTAATCAGCGTTTCAACTGTACCTAGAAATTCACCTTCCTTTTCTTGTAGCTTGTTCTTCAAGATTCTCATTCAAAACTTGATTTTTTATACTTTTAATCCCTCCAACTTTCTCTTTATTCTCTTTAGATATCACCTCTTTTGTCTTAGAGAAAGGGAAATCTTCAACTTCCTGTGGCATCTTAGAAAAAGGCAACAATATCCACACTTTTCTAATAGAAGAGGAGTCTCATCTGCTTGTAATCTTGTCCATTGACACTGAAATACCTTCAAATAAACAATAACTAACACTACCTCTTACAACAAGCCACATTGCCCAATAGCTATTGACTTCTTTTTTTCCTTCAGTAACTGTTTTTTTTTTTTCTTGAGCTCTCAGCACCATTTGCCTCCGGGGAACCGTCTCTACTTTGTGTGATACTTTTTTCCTTAGAATTTGGTAGAACCACATTTTACTATCTTCTTCCTACTTCTCTATTTGCTTCTTAATAATATATATTTATATTTATTTATTTATTTATTTATTTTTATTTTTAGACTCTTCTTTTTTAAATCTTAGTTCCTACAAGAGTCTCCCTTAGGTCCTCTTCTTATCTTACTCTATAATTCTCTCTCGGCAATCTCATCTGCTCCTAGGACTTCAATTCTTATCTCTGTCTATTAATTCTCTGTATAAGTCAGGAATGTATCTCCTTACAAACACACACCTTGGCTACATGGCTTAAGTAAAGAGAATATGTTGTTGTTATTAATATCACCATTGTTGTTATGTAATATAAAATCCAGGAGGAAGACAGGGCAAAGTTGAGATAACTTCTTAATTTTTTTCCCCCTGCTCTGCCATCCTCAGTGTCTAGTATTTTGTACATAAGTACACATTTCAGTGTTCAAGCTTCAGGTCCAAGCTTTGGACATTATAAAGGAGAAAAGAGAAGAGATGGCACATTGTTAGAGCTTTGCTTCTGCCATACCGTTTTGTTCCATAACTGTGGAACATGCTCATCCATACTTTTATTGGAGGGAAAGAAATCAAGCTTTAGTTTGAACAGCTACTATAGTAGAGACAGATCATGGAGAAATAGGATTCAATATGCCACTTGGTTCAACTATTCTACAATGTCCGCTACTCTCCCAGATGTATTTCTTGACCTATCCCAATCACTTGCTTGACCTCCAACTATACACAGACACACACACACACACAGACACACACACACAAATATACACATGTTCACAATCATACATCAGTTCTTATCTGGATATCTTCATTTGGCTGTTCCTTAAATGCAGCAATTCCTATAGGAACTGTCTTCTTTCAATCCCAAACATCATCTCCTGTGTTACTTTTCTCAGTGGATGACATTGCCATCTATAACCCTGGCTTGGCACTATAGTTGACACTTCTCTGTCCTCTGAACAACAACTCAAGTCCTGCCAATCCTGCCGTTAACAAATCTTTCTGACACTCTCCGTCCCCACTGTTAATTTCAGCTTGAGTACCATCTTGTCTGTCAGAAAATCTCTCTGTTTCCAGTCTTTTTTCTCCTTCAAAGTATTATTTACATTATGACTTTAGTGATCTTTCCATAGTAAAAATATGATTTGAGGTGAGTGTGTGTATATGTGTCTGTCTTTCTGTCTGTTTGTCTTACCAGCAATAGGATCCATTTTCCATGCCACTGGAAGGAAGGTTAAGTATGTTCTCTGTAGATCTAATTCTGTGCAACTAGGTTCAAAGGTCTACACTTGCAACAGGTGGGGAAAATGTCCAGAGAGTAAAAAGTTGGATAAAAAGTTCTCTCCCTCTCTCTCTCGCTTTATTTTTTTTATTTTTATTTTTTTGCTTCAGGCCTTAGATGCTTTCCTTTGGGAGCCTAAACTTTTGGAGGTACTGTGTGCTATACTACACTAACCCATAAATTAATCAGAAGCCATATTTTAATCTTCTGTTGGCTTTCTGGTTCTCAGTTTGCTGAACTCAGAAAAATAATTGAATAAAACTCCAAACTCCCCAAATTTTCTAACTTGAAATCAGTTCCTAGGGATCTTTGTATCTTAGAATAATGTCAGAGATGATTCCAACTCCTTTCAGTATTTCTCAGAAACTTATTCTTTCTCCTGTGTTCCCTAGCTTGGTTAGAACCGCCAGATTTAGAAAACAAAAATATTTTATCTCACAAGGCAAACCTCATTTGCCCAATATCTAACCAGATTCTCAAAGTGCAAACTGGGTGTGGACATTTACCTTTTCTTAGTTCTTTATTTCTTGTTTATCTCACCTATTCTTATTATAGTCATGTGCCACTTAATTGGAATAGTTCTGAGAAATGCATAGTTAGGCCATTTTATCATTGCATGTACTTACATAACATCATTGAGTAAGCTTACACAAACCTAGCAGATAGAGCCTACTGCATTCTAGGCCGTATGGTATACTTGAGTGCTCCTATGCAACATGCTTCTACAGCATGTTACTATACAAAACAATACTAGATTAAATCAAGCACAAGAGAAAATGATGCAAACGAGATGCCGTTAAACACAGTATATAGAGCACGGCATGCTGTTTTACAGCAAACTTTATATTTTCATAAGTAAAAATAACACATTCTAAAAAACAATAAAAAGTATAGTATAGTAAATACAAAAACCAATAATAAAGTATTTATCATTAACAAGTATGCACTGTGCATAATTGTATGTGCTATACTTTTATACAACTGGCAGCACAGTGCGTTTGTTTCCACCGGGTGGAAAGCACCACCACAAACTTGAGTAATGTGTTGCTGGAAGGTGTTACCATAGCTATGATGTCAGAAATTGTCAGCTCCATTATGATCTTATCGAATCACCAACATACATTGGTCTGCCATTGACAGAAACGTCATTATGCAGTGCATGAGTGTATTTGTACCATCAAAATACTTCTCAAATGTCTCCAGATCTCACTTTCTCACTGCCAAGATCCTCTCTCACCTGGCATATTGCCACAGGCTCTCAGCTGCTCTCTCTGCCTCCAGGCTTACTTCACTACATTCTATGTCCTATATGGCAGCCAGAAAACTCTTAACTGCAGATCTCATCTTAAAATTCCATTCACCCTTCTGGGTAAAGTCCAGCACCTAACATAAGCACATAACTTCCTCCACAGCATGGCACTTGCCTATTTTCCTAGTATCTTCTATCAGCATTCTAGAAACCAAAAAGAGCTGGAATTAGTCCATGAGAATTAGAGGTAGCACAAAAAAATTTTAGATCAAAGAAACAATGTGGGAGATAGAGAGCTTGACACATTGGAAGATATAACACATGGCAAATATGAGTGAAAAAGGAGGAGGGGAATGAGTGTGGATGCTGAAAGAATGTAGTCATTGATTATCAGGCTTCACAATCAAGAGCACTTCTCATTTCCTCTGGGAACATGACGTCAGGCTAGAAGAATAAGTTAAATATCCTTCTTATGCTTTCCAACAGAGCCTTGCACTTTTCCACTGCTGCACATACCACATTCGATTATAACTGCCATTTAGCTTCCGTTTCTCACATCTCACATGCTTCATGAAAAAAAGGGACATATCTGCCTTGTTTATTTATCCTCAGTACCTTGCACATTGACTTTATCCTATAAGATACTCAGGAAATATTTGTTAAATGTATGAATGAATGCATTTTCACATCAGGAAAAAAAGTCTGCTAAAACGTGTTTTAGTTTGGGGCCTCAGACAGCAGGGCCTCAGGCAAAAAACAATCTGCTATAATATTATTAGGGAATGCAACCGTAGGCAAACTCAGGTGAGGGAAAAGAAGATTGAAGTGGCGGAAGAAAGGAGAGTCAATATGAAGATGAAAGCTGGCTACCACTTTGTATCAAGAGAAACTGCTCAACTTTTTAGATTTCATAGGCTGTACAGATTATGGGTTTCAGGGTTATTCTTCCAGGGGAATAAAAAGAGGAGAATTTGTTTTCCATTTTCTCTGTTCCTTTGGTCAAAGTTTATCTCAGAACTACTCTTAGTTACAGCATGAGGGGACCTTCTCTGGGCCCTGCACTTTATTGGGTTCCGCCTTATTTGCATCCTTGCGTGGCTGCATCTTCACATACAAGTTGAGAAGTCCATGCAACCTGGGGCGCTTGACCTGCTAGAACACTTGCCTAGTCAGAATGCATGCCTATCCTTTTAGATCGCACTTCGAGTACTAGGAACCATGGAATTCTCTGCCCTAATTGCTCCAAGAATTCTTCTAAGGCTCGTACAGGCCTCTTCTCCTAGTCATCCTTTTGGGACTGATCACAAGATAGTGTCTGCCCCTCTAAGCCTGAGAATTTGTCGAGAAGCAGCTTCAATGTGTGATTTGGGTGTTCATATAGGTACACATGAGGCCATTCATGGTTCAGGACTAAGCCAATGGTAGAAAGAACATGGATTAGGGCTCATACCATGGAAGACTCTCCATGTTTGTTTGTTTGCTTGTTTGTTTGTTACCTTTAAACTGTTGCTGGTCCCTTGCACTTTTGTTTTATTGAGACATAATTGATGTTTAATATTACAATGGTTTCAGGTGTACGACATAACATTTTGGTATTTGTATATATTGCAAAATGATCACGATAAGTCTAGTTAACATTCATTATTGCACGTGGTTACAACTTTTTCTTCCTTGTGATAAGAAATGTTAAAATTTACTGTCTTAGCAACTTTCAAATATGCAATATTGTATATTAACTATAGTCACCATGCTGTACATGACTTATTTATTTTATAACTAGAAGTTCGTATCTGTTGACAACTTTTACCTGTTTTACCTGGCCCACCCCCCACCATTTTCCTCTGGCAATCATTAATCTGTTCTCTGTATCTATGAGTTTGTTTTGTTTTTTAGATTCCACTTATAAGTTAGATTATAGTATTTGTCTTTCTCTGTTTGAAGTTTTTCATTTAGCGTAATTCCCTCAAGGTCCACTCATGTCGTCACAAATGATAAGAGTTCCTTCTTTTTTTACGGCTGAGTAGTGTAATATTATATGTCCATTCATCAATTAATATTTAGGTTACATCTATATCTTGGCTTTTATAAACATTGCTACAGTGAACATGAGGATGTATATGTTTATTTTAGTTAGTGTTTTGCATAAATACCCAGAAGTGCAATTGCTGGATCATATGGTAGTTCCATTTTTAATTTTTTGAGAAACCTCCATATTGTTTTCTATTGTGGCTGTACCAATTTACATTCCCACTAACGGTGCACAAGAAATCTCTCTTTTCCACATCCTTGCCAATAGTTATTTCTTGTCTTTTTGATAATAGCTATTCTGACAAGTGTGAGATGGAGATGATAGCTCATTGTAGTTTTGACTTGCATTTCTCTGATGATTAATGATGAAGAGTACCTTTTCATGTACCTGTTGTCCATCTGTAGGTCCACTTTGGAAAAAAAAATCTCTATTCAGAGCCTCTGACTAATTTTTAATCCAAATGTATGTGATCTCTATATATTTTCAATATTAACCACTTGCAAGATATGTGATTGCAAATATATCCTCCCATTCATAGGTTGCCTTTTCATTTTGTTGATGATTTCCTTTGTTGTGCAGAAGCTTCTTAGTCTGATGTAGTCCTACTTATTTATTTTTCCTTTGTTGCCCTTGCTTTGGATGTCAAATTCAAAAAAATCACCACCAAGACTGATGCTAAATATCTTCTTTTTTTTCTCATTAAACTTTGTTTTAATGGGGTCTCAAAATTCTGTGACAGATTTTTGGTCAAGTTGTTTCCATTAAAAAGTACTGATTTTAAAAACTAATAACTTGAAAACAGCCACACACACACACACGTGCACACACACACACACACACAACAGTACACAAAACATTCTCCTCTTCTTCTGAATGTTTTACGATGCATTGTGATCGTTAGCCAGTCTTTTACTATTAAACTTAAATGGCCAGTTGAGACAAACAGTTCTGAGACCATTCTTCTACCACTGATTAAGACTGGGGTGGCAGATACTGGGATAATATTCATTTAGCCTTCTGAGTTTTCTGGGCAGACTTGGTGACCTAGCCAGCTCCAGCTGCCTTTTTGTCCACTGCTTTGATAACATTCACAGCAACTGTCTGTCTCATGTCATGAACAGCAAAACCACCCAGAGGAAGATAGAGAAGCTCTCAACACACATGGGCTTGCCAAGAACTATATCAACAATGGCAGCATCAACAGATTTCAAAAACTTTGGGCCGTCTTACAGCTTTTTCCCAGAATGATGATCAATCTTCAGCTCAGCAAATTTGCAAGCAATGTGAGCTGTGTGACAATCCAGCACAGGTGCATATCCACATTGATTTGGCCTGGGTGGTCCAGGATAATTATCTGAGCCGTGAAGCCAGCTGCTTCCATTGGTAGGTTACTTTTGCTGTCACCAGCCACATTGCCACGACAAATGTCTTTGACAGACACATTTTGACATTGAAGCCCACATTGTCCCCAGGAAGAGCTTCACTCAAAGCTTTGTGGTGCATTTAAACAGACTTTACTTCAGTTGTTACATTAACTGGAGCAAAGGTGATCACCATGCCGGATTTGAGAACACGTCTCTACTCGGCCCACAGGGACAATACAGATACCACCAATTTTGTAGACATTCTGGAGTGGCAGACTCAAAGGCTTGTCAGTTGGATGAGTTGATGGCAGGATGCAATCCAAAGCTGCAAGCAGCATGGTTCCACTGGCACTGCCATCTTTACAGGTGAGTTTCTTTCCTCTGAACCAAGGCATGTTAGTACTTGGCTACAACATGTCACCATTCCAACCAGAAATTGGCACAAATATTACTGTATCAGGGTTGTAGCAAATTTTCTTAATATAGGTGCTATTCCTTAATGATTTCCTTGTATCTGTTCTGGCTGTAAGGGGGCTCAGTGCAATCCATCTTGTTAACACCAACAATTAGTTGTTGCACACCTAGTGTGTAAGCCAAAGGGCATGCTCACGGGTTTGCCTGTTTTTGGAGATACCTGCTTCAAATTCACCAATACCAGCAGCAACAATCAAGACAGCACGGTCAGTCTGTGATGTGACTGGAATCAAGTTTTTGATAATGTCTCTGTGTCCTAGGGCATCAATGATGGTCACATAATACTTGTTGTTCTCAAATTTCCACAGGGAATATCAGTGGTGATACCACACTCACATTCAGCTTTTAATTTATCCAAGACCCAGGCATACTTAAAAGAGCCCTTCCCCACCTCAGCAGCCTCCTTTTCAATTTTTTTCAATGGTTCTTTTGTTAACCCCACCACATTTGTAGATCAGACGACCAATTGTGGTAGACTTGCCAGAATCTACATGTCCAATGATGGCAATGTTGATATATCTTTTCCTTTCCCATTTTGGCTTAGATTCAGTGGTGGTTTTCACGACACCTGTGTTTTGGCAGCAAACCCATTGCAAAAAAGCTAATGTTAAAGATCTTACTGCTTATGTTTCTTCTAAGAGTTTTAGGGTTTCGGGTCTTATGTTTAAGTCTTTGATCCATTTTAAGTTAATTTTTGTTCATGATGTGAGGTAGTGTTCCAATTTCTTTCTTTTGCACGTGGCTATCTTCCATGTTTTTATGTTATGGTGGTTCCAAATTCAAAAATTTACAATTTTTTTATACTTCTCCATTCAAAAGATAGAGTCTAATTCAGTTTGGCTTTGATGTGACTCACTTCTAACCAATACATTGTGGTGGAATCGGTGTGTAACTTCTAAGATCAATACATAAAATGCATATTAGCTTCTGTTTTGCTCCCTTTCTTGTATCCTTTGCCCTGGGAGAAACCAGCTCCCCTGTAGGAAGAACACCTAGGTACCATCTTCATGGCAAAAAACTGAGTCCTCTTTCCAAAAACCAGCAAGGAATTTGAGTCCTTTTGCTGTGAAACATCTTGAAAGTGGATTTCAGAACAGTCAAGCTTTCAGATGGTTGCAGCTCTAGCTGACACCTTGACTACAACCTCATGAGAGATCCTGAGCCAGAACTATCCAGCTAGACTGCTTCTGAATTTCTTGCCCATTTTGTGAGATAAATGCTTGTTTTAAGATGCTAAATTTGGGGGTAATTTGTTATAAAAGCAATAGATAACTGATATATACATAAAACTACCAAGATTCTGAAATTTTAAATCTCAAACTGGCTTTTTAGATTGTTATCAAGGTAGGATGATAAACATTTTATTTAACAGCTTGTTAGGTTGATTTTCAGTTTTTAATATTAGTGTATTTCAATATGTGGAATGACACACCTGTCTTACATTGTCCTTCAAGGATGGGCCTAAACTTTCGCATGTTCCCGAGCTCCACATGCCAAGGCACCAGGCAGGTCCTGTGAAGTGTCATGATTCAATTGCAACGGGGAAGCTCTAGTATGTGAGGCTAGAAGCACTCAAAAAAGGCTTACAACTGGGCATGTTTGAGCATCCCTGCATAAAAATGTTCTGTACCTATGCAAATTTGGTCTCTGGAATAGCAGCTGGGATGGAAAAAACGGTTAGGGGACCCAGAGACAAGTCTGTCCAAATGGATCTGCAGTGTTATATAAAAAGTGTCTGAAACAAAATTCTTTTATGTTTCCTATTACCCTCAATGTAAAGTTCTGACTCTTTAAGATCTGGGTCTCTCTTAATTGCCTACCTCATCTAATAACACTTCTATATCATGCTCTAGGCTCCAGCAAGACTTAACCACTTGTGATTACTCAAGCGGCCACACCCTTTATTCCTTCTGCACCTTTGAGTATGACCTTCCACGTTTCAGAGATATTGTTTACTCCCCCTTTCTCATAGCTCACTCCTATTAATAAACCCTCTCAGAAGGCCTCTGAGTTATCAAATAGTAATTCTTTCTGGTGCTCTCATTCATTTCATAGCACACTGCACTTACTGTTATTATCACATTATAATGTAACTGCAGGGCTACTGATCTATACTTAGGGTCAAAGAGACTATAAACCCTTTGAGGACAGGGTCATGTTTTATTTCCTGTGACATACATAGTACTTAGTCCATACTAGGATCAAAACATATTTGGTATATAACATTTATAGAGTCTATGAAATGGTTCTGTAGAAAGATTTGGATTGTTAAAGCTGCAAAAAAAAAAAAAATTGTATTTTGTTTTAAAAAAAAGGAATACTTTGTGAAAATTAATATTCAACAAAAATAGTAATAGCCTGATGCTTTATTAGTGTACAGTTACATTTTACAAAGAACATCTTTTCGAGGTACTAGAGATACTATAAACTTTAACGTAGCAATTACTATCTTAACTACAATACATGGTGCAAATCAATTGTGGTATTAAATCTTGTCTAAATGACCAGAATGTGAGCTAAATCTTCCTTTGTAGCACATATTTCTCTTTAGTTGATTTTATTCCCTTTGGCCTTGTGGTTTGTGAACAGAGGCTTTTAACGAAATCAGAGATCATTTTATTTCAGGCTTTTAAAAATGATCTTTTTAGGAAAGCCTGCGGTCTAGAACTAAATACCTAGTGGTTTGCAAATACATTTGCAATGGAAAGCAAGAGATCGTTGGAGCGATAATCCAATAGAACAGAATTAATGTTTTCATTCTTGGTATAGATATTTTTAAATGTCTCAAAGTAATAAAACAGTGAATCTTAATTTTGGTTTTGTGATTCTCGAGATGTCTACAAGAAACTACAAATATTCAAAACAAATATATTAAGTCTCTGAGAATATTTAATAGGCTTTACAAATAGTTATTCTTGGAACAGTGGATAATCTAACCAACAAACAATGATAGAGCTCAATTTCAAAAAAAAATTTAGGAATCATTGATATAAAACATTAATCGCTGAATTCTTGGCTCAAATAGGTTGAGTTAAATGTTAAAATCCAAAAGCAATATGATATTCAGCTGCATCTCTCTTTGCTTAACTAAATGACTAAACATCTTACCTTTATGAAGATATTCCAAATAAATTTCGTCAGATCTGAGTATAGCGATACTGTGAATTCTGTGATTCTGTGATTCTATTCCCTTTTTTTTTTCTAGTGGTATTTCCAATGGACACATCATTTAATGTCCTCACTCTGAAAGAGAAAAGGAGATGGCACCAAACATTCATTTCAGTAGAATTCCTTCCATAACAGGCATTGCACTGAACAAAGAAATCTATTCTTTTTTGTTGTTGTAAAAGTATTGAAAATAGATTTAAATAGAAGTATCTGAATTATCATCAACACCATATCCAGTTTCCTATTTAATCCAACTCTCATGTACCTGGTGAAAGTTTCCTTTCACATGGATACAAGCAAGTGAGATTAGATTAGGTCACTGATATCTTCCATGGCTACATATACATTTTTGTAAATGCCATTTCCTTTTCCTTCAAATGTTTTCTAACCTTCACATGATATTTTTGTTTTATTGTTTTGTTCTTCGCTTATTTATCTTTATGAAAAATAAATTATTAAATAAAACTTATTTTATTTATCTTATTTTGGTGTACTTATTTTTGTTCATATTTATCTCAAATTTAATAGTAACCCCTTTCAAAGGAAATTCAATGGAAAATAGCTTTCGTTTATTTGATAACAAATGGAGCAATGAAGAATTTCAAGTATAATAACATCCATGAATATTCAGTTGTAGTGAAAATATTAAAGCAGTGTATAAGAATTCAAGTCATAGCAAAAGTTAAGCTGACATCCTCAGTAAACCACAGAAGCGATGGAGAGTGGAATCCATTGATATGACTAATTTAGTTTCTGTGCCTTCTGTAGGCTCATTTACTATATAAATGTTTTAAATTTATCTTGATTATCTGAAGTCAAGAAAATTTAAATGATGCTTTAATGAAACTTGCATCCTAAGAAGAGTAGGGAGGAAATCTCGAATGCCAGCACAAAGAGACATTAATGCTGTCATTCTTTGTAGTAGAGTGAATCACATTCTTTTATACTCTCAGAGTAAATAAATTCTACCAGTAAATAATCAATGTAAGTTACTTTCTCTCTGGGATATAACTAAAAGCCTGCTACCAAAAGACAGGATTGCTTTGTGTACAAATATAGAAGTGTATGTTCTCTAAGGAATAAATAATTCTCTTGCTTCCCACTCTCTACCATAGTAAGAGGGTCCTAACCTGACTTTATGTGCAGTAGTATACTTTCTGTGAGAAATAACATTTTATCGCATGGGATACTAAAGAGTTTTCTTATGCTGGCTTGAAACAGATGCAGTTGATTTGTTATTATTTCAATTATCTTGCCCCAAATGCATGCATTTAACTGAAGTATCAGTACAGTGTGGAGCAGGAATATTGTAGCTTTTTGAAATCTCTGTTGTATTCAAACAGTTGGTGTGGGTTCATTAGGAAAATTAAAAAAAAAAAAAGAGCAGGCAACTTTTTAGAACACATTCTAAAAAAAATATGTTGAGGTGAGTTGACTGCCCACCTTTTCCCTGCCACTTCACTGCACTAGTGAGGATTATTTTGTATGATGCAGTACAGTTTTCTTTTAAGATGACAGGGTAGAGAATTGTTAGGGGACTTGGACTGCCGAAGCCCTCAAGACCTCTCCAACATGTCCGATAAAGACACAGATCAGTGAACTAAGAGATACTAGATGGGAGTCTCTGACACAAACAGACCATGGTAGATTTCATGGTGGCAACTTAAGGACAGCACTGTTATACTAATTCATAAATTTGCATGATGATGTACCCTGGAACATGTATTTAAAAAAATAAGCTGAAAACATTTTTAAATAAGTACTTTCTTTCAATGGGTACTTTTAAAGTGTGCGGTCAGGCTTTGGTTAGAAAGTATTAGTTCTGTTAATTATCTTTATTAATTCATAAGTTTTATAATTATTAATTTCCCATGAAAAAACTCCAAGGGAAAAATATGAAAATAAGCAGCTGTCAATGTACATGGGATCTCTTTGCCAACTATAAATGTTCAGGACCTGTCTTCCCTTGTTCCTCTCATCTCGACAACTTTCTATACATAAATTACATATGACAGAGCTGTTTCTATTCATATTTTACGTATATTTATGTTATTTAAATTCCTAGTATAATTGAATTTCTTCCCCAAATGTTCTATTAATTTGCTGACTGCACTATTGCCTTAGAATTCTAGGATATTGTATTAGAAGTGACATTATAGATCATTTATTCTAACTCCCTAGGGAAAAATACCCAAAGGAGAAGGATTTCTCAAGATCATGTATCCGTTAGTGGATAATCTGAGACTAAACGCCGGGTTTTCTATTTCCAACTATAGAAGAACATGTGGAGGAGTCTGAATATTTGTGCCCAGAACCAGGTCTGTCTCTTCACCTCTGTATCTCAGTTCTACATTTATAAAATAGAAGTAGCAGCTGCTGTTTTGCACACTCAAAAAAATAAAGAGAAGGTGACAAGAGATGGTGTATGTGACAGAGTTGAGTAAGGGTAAATAATGATTAGGTAATTGCAACATCCAAATAGAAAAGGAGATGAGATGCATGCTGCCAAGAGAGTCTTGCTGACTTTTTCCTGGGCTGCATCCCCAAACTGAATCACCTTAGGGAATTTTCTATGAAAGTCAGGTGATCTGAATTAGAAAACTGACTTTGCAAGTAAAATAGAAGAGTAGATCTGTCTCCCATGGGTAAACTCATTAATTAGGCTCATAGTGGCAAAGATGAAAATTTGTTAATTTATAAAGGGAACTCTACTGGCATCTAATTTGGAACATCTACATTAGGAAAACTGGCATATTCCTCCCTGGGGACAAAACCATACAGGAAATGAAATCAATAGTCTCCATGTGGTCATGGAATTGGGTACAGGGAGTCAGTTAAGTGATTCAAGTGTTCAGTGGCATCAAGCATGAATAGCCCTTTGTTTCTATTTGGTGAAATAACAAATGACAAGAACTAACATTTATTAAGCATTTACTGTGTGCCAGGCATTGTGCTTAGTACTTTGTAAGAATCATTTCATGGAGTATTTACAACCATCTTAGGCAGAGAGCATTCATTTTATAACTGTTTTACCGAAAAGAAAGCAAGGCTTACGGAGTTTGGATATCTAGTACCTCTTTAATGATATCTCTGCATCTCTTCTCCAGGCACTCTGCACTTCTATCAGTTCTTTGAAAACCTCAGGCACTTCCAAAGCCTTTGCACTTACTATTCTCTCAGCCAAGAATGCCCTTCTGGATATTCTTATGGCTATTTCCTGCTCATTGCTTTTTGACTCCTAGATCACTGTCTCGTTGATTTTTCTAGCTCACATCTAAAATTTCCAATCAGCCACAACCAAAATTTAATATGCCCCAAACTTACTTCATTTTTTTCTCAAAGTATTTATTAATAGCAAACATAGTATATAATTAACTTATGCATTATGTTATTGTCTGTCTCTTCTACCAGAATATAAGATCCATGAGGATTTTTAATTTTCTTAAATGACTCTATCTTCAATAGACCCCTACTTAACTCTGTGAATACTCAATAAATATTAATTGAATGATTAAATAAAGCTACTGCCCAAAGGTGATGGCTTGAGTGGAGAAACCATCCAGGCCATTAAATGATCTCTTCCTCTTTAAACAGTAGAAAAGACTAGCATTAGTGACATTGCTACTCTGACCCTCCTTAGGCTATGAAAGCTTCCATTACTGACTAATTTGCCATCCAATTATAGCATTTTTTTCTTTAACATGTCAGTCTCCTCTTATAATCTGGGAATTGGCCTTTAAGGGTACTGTTTTATAGGAAGTTCTATCATGAGAAGATAATTTAACAAATGAAAAAGTAAAATCATTTTAAAAAGAAAGCAAATTTTTATAGGCAATTGTGAAAATTGATTCTTATGTCTTTTTTCTAATATATATATTTTCAATTATGGTTGACATACAATATTATATTAATTTTAGGTGTACAACACCTAGTGGCTCTTCACTAGGGCCACTTTCTGGGTTCCGAGGGTCATTGTACAATATTGCATAAGATCACTGATCATGACATTGGACAAGGGGCATTAACTAGAAATTTTCTAGTTCTCAAGTTTTTTTAGTTACTTTATTTAGTCATTGTTCTAGTTTTATTGAGATATAATCGATGTATACCACCAATTTTATAGTTGAAGAAACTGGGTGAGTTGCCCAATGGCACAGTACTGAGCTGGCACTGGTGTGCTTCTGAATTGTCTTCTTGGACGGCAATTCAGACTGATAGCAACAGTGGTAAAGGGAGATGACTAGCCATCTGGTCTGTGGCACCTCTGGAGAGTGAAGTAGGGCAGAAAGAAGGACAAATTTGACTATCAATACTTAGGAAAGATTGAGGAGGGTGAATCTGGCTGGGGACACACATGGACATCAGCAACATACAGGACTGTGCTCAGCGTGGGCAGGTGGGGTGTAAAGACAGACCCCTCATTTGAGCCAAAGTGCGAGAGAGAGTTTTTTTATTGAGATCAGAACCACTCTTTTTGTCTAGCTTACAGCATTTATCTCCAAATAGCAGACCCCTCTTTGGAGCCCTAATTCAGCCTGGTTTCAGACCGCTGCAGCGACTTCCTTCGAGGTAGTCCCAGAGGGCTTATGAGGCATTGTCTGGGGTGGTGACCTTAAGCCTGGTGAGTGGACTCTACTTTTGAACTCACATTCTGTGGTACTAAAAACATGGGGATGATAGAATCTTAGCATTTTAGAGCTGAAGTCCAGACCATGTAAAGGAGATACAGAGAAAAAGAAAGGAGGCTATACATTTACAAGCAGGACCCTCTGGATACATTTGAGAAGGGCCTCGTTTGCCTTCTGTTTGCTGGCATATAGGTGCTCTCTTCTCACTCCCTCCATTCTTCATCACCTCAAAGAGTTACATGGTTGGATAGTATTTTAACAACAACAACAACAACGGAGTTGTACAGAAAAAAAAAAAAAAAAAACCCAAAACAAATAACAGTGAATTAAACAAGATGAAAGCTTATTTCTCTTTCCAATAAAGTCTGGGTGGATGAATCAGGGATATGTCACTCTGTGGTATCAGAGACCCAGGCTCCTTCTATTTGCTTGAGCTTGCATGACTATAACCTCATGGTCTAATATAGCAGCCTTGTGTTCTAGGTTGAAGAAGAGAGAGACAAAGAAGCAAAGTGTGCTTCTTAAGGATAATGAATGAAAACTACATGACACTACTGCCTGTTTCTCATTGATCATAATGTAGTCACATGTCCACACTTAAGTACAAGGGAGTCTGGGAAGTGCAGTATTTATTCCAGGTAGCCAAGAATCTACCTAAAAATTGGGAGGCCTTACAGCAATCTCTGCCACATATACGTTATCTTACTTGATCCTTACTGTGACTCAGTCAGATATGTGTCTTTGACCCCTTTTTACAAACAAGGAAAATAGATGACAAAAAGTCCACATAGGTGGAAGTGCCAAAATCAGACCCCAGGCTGTCTGATTACCAATATGTTAAATTGCCCCCGAATTTATTTATTTATTTAAATAAAAAATATTTAATTTTTCAATTGTCATCATACGATGTTATATTAGTTTCAGGTGTACAACATAGTGATTAGACATTTATATAACTTATGATCACCCCAATAAACCTAGTACCCATCTGACACCATACATAGTTATTACAATATTATTGACTATATCTCTATGCTATACTTTACATCACCATGACTATTTTGTAACTACTAATTTGTACTTTTTAATCTCTTCCTGTTTTTCACCACCCAACACCCTTCCTCTCTGGCAGCTATCAAAATGTTCTCGGTATCTATGAGTTTGTTTCTGTTTTGTTTACTTTGTTCTTTAGATTCCACATGTAAGTTAAATCATATGGCACTTGTCTTTCTCTATCTGACTTACTCCACTCAGCACAATGCTCTCTAGGTCCATCTATGTAGTTGCAGATGGTAAAAATCTCATTTTTTATGGCTGTATAATATTTATGGCAGTATAATATGGCTGTATAATATGTATATGTACCACCTCTTCTTTATCCATTCATCCATTGATTGACAGCCAAGTTGCTTTCATATCTTGACTATTGTAAATAGTTCTACAATAAACATATGAATTCATATGTCCCTTAGAAGTAATGTTTTGGTTTTCTTTGGATAAATACCCAGAAGCAGGAATACTGAATCCTTCTTTGTCTCTTATTATAGCCTTTGTTTTAAAGTCTATTTTGTCTGGTATAAGTATTACTACTCCAACTTTTTTTTTTCCATTTTCATGAAATGTCTTTTTCCATCTCTTTACTTTTAGCTCGTGTGTGTCTTTCCATCTAAAGAGAGCATCTTGTAGGCAACATATTTTAAGTGTCTTGTTTCTTATCCATTCAGCCACCCTATCTTTTGATTGAAGAGTTTAATCCATTTACATTGAAAGTAATTTTTGATAGATATGTAGTTATTGTCATTTTATTATTCATATTTTTTTTTATCATTTTCCCTCTTATTAAAGAAGTCCCTCTAACATTTTTTATAATATGAGTTTGGTGTTGAACTCAGCTAGCTTTTTCACGTTTGGGAAGCTCTTCGATTTGAAATAATAGCTTTGCTAGATAGAGTAATCTTGGCTGTAGGTCCTTGCTTTTCATCCTTTGAATATTTCCTGCTAATCCCTTCTGGCTTACAAAGTTTCTGTCGAAAAATTAGCTGACAGTCTTATGAGAGTTCCTTTGCAGGTAACTAATTGCTTTTCTCTTGCAGATTTTAAAATTCTCTGTCTTTTACCTTTGGCATTCTAATTATGATGTGTCTTGGTGTGGAACTATTTGGGTTCACCTTGGTTGAGACTCTCTGTGCTTCCTGGTCTTGTCTGTTTATTTTCTTCACCAGGTTAGGGAAGTTTTCATCATTATTTCTTCAGATAGGTTTTTAATTCCTTGCTCTCTCTCTTCTACTTCTGGTATCCTGATGATGCAAATGTTGGTATGCTTGATGTCATCCCAGAAGCCCCTTAAATTATCCTAATTTTTTTGGATTATTTTTTTCCCTTGGTTTGAATTATTGTTTTCTGCTACTTTATTTTCCAAATTGCTAATTCAATGTACTTCTTCATCTAATCTACTGTCGTTTCCCTCTAATGTATTTCTCATTCAGTTATTGTACTCTTTATTTCTGATTAGTTGATTTGTATGTTTTCTATGTCAATTTTTACGTTTTCTATCTCTTTGTTGAAGTTCTCAGTGAGATCATTGAGCATCTCATAACCAGTGCATCTGTTAGATTTCTTGTCTTCATTTTGTTTAGTTCTTTTTCTGGAGCTCTGTTCTGTTCTTTCATTTGGGACATGTTTGTTTGTTTCCCCATTCAAGCTGCTTCCCTATGTTTGTTTCTATGTTTTAAGTAGAGCTGTTATGTCTCCTAGTCTTAGTAAAGTAGTCTTATATTGTAGGGATCCTCTGGGTCCTAGTGGCACAATATCCTTTGTCACCTGAGCTAGGTGCTCTGGGGGTGCTCCTTGTTTGGATTGTGTGTGCCCTTCTGTTGTGTTTGAGTCTTGGTTATTGTTTGCACGTTATGAGAGAGATTGACCCCCAGGTTGATTGGTAGTGAAGACTGGCCATGACTACAGTGGATGAGTTGTTGGTCAGGGGCTCATCCTACCAAGAAGGATTCACTCTATCAGGGCTCTGGTGCCTACTCAGTCTATACTTTGGGTGTGTCATTTCTGGAGGTGATTAAGTGGAGCTTTGATATGGTATGAAGCTGGTCATCACGTGTCGGTTCTGGGGGTCTCTTGGGAGGGTCACTGTTGCAGTCCAAGGTCAGCCATTGCCTGTGCCCTTCTTGGGCCAGTTGATATGAACTACAAAGTGACCTGCAGATGGTTGCCACTTGTGCTGGGCTTGGAGGTGTCTGGAAGAGGCCAAACAGTGAACAGAGGCTGGTTGCCACTAGTGCTGGGCTTGTGGCTGCTTAGCAAAAGGCATGAGACATGCTGAGGCCAGATGCTGCCTGTTTGGGGTTTGTGAGCCTTTGAGAGGTTTTATGAAAGTCTGCAGCATGAATCAAGACAGGCTATTTATATAGAAAAACCACTGGAAGCAGCTTGGGTGGGCTGCAAGTTGGGTGGGGTGGGGTCTCAAGGAATCAACAGCAGGAAAGGGTGAACGGTGTTAGCCAGGTTGATAGAGACCTAGATATGGCGCCTTCTTGAGTCTTCACACTGGGTGTAGAGAGTGCTCCACAAAGAAACAATGGCTTCTGGTAGCACTCTGTCTGGGAGAAAACTGCCCCTCTATCTCTCACCCCAAAGCCAGACAATTTAGTTCCTCCTCCTATGTCCCTGGTGCCTTTAAAGCTGCTGCCCCAGTGCTGGAACTCAGAGCAAGTGAGTCCAGAGAGAAGTCAGGCCAAGCATGAGCCCCGTAGGAGGAATATCTGGAGTAGCCCTCCATCTCACTTAGCCACAATCCCTGCTGGTTTTCAAAGCCAGGAGTTGTAGGGACTTCTCTACCCAAGACTGGATACCTGGGCTAGGGATCCTGGCGTGGGGAAGAAACTCCTCATTCCTCTAGGAGGTACCTCTCATAGTCTAGATGACCCTCTTGAGTTTTGACCACCACACGTGGATGTGGGAGCCAGCCCACTGCAGGTCTTCACTCTTCCTACCAGTCTTGAAGTGGCTGCTTCTGTATATCCTTAGTTATAGAACTTCTGTTCAGCTAGAGTTCAGGCAATTCTCAATGATAGTTGTTCTGTAGTTTAGTTGTAATTTTGATGTGGTTATGAGAGGAGGCAAGCACAGCATTTACATACTCCACCATCTTGGCTATTATTCTTACATCTTGATAATATATATTATCTTATATTTAACAAAATGTCTCATAATTTCCACTATGTGTTATCTTTGAAAAAAATCAATAAAAAGTTGATATTTTATGTTAAAAAAATGAAGATACTATAATATAATGGAATCTTTTGCTTTATATGGTCTTTCTCAATCTAACCATAAGTAGTTTCATTTTTAGAAAAATATTTGTGAGTTTAATTGATTTTCCTAAGGTCTAGTTTTAATCCTTTAATATCTTAATACTTTTCTTTTGGAATGCTCTATATTAGCATCCCAGTTTTTTTTTATATTTGTTTGTTTTGCTTTTAATTCAACTAACTGCTGAATCCTCATCTCTGATATCATGGTCAAAGATTACAGGAAATTCTTCATTTTATTTTTATTGTCTCACTGTATATTAATAGATGTCATCAGAACCAGCCAGAAATTTAGTGATGAAAATGTAGGTGTGATGGACAAGGATTATAGCAGAATTAAGAATGGAGATGTTTTAAGTATGTATATATATATAAATTGTGTTAAGATTTAAATCTTCCTGTGCAATTTCAAAGTTATGGGTAATTGGTTGATGAATATTTTAAAATATACCATTCTCTCCGTAATTCCTTATGAGGTTTTTAAAGGACAATTTATTTTTGTCCAACAGTGATTATCAAATACTGAGCTGCTATTATATGTCAGACACTATGCTAAGAGTTACATACATATACTACTCTTTGCATCAATTTAGTAATAAGGAAACTTAATCTTGATACTTAGCTACTAAATGATAAATATTCTGTCTCTAACACTCCACAAGCTCCTGGCTCTTTCAACATAAGGTTAAGGTTTTGAATAGATGAAGCTACTAATGTGGTTTTATGCAAAGAGCTCCATATAGAAGGGTGCCCTGTTAAATCATTTCTTCTATTAGCTTGCCCCATGTTTCCTTATTAGAGCCATCACCCTGAATTTATGACTAGAATTTTAGTTGGCCAGGGATTTTATACCAAAGACTAATTTTTAACAGTTGGTTATAATGAAAATAGTAACAAATTGAGACTTGAAAACCTGCCTTCACATTTATGTGATTTAACCACTGTGAGGCTCAGTTTCTTTTTCTATAAACTGAGGATAAGAACCTCATGCTGAAACTAAGTGAAACTCAGAGAGACGATGCCTATAAAATTGAAGTGACAAGATATATACGTACATATATATATACATATGTGTATATTTATGTATATGTGCCTATGTCATTATGTAATCATTAATCAAAGAAAACATCTTATTCTTCAAATGAAAATATGCTTGAAAATTAAGTCCCCCTAGCATATCCACCCAGTAAAGATTGCTTGCTCATTGTTTGGCAACTTGAAAAGATTAAAAGAATATAAATAGTAACTTGAATTGTTTGAGATGTTTTCACCTTCAAGCAACAAATAACTGCAAATTCAAAGTACTTTAAAGTATAAGAGAAATTGTTATCTTATATAGCAAGGAGTAAGAAGATGAGGAGAGTATGCCAGGACACTACTTCCACCTCACATTGATCTCAGTTCTATCCTCTCTCAAGCTTCACCCCCCGGTGAAGCCACATGGCCACAGCAAGTCTAGGAATCATGCTTGGCCACAAACAAACAGGTAAGTTTCTGCTTCAAGGCCTTTGCTCTGACTAGTCCTTCTCCTAGTAATAGCCTTCCTCTGTGACTAATTCCCAACTGTGTTCAAGTCTCTGCTTAAAAGTCACTCCAATGAAAATTTTTTTTTTTCTTGCCCACATGGATACTTTTTTGCACACCAAAGATTATTCAAAGATTTTTTTAAAAAGGAAATATTCAAATTATTAAAGTTGTTGCTCTCTTAAAAATCATATATTTGATTATTCTGTTTTTAAGACTAGTGATTATAATGATTATCTTTAAAACAACTTTGATTATTTGTTCCCTTTTATTACCTTAGTTCTTTTAAATATTTAAACTGTATTTATAAATTTTATATATTTAATATGCTCAAGTATTATGTTGTTTACCTTAAATAACAAATACTTTCAAAGTAAAGTAATTATTATAACTACATTGAGGTTTAAATATTAAACAGATCAGCGTGTTGACATATCACTCTGATAGGCCAAATTCTCTTTAATATTACTTGTATAGCCAAATATTCATATTACCAAATATGCATATATTTAATATAAATATTAATAAAATGGGTTTATTTTATTGTTACAAATATTCCTACATTTAATTGTAAATCTATTGAGGGCTCAAAAACGACTACACAATAAAGAAACATATCACATCAATCTCCAGAAATATCTTTCCAAGTAATGTTTGAGGTCACTCTCTTAGCTTGAAAGCCTGAAATGACTGGCTTGATATAGAGGAAAATGTAATCACATAGAGGCTTCTCTTGTTTTTGAGTCATATCATTATTAATTTTTAAGTGAGATTACATTACAGTCAATAATCCCCATCTAAATGATTATATCATTTGAGTTAGACTTTTTCTCCTTGTTGTCTCTTGAGATATGCGAAATGCCTTTATTATCTAAATGTAAAGATCATTGGACATGAAAGAATTCTACATTCTTTTCATATATTCTTGTCTCTTAGGATCACACAGTAATTATAGTCATTAAAATGATATCCGATTATATTATAGGTTTTCTCCCCTGACTTTTCATTCACAACTTCTTTTCACTTAACATGGTGGCCTTTGCCAATCGTGTTATTGAAAACAATGTCCTTCTTTCCACATTCTTCTCTATCACTTTACCTGCCTTTATTTTTCTTTATAAAAATTTTTACTCCTTGAGATATTATTTATTGATTTATTTATACTTGTTTTATTCATGTCTTTTCTCTAAATCATAAGCTCTATGAAGAGCAGTGACTTGTATTTCTTCTTGTATACTCCTATATCCTCAATGCCTTGAAGAGTGGTGGCACATAAGAGGCAATCAAAAAGAATTGTTGAAGAGATGAATGAAAGAATGAAGGGGCTAGACATAATCTTGTGCTTATTCACAAACTAATGTATTAGTAAAGCTGATTAGACTATCATGATTATCTTAGACTAAGAGCTGGAGTTGATTTCGTTTTCTTTTTGTTGTGGATGTTAGGATGGGTACCTAAACACAATTCTATAGGTAAAGAACTGAGAATGTTTCACTTAAATAATTTTAATAATTACATTTGGGGAGAAAGAAAAAGGAAGCAGAGATTGTTTTAAGGTGACAAAACACAATAATATACAAGAGATAGAGAAAGTTTTGCCCCTAAAAGATTTTCGCTCATTCCAGAAAGCTTCACAGAAAAAATCGCAAGACTATTTGATCTTACTCTGCCTTCTAGTTGAGAATGTAGTTAAGATGCCACTTATCCCAACTTTATAGATTTTGTCATAGAGATAAAAAAAAAAACAAAAACCTTTATTATTATTTTTTTTTTAGATGTAGGGGAAAACCATTCTTATCTTGTATACATTTATTCCACTAGTTTTTTTTCTTAGATAAATGATAAGGAATATAATTTTCTATTGACAACTCTTTTTTAATGGTGCTTTAAATAGGTTGACTACTATAATGTAAACACATTCCATCTCATTTGAAAAGATGTTGATACTTTTATATTGAATAAAATGTTGCTAAGTAATGTAACCAATACAACTGGCTAATAGAAAGCATTAATGACTCAAAATTCTCTGTTAAAATTAGACAGAAACTATATTAGCCAACACAATATCTTGTATCATTGGCCTTCAAAGCAGTTCTGTTCTATATTCTCTTCAATATAGAACAGAATCTGACTTGGATAGTTTTACTTTATTCTTGCTTTATTTAGCAGCATCCAAATACATAAAGCTCCTCAGTTGTAAGTGATCTCTTTCTCCTAAATATTTATTAATTAATAACTTTAATATAATTATAGTTATTATCCTTTAGTCATGCAACTAAGGTGATGCCATATAGTTCTGATTGTAAACAAGAAAAGGGAATTAAAGGATTTTGAATAATAGAAATATTTTCTCAGTGACAATACTTTAAAAGAGAAAAAATATATATTGGTCTATGCATTGTCTCTAAAAACAGATGCATATTAAAATGAATTTTAGTGTTGAGGGTTGAAAAAAACATAATTTTTGTTTCAAAAGGGAACTGTAGAGTGAAGTAACTACTTTAATTTTTTTGATAATTCAGGAAGCTGAATCTCAGATAACTTAAAGGATTTACCTACAGTCATATAAGATAGGGCCTGAACTAGAAATATGATGATCCTAACTCCTAATCTAATGCTTTTTCTTCACTGATTTGCTTGGTAAAAGAATATGGGTAAAGGATTCATGGTAACAAGAAAATCTAACTGAAAAATAGGTACATAGATAAATATCTCCCCTAGAGAAGAGCCTTATTCTCTTTGGCAGTGTAAATCATGTTAATTTATTAATTCAACGAATATTTTTTGAGAGACTGCCATGTGTACTGGGCATTATTCTAGGTACTCGGAATAGAGTAGTGAATGAGAAAGACAAAATCTCTGTCTTTCTCTTTTTTCTATCTCTCATATAGATTGATAGATAGACAGACAGACAGACAGCTTTCTTTGAAAGAATAAATAAGATTCCATTGAAAATAAAATGAATTTAAGTGTAATAACTAGATAACTACCAGGAAGAAAGATAGCAAATAATAAATATTAATGCAGCTATTATCAATTAACAATTAGATGTTCATTACTCACATGGCCATGGAACAGATTGAAAAAGAGTTTTATTATTTGCTAGTAAGTGATGAACCCTGTAGATTAGGCAGTCATTTTGCATACATAAATACAGAGAATTAAAGAAAAGATTAATTCTATGACCTTTTTAGAGTGTAGTAACTAAGAGATCTTATTTACTCAGCTTCATTGGGAAGTAGCAACTTCCATATATGTGAATTTCTTAGATTAACAGTTTCATTCATTCATTAATTCGATAAATATTTAAGGAGCACATCCTAGTTTCTAAGTCTTACTCTAAGGACAAAGATAAAGGAAAATATAAAACAGACTTGTCCCCTGACATAGTAATGCAATTAGAAGGTAAATACATACATAGATATGACCAGTAGAAGCACCATAAGAAAATAAAAGAGGGTAAGAGTTTAGGGTGGGCCTGGGAGAGTTGACATTTTAAATAGTAGGTTCATATGATAATTCTTCTTGGAAACAAGATAATTCTTTACATGAATACTTTACAAATGTATTACAGAAACATGGAAAAGTTTTTCTAAGGAATGGCCCAACATAAGTGTTTCAAAAATATAGATGATATTAGCAATAAGAAGACAGGCAACTTAATAATCACCATTTAAGTAAATATATGAATACAATAAAATGCACATGTTGTGAACAGAGTACTTGCATAAGATAGAGAGAAACAGTTATATTTTTTCCCTATTCCAAGAACATATTCCTAAAATTCTAACAATGGTTTCCATTGCTTGAAAATCTACACATGGCCTAACACACTTCTAGTTTATTCCTTGAATAACTCTCAAATTTGATTTAATATACTTTCCTCTATGTGCTATGTCTACTAAATATTTGGAATAGATATTACAGATTATTAAAATTAGAAGGAACAAAACACGCAGTTTTCATTCTTATGGAAGTGATAAAAAATAAACATCTTATAAAATTAATAAACAGGATAACTATGAAGAGTTGTGATGAAGATGTTCTGGACATCTTCAAATGAGTCATGTTGTGGAAGGTGCTGGCAGATACACCAAGAGGCAGTAGAAACCTAGGAAGGAAGGAAGGTAATACGTAGATATTTTTTTCTGGAGAACTTAGTTAAAGAATGAAAGAACATGAACTGATAAGACTCAAAAGAGTTTTGGTTATAGATAGCACAGAATGCAAATACCTTGAGTCAGAAGAGTTTGCTATTTTATACAAACAGAATTGAGGCTAGTGTTGCTTAATGATCATAGGCTCAGTGGTTGATGGTATGAGGGGATTTGAGAAAAGCAAGTAGGAGCCAGATTATAAAGCACTCTTTAAGCCATGGTAAAGATTTTTGGAATATATTCAGAGTGCAATGAGGAGTCATGAAAGAGTTTTAAGCAGGGGAATGAGGCGGTCTGATTTGCATTTTAACTGGTTTTCACTGGCCCCTATGTAAAGAATGGCTTTCAAGAGATGAAGATTGGATGCTGAGAAGCCTGCTGGTAGGCTATTGTAAGAGTCCAGCTGAGAAATGGTGTAGACTTGGCATAACACAGTTGCAAATAGGCAGAATTTATGTCAGCACAAAATCTTGTGACCTGTTCATGGAACTCTTTTCAGCTGAGCCCTAAACAAATATTGATTGAAAAGTAGAACTACAAAAGGAAAGTCTTTTTTTCTCTTCTGTGACAGTTGCAGTGACACAAATTCTGACTAATTGCAACTGTGTATTGTGTCAAAATCTATGTTTTGAAGATCTCTAGTAAGAAATCAATAATGGTAAACAATCCATTCAATAATAAACACACAAAAACCTTCACAAATATTCAAGATGTGTTATGTTCATAGAGTTAATAATATTCAGACTATTACCCTATATACACATGGAAGATATTAGAAACTAGTGATTGATGGGTTCTCATCAAAAGTTGAATGACTTTAGATTTATATGAAAAAAAAAAATGTAGATGCCCCTTCAGATTGAGACAGTCCTTTGTTCTGTGCCTGAGAGTATTGCCTGCTAAAGACTTACAGTTGAGTTTTTGCATAGGAATTGCCCTAGACCAAAGTAAAGAACCTTGTTCAAGTACCTTTCCCTTCCCTGGGGCACCGCACAAAATGATTTCTCCATGCAAGAGGTGAATCTTGACAGTTTTTTGTTTCAACTTGACACTTTTAAGGGTTATCTCTCTTGAGCTCTCTGTAGGCTCTGTTGCAACTTCATCACATTTCTTTAACCAGTGCTGCTGTCCTTACTCTCTCTCAGGCACTATATGAAGAGCACTCCCTAAAAAACTGTCCAGCTCAGAGTGTTTCCTTAAAGAACTTCATCTAAGTTTAAAAATCAGCTTAAACCTATCTCAAATGAGTGATGAGAAACAAACAATTTTTGTGAGTCCTCGGGATAATCAGACAAATTTGTCAGGAAATCACTCTTTTTCACATATATAACTTGAATTAAATTAGCTATTTTGAGATACTAAGGAATTCTACCTAAAATATGGCAATTAAATTTTAAGAATAATATTAACTATTCTCCCCCTTCCCTCTTCCCTCTCCTTCTCTCTCTCCCTCTCTTTCTCCAATTGTTACACTGGCCAATCTTAATCTGATGAAATATGATGTTTGGTAGCTGTTCATGAAATTAGTAACTCATCAAAATTTTGATCCACATTGGAAAAATTGTCATTATACTATATGAAACTGACAATGGGCTTGTCCAAACTTTTCTGGTTGTAAATATTTCTAGGTAGAAAAGTGTTAAGAGATTTGCTGCCAGTGCTTGGTGTGTTGTGTGGTCTAGATCTATAGCCAGTAATTGCAGTTTCTACAGTCCATAAGGTTGGGTGGTAATTTTTTTGTATAACATTTTAGTCTGTGATTAGAACCAGCAGCAACTTGGGAAGAGAAGATCAGAGGTTTAGGGACCTCTACACATTTTTTCTTGGCTCTGCCCATGTGTGAGAATACAATCAAAATAAATATTATTTGTTTGTTATGAAATACAACTTTAGCCTGTATCCACTAAACTTCCTCCATAACTGTTTCCTATACAGATATTCTTGAATTACCAATGGTCACCAGGAAAGCAATGAATCGTGCTCTTTTCTGCAAAAGGGTCCTGTCCCACTCAATTAGATAAAAATATCAACGATTATACTGGTTACTAATGCAATTGGTAGTTTTGTCTTTGAGGAATGTGAACATATTTTTCACTTTCGCCTTAGATTTTCAAAACTCTAAGAGACCAGATTTTCAAGATGTTGGCAACTGTCCCCAGTGCCAAGCAAGCCATCTACACATTAGCAGAGTAAGACAATTCTGGGTAAAAAAGTGATAGAAGTAATTGAGTTTTCCCCAATTCTGAATGGACAAAAGAAAACATTGACTTATTCAAACTTCAGTTTTGATGTTTTGACATTTTGAAGTATTTGATGTGAGACAACATTTCCAATGGCCTGAAAGGAAAGGCTTACCTTAGATGTTAACTTGCAATATTTAAATAAAATATGGAGTAAGGAACCTATGCGTTACCACTACTGATTTCCCTTCTGCTTCAAAATTACTGCCAGTATCCATGTTGGCCATATTACTCAATTCTTCCTTAAAATTCCCTGTAGCTCAGGCTCAGAATTGACAATTTATTTAACAGAATTTGTGAAGGCTTCGTATTATGGAGACAATGTCCCAGCCATCAAAGGGGCACAGTGCAAATACACTTGCCTTACTTAACCCAGGGAGTGATTAATGATTGGACTTTGCATTTCATGATTGCTGCTTTGCATCGCACTCATGAAAAATAAAGCATTGACATTACTTTCTAAAGGTCACAGAAAAAGAATTTATTTTCTTGCTAAGAGAAATTTTAATAAAGATGTTTTAAAGCTTGCTTAGCCCAGGAAATTTATGATAAAAATTTTTAGAAAAGACACAAACAGAAATTTCAATGATGATTCATATTTAAGCTAGACATTTTTTTTTCTTACTGTTGCTTGTTCCTCTACTGCATGTGGTACAGAAGGGAGAAAAGGTACACAGAGTCTTTGAATGCCGTCATTGCAAATCATATATACAGCTATAAAAAATAGATTCTGGGGAATAATATTGGTTAGGGGGACACAGCTCAGGTCAAAGTAATTTAATTTATCTAACTTAAATCAAAATTTCAAGACTCACTCATTAAAGAAATGTATTTATTGTTCCTATTTCAAATTCTTATTTTTCAGCCTGGCTTGGATCTTGCCTACTACTCGAATCAATGGTAAGTACAAGAATCATAGTCTTGAAATTATTCGTTAAATAATTTAATAGACACTATAATTTTCTTTCAGTTTTCCAAATGCCGCATGTTATTTTGAAAATACATAATATTATTTTGCATATATATGTATAAAATCTATTTTGGAAAATAGCATAATCTAGCAGACAAGAGATTATGTTAGGTGGCAGCTTATGTTGTTTGAAATCTACCATTACAACCTTACATGAATAATAATCTTCATTTCTCAAGGGCAATGCACTAGAAAATGTACATAAAATCTTGTTCGCTGATTAACCTAACAGATAATAAAAGAATATGAGCATCATAAAATTTTTAAAAGTGTAAATGAGTAGGTAATATGAGAGGTGGGATTTACAAATCAAAAAAGAGAAAGGAAGCTAATTTTAATCTACCTTCTATGGTATTGCATCAGAGATAAAAACACAGAATCATTTAAATTAAAACAATGATAATGGCTACATTCAATCTTTTTTATTTTTATTTTTTAACTCAAGAGGTGAAGCTATAAAAATAGCTAAATGCTTGTGGGAATATTAAGGACTCCATCTAAATTATTTTGAATTTAAATGTAATTTTTACTAATACTGTTGAGCAATGGGAATAATTAGGATGATTTCAGTAAGACTGAATACTTGAATAATTAAAGGCACAAGATTAATTTCAGGAGAAGCATCATTATCTAAAATTAAATATTAGAATCTTTATAAGAGGCAGAGATAGGGATGGAGGATAGCAAGAACCACATTTTACAATTATTTATACTCAATGTCATAGATTTGCTTGAAATAATGTAAAATCTTATTTATATGGAATATAAATTTCAAAGTCCTATGATATGTAAATATTTGTTTCTCATAGAAACTAATAATTGAATAAGCTTGTCTGTAATTTTTATGTTACACTTCAACAACAGTTTCCCAAATTATTTATTTTCTTAATCATTTTTGAATATGCAATACATACAAATTATAACTGCTCAAATACAGTAAATAGTAAGATCCTCTCCCTTTTCCCCAACCCAACTACATTCCTCAGAGCAATCTTTTTTTCTAGTTTCCAAAATATTATGCATAGCTTTATAATTTAAATATTTGACACATAGTATGTTTTCAAGACACACTGGTCTCCTTTAGTCACTCAGCACTACATAGTATTGATAATTCTTCATTAGTACGTATAACTTTTCACAGTTGCATAGTATTCCATAATTTATTTAATCAGTCCCAAGTGATAGATATTTGAAGTTGTTTCCTTTGTTTTTATCATTATAAGCCATATTAAAGTGAATATGATTGTACGTATATTTTTGAACACATCTATGAAATGATTCTTAGAAGTTTAATCTCTAGTCTTTAGGCACGTGGATTAATAATTTAACAAATGGCTACAATTACCTCCCAAAGAGGTTTAATCAATTTATGTTTTCACAAGCAATATGTGAGAGAGCCTATTTCAAAAAAAGCGTCAAAATACAGTGTTTTATATACATATTTTTTTATTTTAGCCAATATGGCAAGTGTAAAGTGGAGAATCATTGGAGCTTCAGTTTGCATTTACCTATTTATTGTAGTTGAGATTGTTTTATGTTTATTTACATTTAAATGCCACTGTATTTTCTGTTTTAGAATTTGTATGTTCACATCTTATACTGTTGTAAGAATCAGAAACTTAAAAACACTTTAGATTTGTGCATCTGAAAAATTGGTGAATTATTTATAAGCAACTATTTCCCACTAGATCTACATTTCCATTGTTTCATGTCTTAGGTAGTTGGTTAAGTACCCTATTGTTGCTTACTGAAGTGAAGAATCAGTTTTGAGTTTAGAAAGATGACTTATGGAAAACATATTCACCATAGCAGTATCTTATTCCAGGGGCTGAGAGAAGATAACACTGAATAAATAATTTCTTATTAAAATTCAAAAATAAGAAAAATGTAACTTTAATGAAAATTAAAGTATTTCTGTAGTTCCAGAATAGAGCTCCATGTGTGTGAATTGAATTTCTAAAAGTGCCAGTCTCTAATAAATACCTAAATTTGATCATCATCATTACATTTCTTGTACATCTTTGTTTAGAACTCATAGAGGCTTTTAAGTTTAATTACTTTCCCTGAGGCTTGCATGGCAAAGGTACATGCAAAGGTGGGGCTTCTAAATGAGAACAGATTCTCATGAATAAGATTATTATTTATTTATTACAATATAGAAAAAGCAGCAGATCTGAAAGCTGCCTACTTCAAGTTCTAGACAAGAATAATGGTATGGAAGGAAAAGTGTTTCTGATTTTGAATGTTTTGCTTG
>NW_006443138.1:9703702-9704229 GCF_000325575.1 Pteropus alecto
TTTTTACCATTTCCTTAATATACTCTCTCTGAGCTTTTTAACAAATGAATACAAAAATACATCCAAACTCAACTAGATGTATAACCAGGTAGACAAATGGAGAAGAAAAGATTCTGTGGGGAGATCATCTCCTATTAGATGAGAACCTCATGTTAAATATCTTCAAGTTAAAAACCAATTTGATAATAGGAATAGAGGGATTGATTTGGGGGATGAGGGACAATTAAGAGTGTTTAAGGAAAAGAGGAATATAGCAATAAGATACTATGTTCTATGAAGATCTAAGGGCTTAGATTTTGTCTCTATCGTTTACTATCTGTGCAGGCTTAGGCAAGTCCCTTTCTCTGTCATCACCTGTAACTATATCTTTAAAATTTAAATAATATGTTATTGACTTCATGGGTATGGCGAAGACATATTGATCATCAAATATCCATGTGTCCTGCCTCAACCCCTTACAATTAGGTGTAACCATATGACTGCCTCTGGATAATGGATTATAAGTAGAAGTGATGTTTGTCAGTTCC
>NW_006443138.1:9704273-9762950 GCF_000325575.1 Pteropus alecto
TCTACTGTGAATAGGGGAGGAAGCACATTCCAGAGTTGTAGGTAAAAATAGTGGGATCCTGGGACCCTGTATGACTGTGTAGAGTAGAACTTTCTGCCACATTCTCCTGCAAAGAGTTATGTACTCTGTATGAGCAATATATTTATGTATTTTTATATTAAGCCTTGAAAATTAGAGGTGAATATAAATATAGAAGTTTTTGCAAAAATTAAACAATGATTGCAAAAGCATCATCTTGATAAATGGAATATTGTAAAAGCACCATATTGTAAAAGCACCATGTTTGGCAAATATTTTCTGTAAAGGGCTAGAGAATAAATAGCTTAGACTTTGCATGCCATATGGTTTTGTTGCAACTACTCAATTATGCCATTACAATACATGAAATGTCAATACATTACATGAAAACAACTATAGAATATATGTAAAGAATAAGTGTTGGCATGTTCTAATAAAACTTAATTTACTAAAAGAGTTGGTGAATTGATTTTGGCCCATGGATCATAATTTGCTGTCCCCAGTATCATTTTGATTATAATGATGATGAAGATGATAGAAGAAAGGGCTTGGTTGAATTAAACTAAATGTACATGCATTTAGTAACCATATTAGTGTACTCAGAACTCTGTTATTTGTTATGGGAAAGAAATTTATGTATACTAAGCATTCTTTGCATGGCAAGCAATTTTTTAGTTTTTTTATATACATAAAGGCATTTTTATCTTTATACGTTACATTTTGCAGATAAGGATCTTGAAACCCAGAGAGGTTAAGTGAGGAACTCAAGTTAACACTGTTAGTAATTCTTAGATATTATAGGATTGGAATCAACTCTTATTTGACCCTGAGTAATAAGCTTGTTCCATGTTCTTGTAACTGTTATATTAAATGAGCAAGACCCAGAGGTGCAATCATAAAGACATCTTCTCCTCATAATTACCTCTACAAACCATATCCATGGGGCTCGTGTTTTTCTTTCATGCCATAAAACTTGGGCAGATAGCCCAGATAGCTTATCTGTTCACTCTAAGATAATAATCATATTAAAAAAACTCTTCTGGTTACTTTTGTACCCCAAATAATCTCAATCAATAATTAATTTTAGACGAAGCGAAATCTCTGCCTCGTGTTTAGTTCAGGCCTGCTAAAGGCAGAAACGTACATTTGGGAAAGGCAGATGGTGGAGAAATATTTTTTTTCCCCCTTTTTACTTTGCCAGCTCTCCTCACCATCTGTAATGCTTCTTTTGATAATTCCTTGTTGATATCTTTCGATCTGTCCAGGTTTGGAGCTGGAGGTTTGAGAGGGAGAATAGTAGAGGCCTGATCATTCTCATCTGACTAGCAGTAATCTGGCTTATGAAAGATGTTTAAAGGTGACTCTTTCTCTTTAGATACCACCAACCACTGCTGAGAATAGGGAGCATACTCTCTCATCTGCAGATTCCTTCTCCACCAAATGCACCTCTTTCTGCTCATCCCTCAACTCTCTCAAGCCCCTTCTGCTAAGGTATGCTCTTCCCTTAGGTGTTCTTCTTGGGCAAGATCTAACATGACTCCAAGTGTCTTCCAGCTCTCTGTCCTTCTTTCTCTATCTCTCTCTATCTGTTTGTCTGTCTTGGTCACCCTCTGTCTTTTTCTCTCACGAACGTTGCGCTGATGGTCCACATTAGTCCTTCTCAAGCTCCATTTCACTTGAGAGGTGAAAATGTCCCTCACTTTTCATCCTCACCCATGTTTGGGAGTTCTTAGAATAAACTTACAAATTTCACCAAGCTCTAGTTCTTGGCTGTTTTAACTTGTGAATGACTTTCTTAAATTTGCAAAAGCAGTATTCAACATACTTTTCAGCTCTCCTTGCCTAGTTCGTCAAATACCTCCTGATTAAATGTGGGAGAAATTAGTGTCTATTGTCCTAGAGTATCTGTAGAAAATTTTTAATGGTCTTATACAAAAGATTAAAATACTCTATATTTTCTTAAGGCACTTGTAGTATGGTTGTGAATACAAAATAATACTCCAGAAATATTTATAAGATTCTTATGGATCGGAAGGTACTTATAGGTCAATAAGTTCATTTCTTAGCTTAATTGTTGAATACTTACTCAGTGCCTAGTATTTGTAAATATTTCTTTAAAAAATTTTTTTCTGTTTAGGGCTTAATTAAGGCTGAAAACAAATGTGGTTGTCCTTACAGTCACTACTTTAATATCTATGGTTTGGGAGAATTTACTATCTCTTTAAAAGCCCCATTTTCATGTTTTTCTCTAAATCTTGGGGTCTCCTTGTTAAAAACCTGTGCCTGTCCTGCACGGAAATATCAATCTTTATAAAATAGCCATTAAGATGTCAAAGACAAAGATCACATATTCCTTTCATCTTTCCTTAGAGTTTCTATCGTTAGCTCTTCCAACAGTTCCTTTTATGACATGTGTAACAGGTGCATGGCACTACTCTGCAACTACACTCAAGTACAGATGCTGGGCCTCTTTTTTAGGAGCTATACTTACTGCTAAAGGCAAAAGGACCCATCCTGCATTTTTGTGAGTTTACACATAACTTGGCCCATCTCGTGATGCTGACTCTGCATCTTTGTAAGTAATCTATCCATGTCTAGATGCGCATCCCTGGCTTCTCTGACTTTCATGAACCCTACATTCATCTCTACCAAACACACCAAAATGATCAGTATCAAGTAACAAATATATTTTTAAATAAAGAACTAAGCTCACAAAAAGTACGGAAAATTCACAGAGGATTGGAAAGTAGAATGCGATAAAGTAAATCTAAAATAGTGGCTGTCCTCCAGGAAAGTTTGCCATATCATGGCAGTAATGGGCAAATGTAAAAATAGGCATCAATATCGTTGTACAGAAACTAGATTGACACAAATTTAAAAGGTGGCCAAAAGCAAGTATAGCTTGAGAATATGAAGTAAAAAGTGCAAAACAACTTTAGAGAGCAATTTGGCAATATGTGAAGGCAAAAATAGGCTGACCATATAGTCCAGCAATTCTCTCTTATATTTATATAAGAATATGCTCAAATATATGCACAAAGAGATCCATAAAACAATATCTTAGCAGCCTTATTCACAACTGAAAAAAGAAAAAAAGCAAACAACAAAACTTGAGACTAGCATGGTAGAATGAATTTTAAAATGTGGTACATTTATACACTGAGGTACTACCCAGCAATAAAAATGAATGAATCAGATTTTTATAATATAAATGCATATGAATCTCACAAACATAATTTTGAATATAAAAAGCAAACTGTAAAAAAATATTTGATTAAGTTTTAAAACAAACAGAGCAATATTTTATGGAGAGAGACATACACATAAAGAAATGCATGATGGAATGAAACTTTGGAAAGCCACATTAAAAACTAAAATAGTGCTGCCTAAGAGAAAGTGAGTAAATAGTAAGAGACATGACAAATGAAGGCAAATGGTAAGAGTAAACTTTAACTATATATTATTTATATTTTTAATTATGAACTCTGAATATATTACCAACCGAAAATGCATGGAAATTATTAGTGACTAAATTCAGCATAGAAGAGAGAAAAGAGATTGTAATTGGTTGGAGAGGAATAAAGGAGAGCCACATATTATATTCATAGCATTTTATTAAGCCAAATGATGAATACATAGTTTTATTATTTTTTATATATTTTGCATGTCTGAAATATAATATTTTAAAAATGAAGCTGTTTCAAAACCATTGTTTCTGCTAAAAGCTTGAGATTAATTTTTCAAGGTATTACTTAACCCAATTTGCATATCCTTCACTCTCCTTAACATTCTTCAAATTTGTTTTCCAGAATTAAATTATTTCAGATATTACCTCCAATAATAATGTTTGTAAACACTTCATTAATTTATCACAAAGATAATCTAATATTCTATTTATAAAAATATAACCTTAATTTTACAATACTTTTGATCAACGCTAATATATTTTAAATAAAAAAATAAATCTCAAGTCATAAAGTTAAGCTTTAGCTTTGATTTTCCCCTTTTAAGGTTCGATTTTGGCAAAGTAATTTTCTTCTTCAAATGTGGGTTTCCTTATCTTTAAAATGGGTAGAAGTTTGTACAAAAAGTATCTTCTAAGAATTATGTCAAATTAAAATACTAATACTAAATTAAATGAGACAGTTTATATAAAAAGCAACTAACACTGTCTGGAACAAATTGAAGGCTCAAAAATTAACCATATCATCAATAAAAGTAGGTGTAAATGTGCCTCCATTTTTCATCACTCTGGAGGTTCTTATAAGATCTTAAGATCATTACTCTTAGGTACATTTATATAATGCCATGAATGCACAAGTTAGAAGAGATTTGGGTAAGTATTTTCACATTATGGGCATATACAAATGTTTTTGTAATAAAACTTAGATGTGAGGTAATTTTTTAAAACTCTTGTCAATACCTTCTAAAATGAATTTAGAAAAAGAAATGAAAAATTTCAAAACAAATTAAAAGCCTGTGTAGTTAGTTTCACAAAATTGTATTATAGTACTTTCATTTAAAATAGACATATTTATGTGCTTTTTATGACTCCTATGTAAATATAAGCATAAATACATGTATATATAAAATATATATAATAAACAAATGTGTTTGTGTAGGTATATACATACATACACACATACAATAAAAGTTTGAATTTAAAAACAAGAATATAAATTAGGAAGAGACTAAACACCTAATAATGTTTCTTAAGTGCTATGATTAATGAGATGAGCTTTATTTATGGTAAAAAGAGTAAGGAGAAAGAAATTTAAGCTTACATATTATGCTTTCATTTCAAAACTATTTGCTAGAAACACTATAAGAAATTAAAAATGACAAAATTATTTTTTCTTAAATTTTTCTTTTTGAACGAACAAATATTGATGTATTGTACTCAATGTCTACATGCTGAAATACTTCAAACCCAACATTTAAGACTGAAATAAGGTCTTTAAATTGTGTTCCTAATGTAACGCACTACAAATTAAGGGAAAAAAATAACTTAATTTGGCATCAACTAAGAGTATTTTTTAACTCTGTAACTTATGATGAAATTCCTCTGTCCTAGAAGATAAGTAGTGGTGCTATTTTTGTTCACAGTGTAGAGTCAGCTTATTTTGAAATCCAGTCATATATTGGATTGCTGACCCCTTGCCATAGTGAATTCCACAGGCAAGAACTCCATGCTATGAAAAGTGATATTCAACTAGAGGGGTTCAGGAAGAAAGTAGAAGTCTCTCAAATTAATTTCTGAAAATGCCCTAAGCCCCAGTCACCTCCCTTTCGATGTTCTCTGCAACTACTTAACACTTCTGGACTAGTCGAGCCTAGATGAGTTGGCTGCCTCCCCCTATGGCAATATTTCCTTTTCAAAGGGCAGTTGACATGGTTGTACAATTTTGTGCAGGAAGTGGGAGTCTTTGTGACTGACCAAGCTGTGCTGAAAGATAACAAGCACAAAAACTACAAGTTTAAGCTGAGAAAAACTTTGTCAAACTCTCAGTTGAAAGTTGGAAGAAAGTGATTTCCACTATGGAAATGTGTTGTGTTTTGAAACATCATTTAACTGCGAGGAGCTCAGACACTTAAAAGGTTTTATTATATTTGGTCAGACCCTTCTGTCTCTTAGTGAGAATGTGGAAAACAAAACTCTAGATAGAATTAGTTCAAAGTAGAGAAACAGGAATGAACCAATACTTCTATTACGTCTTGGATTATATAAATGGTTGGTACCTTCTAGAGCCCCCTTTTTCTCTAAGTTGATGCCCTGTCATCCATTCTGGCATTCTCATTACTATATGCTCTCCTGTGTGTCAGACAATTTCTTATACCTAGAATTTCCCTTCTAAGTTTGAGCAAAGTTTTGAGTCCAAATCTTTTATTATATTCTTTCAAATAATAGTAAAATACTGATGGGCTAAAGGTACTATTAGACATATTTAAAGATGGTGGAAGAACTGTATTCAAAGAATGTTGACCAATAGAATCTGTATTTACTGTGAGTCAAAAACTGTTCTGGATACATTTGCTTACATTATCTCAATTAGTGCTTCTGACATACATGTTAATTGACAACCAATTAATCTTTTTCTTACTAAAATAACTCCAATTTTGTTCAAGGTCCCTCTGTTTCCAGTTAAAGTGGGCTCCATTGCATTTAGTCATGTGCAAAGTTCTGGTCAATGTTATGAAGGTGAAATTCTCTAGGGGAATGTTCCCCTTCAGAAATTTAACTTTAGAAATAAAAAAAGCAAATCCCTAGGAAGATAAAATTTTGCCTTTTGTTCTTGGCTGTTCTTTTATTCCTTCTTCCCACTTGGAACAACAGTGTGAAAGTGATACCAGGAGGAGGAGCAGACATCTTTGATGAAACCACATAATAAAGAGGGCAGCGAAAAGATAAACTATGTCTAAATTTCAGATGACTTTTCAGGCAATTCTACTAGCCCTAAACTTTCTACCACTACTATTTTTGTTATATGAAAAAATATAGTCCTATTTAAGTCTTTTGTTGTTGTTATTGTTAAGCTTTCTGCTACTCCCAGTGTAATGCAGTCATTACCTATACATGCATCATAAGAACTCTCTGATCTATGTGGTAATATCCCACAGGTAGGAAACGAGAAGGGGAGCTAGGATTTGAAGCTCTCTTTGTATGTCTACATTCTAGTTTCTTTTCACTCACTTTTTGTGGTCCTATGTAGCTTAACTTTTTTTTTTTTGCTAATGACGTAAATGGAGAGAAAGAAGAGTCAGTCATTAGATTTGCAGTTTCCCAAAACTTGAATGATAGCTAATATACCACAATCTGAGACTGCACTGTCTTGACATATTGAATTTCCTGTGTCAAGCTTTTCACCATAGGTTGAATTTATACTCAAATACTTCATGATTTGATAAGTTTATTAGAATCCAAGTAGAGATATTGAATAGTAAGTTGGATATAGTGGTATGGAATTCAGAAGAGAGACCATGCTGAAAATATAAATTTATTCATCAATGACATATAGATAGTAGTTTAAACCCCATGACTGTGTGAGACCAGAAAGGAAAAGGCAGTAAATAGAAAATAGAATTAGTGATTGAAACCTATTCTTCCATAGTGATGTTGTTGATAAGAGTAGAATAAAATATACAGAGAAGGAAAAATCAGTGAATGTGGTGTCCAAGAAAACAAGTGATAAAATTATATGATTGATAGTGCCAAATAAGGTAAAAATTGAATTGACCATTGGATTTAATTACTTGAAATATTTTGGTAGGTTGATTGTCCATCCTAATGTGCCTGTGGCACTACCAGTTTGTACCTGTTGTCTTGGATTAATTAATAATAATGCTCTTTTCATTTTTAAGCATCATAGTTTGTAAAATAAATTATGTGATCATTCTGGTCATTGGTGATCTTGACAATGGCAATTTCAGTTGAAATCCATGAGTGAAAATATGATTGGAGTATATATAAGAATATAGCAGAAAGAAGTATGAGATTCAGAAAAGGAGTTTTGCTGAACAGATATATAGAGATATGGGATGGAAATTGAAGTGAAAAAAATGTTTGTAAAATAGATGTAATAGAGTGAAAAATTATTGATATAAGATAGAAAACAAGTCTTCAAATAATTGAGAAATAATTGGATCTCTGTTTAGTAAAAGAATTGGTTTAGAATAGATATATATTGGAGCAAATTCTCCAAAGGTCTCTTTCATTTCTACAAATTTTGTGGGTGAAGCATTAATTGCCCTGTGTTCTGAACTCTTGTTTCAAGAATATTTGTATAGTCATCAGCCTTGGAAGAGAGACTTTATTCATAGTGAAAGGTAGGCTTACTTCCAGTCCTTGAGGAAAAAGATAATGTCTTCCTCTGGAGTAAAGGGTAGGCATATTTTACCATCCTTTATAACAATTCGTATTCCTTAAGCCAAGGGTTTCTCCCCTATAATGTAACCCGCTGCATGTCCAGGTGTCTATGGCTTTCTTCATGTTGCCCATGGGAATTGGGGCTTAGAGAACTAGAGCAAAGTTTCTGATACTCTGGCTAGTGCTGGTGTGAGTAATAAGCTGTTTTATCTTTCTGATCCAAGAATCACGTGTCTTCTACCACTATCCATGAAATATGTGAACTGACTTGTTTGCCTGGAAGTAGTGTAAAATATCAGATCCTTCACAGTTTTTGACCATAAGATTTTATATAATTAGGATAATAAACACTACAAATATAGTCTACATTTTTATTATGTTTTCCACTGTATATAAGATCTAGGTTTTTTATGTAATCAAATCTATTGATCTAGTCTTTTATAACTTGTGGGTTTCATGGTTTGCTTAGAAAGATTTTATTTACCCTTTTATAGATGAATGACTATTCTTTATTTTCTTCTAGTACTTATCTTTTATTGTTATTCTTTAAAGGTTAGATATTGAATGAACATGAAATATGTTGTTTTTTGCATGATGTAAAATTTTTCCCCCAAGCGATAGCTAATTGTCCCAATACCATTAAAGTCCATTTTAACCTGATATTTAAAATGTCTTTTTATAATATATTTACTCTCTAGTATGAAAGCATTTATGTTATAGACTTTATATTCATATATATACAGATGTTTGTGTATGTATATGTGGATATATTTAGTTCTTTCTTTCAACACATGTTTGGTTAGTTCCTACTATGTACTATACACAGTGGTATGCATTATTCCACAATAGTTAACAAAATAGACATGGTTTCTGCTCCTGTGAAAATTGGAGCCTACCTGGAAAACTAAATACTAAAAAGGTAATCAAATAAATATGTAATTTAAAAGTATTATAAGTGTTTCTAAGGACATAAAAAGATGCTTTGACAGGATATTGGGGCAGGAGGGAAACCTATAAATGTAGCTCTCCTCCGAGAAGAAAATCATTTATGCCTACACCCAGACTATAAAAATTGAGGGTTACAAAGAGTGGGTCAAAAGGTATTCTAAGCTGATGAAACAGCATGCCATAGATAAAAGTTGTTTCAGAAAAGGGTCATGAAGTTTCTTGCTCAGCAACCAACCAAGTCTGCCATGTAAGGCTTAATCTTTGGTAAAATGAATTCAAGGCAACCAATTAAACTGCACAACTAAGCTGTTGATAGATTTTCAAACATAAATATTCATTTCTTTTCATAGTTAGGGTCAAATTATTGCAGCAGTCATTGTGATTAACTTTCCAAAGTCTACTCTATTTGAAATAATTCATCTAATACACTACTCCCACTGGGAAATGGTTTTAAGGGTGACCTCAAATCTGAAAAATAAAATGTGAAAGGAAGTCTACTGGGTGGCTTTTGTAAAAATATTTCCCAACTTCTGAAAAAGAATCATGAAAATGGATTCTCTGTGCTTAAGAATTTGAATGTTACCATTGACCTCATGCAGTTGGTTGCGCTCAGCTTGAACATAAGTCAACACGTGAGAGAGCAGAACAATGGAACTGCAGAATAGCAGAGCCAGAGCGCTGGCATATTGTGCCCGGAACCTGCCAAACTAGGTTTATTTTTAAGTGCATAATGCATTTCCTTTTAGTGAATTCATTTGTAATTGAGGTTATTCTGTTTGTGTGTGTGTGTGTGTGCGTGTGTGTGGTTAAAAGCATTCTAATACTTGTAACATTTTTAACTTACGTCTGAAGTATGGAAAGGGGGAGAGGATTTTCAGAGAAGAGTAGCCGATAGCTTCTAAACTCCCCATCCCTCTTGGCCCAAACAAACATGTCTACATAACATTTCTTGAAATTATTAAATAACAATTGTGGAATTATAATGCTTTTTGTCTACCATGTTTTGTTAATGTTTCTATGACATAATAAAATTTTATTTTTTATTTCTGTTTCTTCATAGCTAATAATGGCAAAGTGGTGTTGGGAATTATGACCTTAAAATCACAGTGCTTCACTGTTTCTTCCATACTTTAGCAAGCCCTGGAAATAAAGTAGGCTTTAGCTTTTTGTTAGACCTGAGATTTACAGTGGAGACTAGGATTAAATTAAGCTACACGGTAGTGAATTTTTCTTTTCCTGTGCTCCTGCCCTTTACTTTATCTCCCAAGGTTCTGTATTCTCCTCATGCTTGCTGCTGAGTAGGAGTCCATGTCATTTTCATTACCATCATTAAATGTCTGGTCACTCACATATTCTGACACTGTCTTTACTTATACCTTGGTTGCTGCTTGTAAACTGTAATTTTTGCCAAACCTGATATTGAGCTTTTTTTCTAGTGTTACTGTTTACCAGGGGAATAGATGCCACTTTCTTTTTCATGTACTCTCTCTTTTGAGGTTGTTTTTCTGTCCTCACAATGATAGGGGCCTAGCAAGAATACTTGTTGTTCAAATGCATACTATAAAGTTCTTATATATTTTTTTATACTTAGAAGATGTACTACCGGGATAATTTCAATCCTTTACTATTCTTTGGTGAAAATAATTGCTTGAGTATTTATGATAATTTTTGACTTCTACATTTAAATTTTTATGAACTTTAGTTTTAACTCAATTTGATAAAAACAAAATTCATCATCAATAGAAATTCTTAAACACAGAAACAACAAAAATAATCCCAGAATTTGTTTTGATGCTTTCTAAGACATTTTCAGAAATCAAGTATTACAATATTTGATCAGTCAAATCAACTTTTTGATATATCACTGTTTTTATATTATGAAATTCCAAGTCAAAGGTATAAAGTGGTTAAATGAGCATCCAAATTATCGCTAAGATGAAATCATGCTGAGGTATTTGTTACCATAGGAATTTAATCAATGTGTTTGAATGCTAGGGAAAATAGAAATAATTGGTACTGGCAGAAGGTAATTTGTATGTGGTGATTATTAGTAAGTGTTAAGAATACATGGGATGGAAGTAGTAAACAATTAAATATTAATTTTTTTCATTTACATCATTCTGTTGGTGGCTTTAAATTTTAAATCTAAAAACTTTAGAGATCTAATAGAGCCTCTCTATTTTACAAATGGAGATAGAAAGGCCCAGAGAGAAAAATATTTTCTTCTGGTATGTAGTGAGCAATAAAAATTAATATTGATCTTCCCTTATTTGTAAATGTGCTGATAAAAAAACAGCATAAAATCAGTCTTTTGGAAAAGTGAAGAAAAATAATTTAAAAGATAAAACAAAGTCACCAGAACTTTATTGGAATTTTTAGACTCTCTTTTGAAATGAGATTGGTATAATGATATGTAAATAATGAGACTAATAGTTGACTTTAAAATGTGGTAGCACCAGGTAACAAAATCTGGGGAGGTTACTATTTAAATTATGTGATATTTGAATTGTACACCTCCTCTTGAAGATGATTTCAGTATGAAAAGAAATTGAGAAAAGCCTTAAAATAGTTAGCTAGCACTCTGAAAGCTTATATGAAAGTCAGCATAACAATTGGCCTTAAACTGTACCCAAATATACTAATTTAGTTCATAAATCAGTTTAATCCATTTCTATATTTTCCAGGAAGAGAAATTAAAACCTTCCCCTAGCTATTTTGTAACTTTTCCATTACCGAATAAAAAAGCTGTTAAGTCAAATAGATTATTTTCTAGAAACAAGTTATTGATGATCATTTTAAAATCACTAGTGTGTACGGATTATGCTTTCACATTTTACTTCTGGAAATGTAGATGCAAAATGAGGTGGTGGTGAAATAGCCTGACAGAAAGTTTTGTGTGCTGTGTGAGCAAGATTCTTAGAGGCAGAGATATGGAAGAACAGGAAAATAAGAAATGTAATGTTTTAAACATGTGGCACTTAGATTACCAATTTATGAGTTGAATATGGTGTTCCTAGGATTAAATGCTAAAAAAAGTAGCTTAACTATCCTCTCAGGAAGACATCATTAAACAGAGGGTCTGGCTTTGTGTTTCTCTTATGTGTCTTATTTCAAGCTCAGATGAGACTCACTCATAGAACTTATTATACATCATTTAATTGTCTATGTTTTCCTTTTTATATGTTTATAGGCCCTTGGTTATTCCTTAACTGTGAATTTCCCATTTATATCCTTTACTCATTTTAATGGTTTGTTAGTCTCATCTTTTTCTTCTTTATCAAAACATCATTAGCAATGTTTTTGTATTTGTACATTCATATAAACATTAAAATCGTTCTGTCTTGTATGGAAAAAAGACTAGAACTTCTATTTCTAGGAAAAAAGTAGGCTAGATTATTTGGAGGAATTATTCTACTAACAATACCAAAATAGTTAGATATAAGGTGTTTTAAAATCATTTTAACCATAAAGGATCCAGCAAGGTGGTAAATCAGTTTAAGGGAATTAGGAACCTAGAGGGGTGAGCGGAACTCTGAAAGCCACTTTTGCCCTAAAGGTATTTGCCAACCAATGGATAAGCAAAACTTCTGTTTTGAAGCCATGAATGGCATAGGAAACAGAATGGAAGCCTTGGGTCTTCCAAAGTGAGGACTCCAAAAGGACACACTCCATTTGAAGCTAAGATTTCTATAAGATGAACCTTTAGAGTTAAGAATTCAGAACTACCATCCCTTGAAATTATCATGGAAAGTTGTTCAGAGCTTGACGGAGTAAGAAGAAATAGCAATTAAAATAAAAGCCATCCTTCTGTGTATTCCTAGTGTTAGGTAGTTAGTCAGGCACTAGTGACAGGAGCCAGAAGCCAAGGCCCAGCTCTGTAACCATAGAGACTTCCCTTGAAAAACCTTCTTTAAAGACCTCCCAGAAATACCTACCTTTTAGGGTAATAAATTACCCCAAATCCTAGAGCATGAAGGCCATAAAAGCTGCTGGCCTGAAGCAGCTACAAATGCATGTGTAGAAAGTACTGCCCCTAACTTCAGCCTTATTATAGCATCATTATAATCTCATGACTACGCCTGAAAATTCATGAATCTAATGATAACAGACTGAGTTCTGAGTAAGCACATGCTCAGTAGGCAAAGTGTTATATAGCAGCCAACTGTCAGTCAAGGTGACCTCACATATGGATCATCTAGGCCCTCCCATCACAGCCCAAATATAAACAGATCTTCCCATCTCTGCATTGTTACAGACCTCCTGGCTAAAAACCCTCCCATCCCTTTGGGGTGTACTATCTTATCTCTTCACCTCCACAGGGCTGCAGCCTTCCTTAGTGCAGCCCGACTCCTTCTAAAATGTACTTTCAATAAATCTTACTTTTCCTCAATCTCATTGACCTGTCAGTGGGTAAGAACCGTGGGACAACAACACACAAGGCCACCATCCACTATCCACCTCCTCCTTCTCCCCAACCCAATGAGAAGATGCCGGATTTCACCTCACCCCATCGCTGACAGTAGTTCCAACCAGATTTATATATATATAAATATATATCAATACATATATATTGATAGATGACAGAAATAAAATTGCAGGTCAGTGGAGAAATTGTCCACTGTTCCAAGCTAACATAGACCAAAAGAGACATCTACACAAGATGTAAATAGAGGAAATAGAGAGTCAGTTCTATCCAGAAATAGAGAGTCAGTTCTATCAGAGGTTAGAGGCATGTGGTGACACACACATTCTGTTGTTTAATTTGCTATCTTACTTACTCAGTGTCAGGAAGAAGCCAGGTATTTGGGTTGAATTGTGTTTACCAAAGAGATGTGTTGAAGTCCTAACCCCTGCTATCTGTGAATGTGGTCTGTTTGGAAATGGGGTTTCTGCAAATATAATCGAATTAAGATGAGGTTGTGTTGGATTAGAGTGGGTTCTACTCAATAACACTGATGTCCTTTAAGAAAAAGAGAAGAATCACAGATACACAGGGGAAAAGGACATGTGAAGATGGAGACAGATTGTAATAATGCAGCTACAAGCCAAGAAATACCACAGAAGTTAGAAGAAACGAGATAAAATTCCTCCCCTAGAGCCTCTAGAAAGAGCATGTCCCCACTGACACCTTGATTTTGGACTCAGCCTCCAGAACTGTGAGATCATGAATTTCTGTTGGTTTAAGCCATTTAGTTTGCGGTACTTTGTCAGGGCAGCTCTAGAAAACGAATACATCGGAACTTCCATTCCTGACTAGATTTTCTCTTTTGGCTTCTCTGATCCTGGGTGAGGAAGCGTGTTTATCTGAGATGAAGGGTGCTTGTTTCTCCTGCAGACTTCACCATCATCAGAGTCTTCAAAGCTGGAGACTTATATGTGGTCAGAGGCAAATGAAGTTTTAGGTATGACCTTGTTTGTTCCTGTTCAACCGTGCAGGTTCCAGTTTGTCCTTACTTTTCCCACTTTGTATCCATTTTATTTTCCTAAATGCAAACTTCACACCTCAGACTTCAGCACTGCACACAGAAATAACAGTCATTTATTATCTCCTAGTAGTTCTGCTTCTCTGATTGAATCTTAACTGATAACACCCCAAAATAAAATATATATATATATGTTTCTGTGAACTTATTTTAGTTAACTGTGCAAAAAGTATCTTATATTATTTTCCAACAATAGTTTGGTGCTTTGTATTTTACACTATTATCTTTTAATCTTAGCTGAATACAGATTATACTATCACTTATTATTAGATAAATGTATTCGATGCCTTGAAAACCCAACAATTGGTTGCACCCGTGAAAAATAAGTGGATGAAAATCTACCAACATGACAATCAGAGTATTAGCAAATGAAATGGACATGAATCAGAACTGATTCTACTACTGAAAAATAGAGAATTGCTTTTTTTTATATAAAGCATTAACCAGTTTTTGCACAGAGAATTGATTCTACATTGATATCAAAACATTCACTAAATCCATTTTCTAATGAAATAGATGATTTCTATAAAACAAATCAATAGTTTTTTATATGAACTTGACGACTTGGTTGTTAAAAGCAAACTGACAATTCAATTTAAAAAATTGGTTTAGTACGAGGAGATCCTATTAACATTTTCAAGAATTTTAATACTCTGAACAACCCCATACCTAAGAAATCCAAATGTCTAAGCCAATATTTTTACACACATGATGCAAACATATATTCCCACAAATATACTCACTAAAGTTTATGATATACATACTATTTGAAAAGAGAATTCGTGCTGTGAAAACTTTCTTGTTTCTTTCTTTTCAGAAATGGAGACTGAACTTAGAAGAGACAGCAAATGCTCTGATTAGAAACATTAGAAAAAGAAAGAATAAATAGGAGGATATAGTTTGACTCTGAGGATCCATTTATAAGGAATAGCTTCTCCTTTAAAAAACACAACTCTATATTTCTCTTCTCACAGTGCAGTGAAAGATCAATTTATTTCCTCATTCCATAGACTATATGTCTATACATAATGTAAAATAATCTATGTAGATATTATTAGTATATATTTGAATCTGATATGACTCCTGAGTGCTAAATGTAAAAGACAGTGATGTTAACTAATCTTTATTAAATTTTATTGTATGTTAGTCACTGCATCAGGCACTTTGAATATATTAATGTGTATAATCTACACGTTCCTATTATTAACAGGAAGATACTGGTACTCTGCAATTTGTACTGGAATTCTGGGTTTTCACAAGTTTAGGTAACTTCCTCTAAGGTAGCAGTCCCCTCTTCTCCGCAGTTTTGCTTTCTGTGGCTTTAGTTATTTGAATGAGCCCACTTAAGGAAGGTGAAAAAGAGAAATAATAGTGTGAAAATCTGTATTACCTGATCGATCCCAAATGCATTATGTAATAACCAAAAGAAAAAGTGTGTTTAACATTTACCCAAATGCTTATATATTTACCCAAAATAAAGAGGGAAGGAAGAAAGTGGGGAAGGAGAAAAGAATGAAGAAAAGAGGATATTATTAGAACAGAATATTCAATAAGGCTGGTATATTAAAACCCTGATAAAAATACTAACATTTCAGAATACTTTATATACATTATAATGTAGAAGGTTGAACCTAAACATGATGAATATGATTACAAAGTTTGTAATCATATTTAGTAGCCCACTTTGTTGTCATATTGGTTATCAGAGAGAGAGAGAGAGAGAGAGAGAGAGAGAGAGTGAGAGAAGAGACAACATTCACATAATTTTATTATAGCATATTGTTATAATTATCCTTTATATTATTTGTTATACTTGTTAATCTTTGTGTCTAATTTATATATTAGTTATCATAGGTATGTATGTATAGGTACTATCTGCCGTGTCAGGCATCCATTGGGGGTCATGGAACGTACCACCTGAGAACAAGGGGGGACCATTGTACTAATAGTTTGTACTAATAGGTACCCAGCATTCACATTGTTACTCATCTTGACCCTAGATTTTGTGTATATAACTGTTATGCATGCTGTGCTGACACTTTAGTGGTCAAATAATTGTTTGGTTGCTCTGAATTATGACAGAGTAAGAAGAAATATCAGAGACTCCTTAACTTCTTGTAAATTTTCTGTTAGAATGTCCACAAATGCATATCTGAGGGAATTCTTTAAAACAGAATGTGAAACTAATGACAATTAATAGTGATGGAGTCAGCATATTCTAGAGAGGAGCAGATAAATAAGATTAAAACTCCACTAATGATTATGATTCCTGACCTATCCAGAATAAGAAGACAGAGTGGCAAAATGGGCAACTGTGCAGAGTGCTGAACTAGTGGTAAAACAAAAATTTACTGGACTAAATATATAATCATGTACTGACTTAGGTAATGAGTAAAATAATAATTGGTCATATTTTGGTAATTTAGGCAGCACTTAATTATAATTAAACAAATAAATTTAAAAAAGAAAAGAAAAAACACTTCTTGCCAGATCAATTTCAAAAAAAAAATTACATGCAATAAAATAAAAATAATAAAATAATAGCATAATAAATTTTTTGTTTCATTTTTTAAACATTTATACCAGTTGGCATTTGTGGAGAGATAATAAACTTTTGTCAGCAATGGCTGGTATTAAATATTAATTAGTAATAAGTTTTATTTTTTCATTTAGTCCAATATTGTTGGTTGTGCAAGTTTTGCTTTTTCAAATGCATTAAGTTTTTGTGACAATATATGAACAACTTTTATAATTATTCAATGAAGGCTTGCAAAGACATATCATCAATTTTGTAGAAATCAAAGTTTAATAAATATACATGAAAGCTATGTTATGTCATTATTTCCAATACTTTGTAGTCTATTTTTTCACCAACTTGATATCTCAGACTCTGAGAATCTATCAACATAAACATTTCTGTCACCTGCTCAAATTTCTAACATTTTTCTCACTATGTATTTGGTACTTTTTAATTTGGAGAATATAGTTTTAGGACAGTTAAAACATGTATGGTAACATTATCAAAGTAAAAATTTGCCCTTAATGTTTTAATATTTTTAATTCAAGTTGTCATTTTATATTAATATTAGTAACATTTCTTTTCCTTGCCTGACATACTTAACAAATCTTTGCTTTTCTACTTTTCCATTTAATTTTGATTTAAATATGTTACATTTAAGAAATTCATATTCTACCTTCTGTTTCAGGACAGTGAGCTGAACACACACTTGACTCTTACCCTCTTGTATCAAATATCTAGTAATATAATTTAAAAAACAAGATGTTAGAGAGAAAACTACAGACCCCAGATAGCCTTACTAAAGACCAGAATATTAAACCGAGATTTAATATCTGATCTAACTGTTCTTTCAAGCTCTCCCGGAAACATAATCTTGGTCAACCAGTCTGGCATTTTTTGGTCAGCACCAATGAGGTAATTTGCCACCCAGCCCTCTTCAAAACCACCGCCTCCCCGCTCCCCCTGCCAATAGGAGAGGCAATCTGCATGATAAAAACCATTGCCATTCCCTTCCCCCCAAAAGATGCTGTTCTGGTGTAAAAATAATCTTTTCTTTCGTTAATAACTCCCATACCCCACCCTTCTTCCTATAACAACCTTCCATTATGTGCAATCCCCCAGGAACACACTTATCTTCTAGTTGCTAGATGAGATGCTGTCTGATTCATGAATCACTTAATGAAGCCAATTAGATCTTCATATTTACTTAGTTGATTTCTTTTAACAAAGGAAAAAAAGTAAACCAACACAAATAGTTTCTCTCACTGCACCAGAAATTATGACCAGAACCTGAAAGTTATAAAACAAACGAAACAAAAATGGAAGAAATAAACCTCAGCAAAGGACACAAACAGGAGATTACTACTATAAATGGTGCCTCAATCTTTTAGAAGCCAAAGAAAAAAGAGACCCTGGAGTGATTAGGTCACATCTTTTCTAAAACCTTCTACATTCTACCTTCCTCATTATGTGTGCTGGATATTGAGCACAAGGTTGTTGGCCTGTGCAAATCCTCAAAACAAAAAATAAAAATTCCGTTTAAACGCATATGACATATTCACAAAAACTGTTTAAAAGGAGACTTAGAAATGTCCAAAAAGTTGATAATGCATAAGTCCAATTCAATCATCATAAAGCAATACTTTTGAAAACTGGCAAAATTTTTCTCAATCATGAAAAAAAATTTAGATCCAATTTCATACTTCCAAATAACTCCTGTTAATAGATAAACTAAAGCTCACTACCTATTTAGACGTAATGTAGGGAGGAGGCAAGAGAATTCAAATGTTAATCAAGCTACATTCAGAGACTGCAGTATGCTGATCAGTCCTGCAGCCAGGCCAGGAGGACACCTTCAAAACAAAGCAAAGTGCTGGGATTGAACAACCCATTCCCCACATCTGTGAAGGAGAAAGGGAACCAAGAGTCATTCTCTGTGGTTAAAACTGTCACCCCTAGGGTGAGGTGAAATCCTGCACTGCCCCAGTGTTGTGGGGGAAGAGGAGGTAGAAGATAGTGGATGGTGGCATTGTGTGTTGTCGCACGGTTCTTCCCTGCTGATGCAGCAAAGACTTACGGGTCAGCGAGATTGAGAAAAAAGTAAGATTTATCGATAGTACATTTTAGAAGGAGATAGACTGTACTAAGGAAGGCTTCAACCCTGTAGAATTTAGGAGATAAAGAGATAAGATAGTATACCCCAAAGGGAGGGACAGGTTTCCAGCCAGTAGGACTGCAACAGAAATGAGAAGATCTGTTTATATTTGGGCTGTGATGGGAGGTCCTAGATGATCCATATATGAGGCCACCTTGACTGACAACTGGCTGCTATATAACTTTGCCTATTGCACATGTGCTTACTTAGAATTCAGTCTGTTATCATTAGATTCATGAACTGGAAGTCATGAGATTATAATGATGCTAGAATAAGGCTGAAGTTAAGGGCAGTACTTTCTGCACATACATTTGTAGCTAGTTTAGCCAGCAGTTTTTATGGCCTTTGTGCTCTAGGATTTGGGGTAATTTATAACTTTAGCAGGGAGGTATTTCTGGGAGGTCTTTAAGGAAGGTCTTTCAAGGGAAGTCTCTATGGTTACAGAGCTGGGCCTTGGCTCCTGTCACTCGGGTTAGACTAACTACCTAACAAAACCTTGGGGAACCTATGGATTAAAGGCTAGGAACTGCCAGCAGGCCTTTCACTCTGCATATTCTTACCTTTTCACTCTACTTAACTCTTCCATTTCCTCACTGTGTGCCCTCATCAAAGGAAATGGGAACTAAAGAAAGACATAAACTGCATTCTCTGAACACTCAGGGTCCTTCAGTGCCTTTACTCTGTCTCTTTCTGTCTCTCTCACTCTCTGCCTCTGAGAGGAGATCACACTCTGTCTGTGGAGTGTTAATACCTTTCCTAATAAACTTTTCTTTTGGCTCTAACTTTGGCATGTGTGTTGAATTCTTTCTATACTCTCCACCAAAGGACCCTCTTCTCTCGGTGCAGGCTTTGGTCTCAACCCACTTGAGGAAATTTGCCCTGTCCTGCATCAGACCTATATGACAATGTTGACATTAAAAATAATATTTAAAGTATGCTTACAATGTATTTGTTACTGTTCCAAATGTGTCAGTTACTCTCAAACTATGAGATCAGTACTATTAATAATCTCATTAAAAGCCACAAGGAGTTTAAATAATGTGCCCAATTTCACATAAGCAACATGTAACAAACTAGCACTTGAAATCAAGCAATTTAGTTTTAAAGTCCAAACACCACACTCCAAGAGAGATAACTGCATATAAAACTAAAGGATCAAAGTGACAGAGAAAAACATAGCTTTAAATATAATTATTTGAAAATAAGAATGATGCAGAACAGAGCAAATGTTCTTGAGTTGGGGTAGACCAAGCCTTGCACAGAGAGAAGAATAGCGTCCTTTGGCGGAGAGTATAGAAAGAATTCAACACGCAGGCCAAAGTTAGAGTCAAAAGGAAAGTGTTTTAGAAAAGGTATTAATACTCCAGAGATAGAGTGTGATCTCTTCTCAGAGGCAGAGACTGAGAGGGTCCCTAGTGTTCAAGGAATTCAGTTTATATATCGTTCTTCAGTTCTTTTTTCCTTTGATATGGACATAAGGTGAGGAAGGGGAAAGAGGAAGAGTATGTAGCCTGAAAGGTCTACTGGCAGTTCCTAGCCTTTAATCCATAGGTTCCCCATGGTCTAAGTTATACATAGGGAATGAAAGATTTTGTTTGTGTAGGGCAGCCACTTAAAGACTCTGTGGTTCCTGTTTTCCCTTCCACTGGGTGTGGGGAATTGGGTTGTTAGCAATCCCTAGAGAAATTTTCCTTCGTTCTGAAGGTGTCCTCTTGGCCTGGCTGCAGGGCTAATCAGCACATTGCAGTCTCTGAATGTACCTTGATTAACATTTTAATTCTCTTGCTTCCTCCTTACAGTAAGAAGAGAAGAGAGAAATAAACTAAGCTGCAATTCAATAAGATAGTAAAAGAACAATAAAATAAGTCTCTAAACAGCAGAAGAATTAATTCTAAAACCAGAAATCAATAAACTAGGAAACAAATAAAAATTCCAGAATTGACCAATAAAAAGAAAATCCGGTTCTTTGAAAAAAATCAATAAGATAGACAAGACTTTGGCAAATATGATCAAGAGCTAACTAAAGAGAGAAGGCACAAATGGGAAAAAAATATGCAGAATGGAAAAAGAGGTCATGACTGCAGGCAAGAGGAGATTAAAAAAACATTTCAGACAACACTATATACAATTTATACCAAAAACATATTTAAACAGACAATTTTGAAGAAAACCATGGATTGCCAAAATGGACCCTGAAAAAGTTAGAAATCTGACTAGAACAATAACCTTAGAAAAAATGAAAATTGTTGTTAAAGATTTACCCTTGGGGATGACAAAAGTCACAGGATATTCTATGGGAAATTCTTAATGAAATTCCAAGTGATAGATAATTCCAATCTCAGAGAAAATATTTGAGAACATGGAAAAAGATGGGAAGTTACCTACTATATTTTATAATGCTCATGTACACGTGCTGATAAACTTGGATGAAAAAAGAATGAAGGACAAACTAGGACCAATTTTACTCCTGAGCATAGATACAAAATTTTAAGGTATTAACAAATCAAAATGTTTTGGCTCTGTGTGTGAGTGTGTGTGTGTGTGTGTGTGTGTGTGTGTGTGTGTGTGTGATGACATAACAGGATATGTATCCTACTGTCACCATTGGAGCCAATCCCATGTTGCCCCAATGGTAGGGGTGAAAGAGAAGGATAAAAACGGTGTAGATGTATAGTTAGCAGTTTTCCTCGGTTCTTCCTCAAAATGATGGCAGTGAAGAATCACAGGTCATTGAGATTTAATAGTTTTATTAAAAATATTTTTTAGAAAGACGAAGTATGTCCCAAGAAGGCACATGGTCCTGTTACCGGATAGTGGGGATCCTCTCCCGGCACATTGTCCAGGTTCTTGATGTCCCCAACAAAGAACTGAGCAAGACACTGAAATACAGTAAAAAAGAAAAGTGTTATTAGAAGGAAAAATACACTTCCAGACATTGAAGCGGGCCTGAGCAAGAGAAGCGTGGCTCAAAAGGCCTGATAACAAAGACTTCGGGATTTTTATCCCTTTTTGCTGTAGGTGGTTGCTTTGAGTGGGCTTCCTTGATTGAAAACTAAGATTGACAGGACTCAGTGATGCATCGTTTTGCTTTCTGTACATGTTTGTTCCTAGAATTCAGTCTGTTATAATGATATTAATGAACTTTCGGACGTATGCATCATATTATAGTGATAATATAATGAGGTTCAGTTGAGTTGAAGGTCATTCGGGTCTTCATTGTGTAGGTACGAGTGACTGGCTTAAACTGGTACCTAATTCTCTGCTTACTGGTTTCTTTGTGTTAGTTAAAAAAATGCCTTCTGGCTTGCTTAATTTTGGGTGGATTAGGGCGGACCCCTTCTTGTCTTTGCAGGCAGACCCGAAATCCCCTAACTAACTTTCCTGCCTAACTCTTTTCTAAGAGCCATGAACCCCTTTTATTATTAGTATGGATGTTGAGGGAAAGGAAGTTTCTTCTTCCGTATCTGCTTCTGTGCTGGCTGGAAAATTACTGCTTGGCTGTCACCCATGAGAACATAATGCTCTATCTTGTAGGCAAGTTCAGTTAAAGTTGAATAACAATAAGCTTTCTGCTTCTGTACCCTCACTTGCACAACTGACCTGTGGGTTGTATTGGCCTAAAGTTCCCTCCCCCTCAGACTCTAAGGGCCCTGTCTGACTTAACCCCATTTCTGCCTAACAATGGGTTTGTGACCCTTATCAATAGCTAGAGGATCTGAGTCTCCAGGGCAATTATCAGGAATTGAGGGAGGGGGGCCTTTTTCCATAGGAAGGAGGGAAGAAAACTTAACTAGGTTTACTAAAAAGATTAACTCTACAAGATATGTCCCATTTCATTTCCTGTTAAAAGATTAAGAATTTTTCTAGTGATGTCTGGTCTCAGTCCCAGCTCTGTAACCAACACAAAGGGGCCATAATGGCCATAAAAGGGCAAAAAGCTCACAAAAGGCCACGGAAAAGAGGGAGAACCCAAAAGGGCAAAAAGGAGGGGAGCCCAGGAAGACAAAAAGGACCCAGAAGTGGGAACATCTGCCTTATATTTGGGCCATGATTAAGTGGTTCCAAAGGCATTCCTAGGTGATTGGCAAGTGAAGTCATTTTGATTGATACCTGGTGTTATGGAGTGAACAATTCTGAGACCCATGGAGCCAATTGAGATTAATTATGAGCCTTTATTAGCCGCTGGCAACTGATGCTCTACCAGGCAGGGTTAGAGGAGATCAGCCCTGAGCTTTCAGAGGAGGCAGCTGATAAAGCTTAAGACCATATCCTGGTGGTCTCCTGAACAAGCAAGCAGATTACAGAAGTGGAAGTTGGCTGTCAGCATATCTTTGCCCGGAACAACACCCTTAGTTAACAAGTAAATGGATTACAGAAGTAGACATTGGCCATCTTCATATCTTATACAATACACTTCCTAAACCACACACAAGCAAGTAGGACAACTTCTGGTATCTAAAGATATTTCTTCCCTGTAGCTGACTTAGCTAGTTGGCTCACTTGAAAATTTTCCACCCTTAACACCTGGCTGCTATATAACTCTGCCTAGTACCCATGTATGTACCCAGAATTCTACTACTATTGAAGTGTTTGGGGGGCTGTCTCTAGGTTAGGTTCCTAGTCCTTTGTTCCCCCTGTCACTACCTAACATGATGTATAGGTGTTCATTTTTTTATGATCAAAATGACCAAAAATTCATACTCAAAAAGACCTATTGATCTAAAGTCATGGGTTATGTAAGCTCAGGAATATATTTCTCCACCATAGATTTGATTATTGATTTTGATCTTTAAAAACACCAGTTATCTTCTAGTCGAACTACTATTTTCTGTTTTTTTTTAATCAATAATTGTTTTCACGTCTTTTTTTATGTCTTTATAAGAGAGGAGGCATCTGAGAAATGCAAAAGGAAGGGCTTACAGAAATGAACAGCTTAGCAGGTTATAGATTGACCACACCGTATAAATCTCTGAATGGCCTTCTGGAAACTCTTGTCACACCTACAAGAGAAAAGATCTGTAAATAGATAGGACTGGTGGTCCCGGAATTCTTTCCCCTATGCAGTCCCCACCGGAAACTCCTCCCATCCTGAGTCAGGAGGTGCACTAGTACCTCTGACAAAGGAATCAGGAGCCCATTGCATGGATACACTGTAAAAAATCTAACCAAGGGGAGATTGTGCTTTGGGTCTGTTGAAAGCCCCACGCTCTCTGTTGGCAATAAATTCTCCTTCCTCTAACGAAGTTGTCTGAGCGTCCAGATTCCTCCGTCGGGTGTCGCTTCCTAGAAATTATTTCTATTTTTTCCCTCCACACTATTGATTTTATTTTCTATAGATTCACTTGTTAAGTTCACCACTTCTAGTGCACATATTTCTTTATTAACTTTTGTATTTACTTATTTCCTTCCTTAGTTCATTAGCTTCCTTAGCTTTCCAGTAAAACTGTTATTTAGCAACCTATCTTTTCATTCTAGTTTATTACTTTATCATGTCAGATTTCATATACTCTCTTGTGATATTTTTAACTTTTTAAATCAATAGAGAATACAATTAGATGCTAAGAGTTAGTTGTACCCTTTTAGTTAATGAAGATGTATTTTATTTTTAATCAAAAATAAATTAAATATTTTCTTATATTTCTTATATCTAACGACACGAATATAACTACTGACTTCAAAACTTCCTAGTTCATAAGACATATTGAACATCAATGGATTATAGGATAGTCAATAAAATATTCAAAGGGTAAAGTTCATTGTTGTCTTTTCTATAAAGCTTTTCACAAATCAAAAACAAACAAAAGAAGATGGATTTTTGTAGTTATCAGATAATATAGTGCATGCATCTCATAAAGTGTTTGGCTTAAAATTATTTCATATAGATTATGATTGAATACCAATGCAGCTTTTTTATAGAGTTCAACTGAAACAAACAAATCAATAAACAAACACACGTTTCAGGTCATCATGTTTTTCTGGACTGTACTAGGTCTAGATGAATCTGCAGCAAGTATATAGAACTGTCAAGTACACAGTGCACTTTCTTTGCTTATGTGAAAAAAATATATTTTGGTACATTTGATTCTGACCACTAGAATTTCTGATATGAAACTGCAATTCATAAGCAAGTAGAAAAAAATATTTTATTAACATTTGAACCATGTCTTTCACACATATATGCATAAAGCCACACTAATTAAAATGTGAAAATTAAAAACAAAAATGCCTTCAGGTTAAAATGAATTTTAGAATACAATAGCATTCATAAAACTGAAAAGTGAACACAAATGAAACTGTAAAATAAATAACACATTCAGGTGTTGAGAAAAATAAATATTTAGGAAATATACATAGAATGGTTTGTGCAGCAGAACAGTCCCCAATGAGCCATTGTCTCTTTTGGTATATGGGGGATTTTTAGATATAAACAATAGTTATTCCAGTACACACTCCTTATAATCATATTCATCATGTTTAGGATCAACTTTCCTCATTATAACCTATATGAAGTATTCTGAAATGTCAGTATTTGTATCAGGGTTTTTATATATCAGCTTTCTTGAGCATTCTGTCCTAATAATATTGTCTTTTCTTCCTTCATTCTTTTCTCCTTCCCAACTTTTTTTTTTCTCTCTCTATTTTGGGCAAATGTATAAGCATGGATTAAGCACACGTTTCTTAATTGGCTATTACATAATGTATTGGGGATTAATTAGGTAATACATATCTTCACACTATTATTTCTCTTCTTCCTTAAATATTTGATAAATAAGTAAATGAGTATTTTTAAAAACTTATGAAAGTTACATGTATCCTGTCAAAAAAATTCAATTTTTGAAGTATATTCACTTTTGTAAAAATAGTAAGTAGTTCGTATTTTCTTAAAGTCATTGCACAATATCTGACAACTAAGTCAAAAGCCTTCTTTCCTATGATTGCAAATATTATAAACTCTGACACATAGAAAACACATTTATTCTAGATACATTTAAAATTGATAAGGTTTCAGTCAAGATGGCAGGCTAGGTAAATGCTGTGCATACTTCCTCCCATGACCACATTAAAATTGCAACTAAATTACGAAACAGTCAACCTGGAGAATGATTAGAAGACTAGCTAAACGAAACTCCTATAATGAGAGATATAAAGAGGAGCCCACATAGAGACATAGGAGGAGCAGAGATGCTAAATGTGGTGTTCCCACACCCATATGTGGTGGTTGAGCATCTGGAGGGATATCTCGGCTACAGAAGACACACTCCAGAGGAGCAAGAGGCCCCTGCCCCACACTGAGCTTCCCCATTCCAGAGTTCCAGCGCCAAGAAGAGAAGTCATCACAAAATCTAGCTGTGAAAATCAGTGAGGCTTCTGCCTATCCAGGTGAGACTGATGGAAATCCAGACATCCCCTTAAAGGGCTTGCGCACAGACTCACTTGCTCACAGGCACTCACTGTGAGCTCTGGTAGAGGGACAGCAGATTGGGAGGTGCCAGAGACATACAGGGAAAGTTTTAGTTGTGTGGCTTCAGAGCAAGAACTGGAGGGACAGCCGCCGTTATTGTCCCTTTGTTGAGCATTCTTCTTGCGCATCCTGCAGTTGAGAGCTATCTTACTGGTGTTGAACTCTCCCCCAACATGGACAGAAAAAATCTATATTGGCCTGGTGAGATCTGCTCACTCCACCCTGGTGACTCCCTGAGACCCTGCGCCACCCACTTGAAAACTGCCTGGTGGCAATTTGGGGTGGTACCTGGGCAACCAGCTCCAATCTGTGTTCTCAGCAAGAGGTTCCTATGGCAGCAATCAACAAGCCTCTGCTTCAGCGCCTTAGGAGACACTTTTGGTTGAGGGCAAACAGCTCTGGCCTTAGCTGCAGTATTTCTTGAACAAATCTTGGGGAGCTGTAGGTCTGAGTCAGACAGCAGTTGGCTTCAGTGTAAGCTGAGACTTTTGAGAGTGGCTATAGGCTCAGCACTGGCAACAAATCTGAATCTACACTAACTTGGAGAATACCACTTACCTCACCTTGGTGACTCCCTGAGACCCCACCTCATTCAGCTGCTGGACCTTACAGGCAGCTGGCAGGAAGCCTTCAGCCTGGAGATACCCTGGGCCTTTTGCTGAGCTGCCTCAGTCCTAGTACTGATCACAGTTAACTTTGGTTCACCACATGATTTCTCTCACATACTTCCAGGTCTAGCTCAGGCAGAGACCAAACACGAGTAGCTTTTTAGCGCCTACCAGGTAGCCCTGGGCTGGTCACATACAGATGCTGATCTTAGCCTGCACAGGAGCACCTCCTAAGGGGCTTTAGAACCAACACAACCAGAGGCTGGCATTAGATCTCAACAGAGCACTACCTGAATAGCCCCATAAACTACACACCCAAAGAGTAGTCTCAACAGGCACACAAACCTACTGGGGTGAGTCCCACTCCATGGGGTCAGCCCCCACATAGCAATTCATATGTCGTGGGTGTGGCCAGTCCTCACAGACAGTCAGCCTAAAAGTCAATATCACTCACTGATGAGCCAACAACAATTAATGCTCAACTACAACAGAAGGGCACACACAGCCGTATAAGGATCACTTCTGGACCATGCAGTGCAAGTGATCAGAGAGACTGCATCACAGGGACGGCCACACAGGGACACCTACTACATAAGGCCACTCGGCTAAAACTGAGAGATTAGCAGATCTACCTAATACATAGAAAGAAATATAGAGAGACAGCCAAAATGAGAAAATAAAGAAACATGTCTCAAATGAAAGAACAGGAGAAAACTCCAGAAAAAGAACTAAATGTAATGGAGGCAAGCAACCTACCAGATACAGAGTTTAAAACACTGGTTGGAAGGATGCTCAATGAACTTAGAGGAAGAATAGATTAGCTCAGTGAGAACTTTAACAAAGAGATAGTAAATATAAAAAAAGACGTAGAAACCATAATAAAGAATGAGTCGGAAAGGAAGAATACAATAAATAAAATGAAGAATACACAAGAAGAAATCAATAGTAGATTGAATAAAGCAGAGGACTGAATCAGTGAGTTGGAAGACAGGTAGCAGAAAACACCCAATCATAACAGCAGAAAGAAACAGGATTAAAAAAATGAGGATAGTTTAAGGGACCTCTGGGACAACATCAAGCATAACATTCACATCATAGGGGTACCAGAAGGAGAAGGGATGGAGAACTTACTTAAAAAATAATGACTACCCTAATCTGGCAGAGAAACTAGACATAAAAGTCCAGGAGAGAGTCCTCAAAAAGTTAAACCCAAACAGACTCACACCAAGATACATCAAAATTAAAATGGCAAAGGTTAAAGACAGAGAGAAGATCTTAAAAGCAGCAAGAGAAAGGCAACTAGTTACCTATAAGGGAACTCCCAAAAGACTGTCAGCTGATTTCTCAACAGAAACTGCAAGCCAGAAGGGATTGGAGTGAAATAGTCAGTAATGAAAAGTAAGGACCTACAACCAACTAAATTAAGGGTGATTAAAGAGTTTCCCAGACAGAAAAAAGCTAAAAGAATTCTCCACCACCAAGCCAGTATTATAAGAAAAGATCAAGGGATTTATCTAAGAAAGAGGGAGTAGAAATAACATAAATATGAATTACAAAAAGGCAATAACTATGTACCTATAAATAATCACTTTAAATATAAATAGATTAAATTTTTCAATTAAAAGATATGGTGACTGAATGGATAAGAAAACAAGACTTACAAATGCTGCCTACAAGGGATCTACTTCAGACCAAAAGCACACATAGACCGAAAACAAAGGGATGGAAAAAAGATATTTTATGCAAATAGAAATTTAAAAAGTATATAACCATACTTATATCAGACAAAATAGACTTCAAGAAGTAAGACAAAGAAAGACATTACATAATGATAAAGGGATCAATCCAACAAGAAGACATAACTTGTTTAGTAAACATTTATGCACCCAACATAGGAGCACCTAAATATATAAAGCAAATAGTAACAGACATAAGGGAGATATTGACAGTAATATAGTCATAGTAGGGGACTTTAACACCCCATTGACAGCAATGGACAGATCTTCCAGACAGACAATCAACAAGGAAACAGTGACCTTAAATGACACAATAGACTAGATAGATTTAATTGATATTTTTAGTATGTTTCAACCCAAAGCAGCAGAATATACATTCTTCTCAATTGCGCATAGAACATTTTCCAAGACAGACCATATGGTAGGTCACAAAACAAGTCTCAGTAAATTTAAGAAGATTGAAATCATATCAAGCATCTTCTTTGACCACAATGATATAAAACTAGAAATCAACTACAAGAAAAAAAAATACACAAACACGTAGAGGCTAAATAACATGTTACTAAACAATGAATGAGTTAACAATGTGATCAAGGAATCAATCAAAAGATACTTTGAGACAAATGAAAGTGAAAACACAATAACTCTGATTCAATGGGACATAGTGGAAGCAGTTATAAGAGGAGAATTTATAGCTATACAGGCCTACCTCAAGAAACAGGAAGAATATTGAATAAACAATCTCACCTCACACCTAAAGGAACTAGAAGAAGAATAGCAAATAAAGCCCAAAGTGAGTAGAAGGAAGGAAATAATAAAAATCAGAGTGGAAATAAACAAAATGAAGCCTAAAAAAACAATAGAAAAGATCGATGAAAGCAAGAGCTCAAGAGCTGGTTCTTTGAAAAGATAAACAAAATTATTAAACTTTTAACCAGACCAAAAAAAAAAAAAAAAAAAAAAAAAAGAGGATCTAAATAAATAAAATCAGAAATAAAAGAGAAGTAACAACTGACTCTACAGAAATACAAAGGATTATAAGAAAATACTACAAGCAATTATATGCTGACAAATTGAACAATCTGAAAGACATAGATACATTTCTAAAAACATACAATCTTCTAAGATTGAGTCAAGATAAAACAGAAAATCTGAACAAACCAATTACTACTAAGGAAATTGAATCAGTAATCAAAAAATCCCCCCCCAAAAAAAAAATTCAAGAGAAGGGAAGGCTCCCAAGCTCATTTTACAAGGCCACAATTATCCTGATTCCAAAACAAGAAAAAGACATAAACAAAACAAAACAAAACAAACCATAGGCCAATATCTCTGATAAAAATAGATGCAAACATTCTCTAAAAAATCCCTCAAAATTAGCAAACCATATATCAACATATGTCAAAAGATAATACACTATGATCAAGTTGGATTTATTCTTGGGATACAAGTTTTGTTCAATCTGCAAATCAATTATTGTGATACATCACATTAACAAATTGAAGGATAAAAATCATATGATCATATCAATAGATGCAGAAATAACATTTGACAAAATCCAGCATTCATTTATGATAAAAACTCTCAGCACAGTGGGAATACAGGGAACATACCTCAACATAATAAAGGCCATATATGATAAACCCACAGCTAACATCATACTCAATGGAGGAAAGCTAAAAGTATTTTCCTTAAGATCAGGAATAAGACAAGGATGTCTACTTTTACCACTTTTATTCAACATAGTATTGGAAGTCCTAGCCGTTGCAGCTAAACAAGAGATATAAAATGCATTCAAACTGGAAAGGAAGAAGAAAAACTGTCATGATTTTAGATGACATAATATAGAGAACCCTAAAGATTCCACCAAAAACCTGTTAGAACTGATAAATAAATTTAGTAAAGTAGCAGGATACAAAATTAATATTCAGAAAATGGTTGCATTTTTATACACCAATAATGAACTATTAGAAAAATAAAATAAGAAAACAATCCCATTTACAATTGCATCAAAAAAAAAATGTCGAAATAAATTAAATCAAGGGGGTAAAAGATCTGTACAAAATTATAAGACACTGAAGAAATTGAAAAAAAACACAATTAAATGGAAGCATATCCCATATTCATGGATAGGAAGAATTAACATTGTTAAAATGTCCATACTATTCAAAGCAATCTATAGATTCAATGAAATCCCTATCAAAAAAACCGATGGCATTTTTCACAGAACTAGGAGAAAAAAAAGCCTAAAATTTATAGAGACCCATAAAAGATCAACAATATCCACGGCAATCTTCAGAAAGAAGAACAAAGTTGAAGGTATTGTGCTACCTGATATCAAACTATAGTGTTATAGTAATCAAAACAGCATGGTACTGGCATAAAAAATAGACACATAGATCAATGGAGCAGAATAGAGAGCCCAGAAATAAATTCACAGCTATATGGTCATTTAATCTATGACAAAGGAGACAATAATATACAATGGAATAAAAATAGTCTATTCAATAAATTATACTGAGAAAACTGGATAGATACATGCAAAAAATGAAACCAGACCATCTTCTTACATTGGATAGAGGAATAAAATCAAAATGGATTAAAGACTTAAGTGAAAGACCCCAAACTATACAACTCCTAGAAGAAAACATAAGCAGCAAACTCTCTGACTACTCTTAGTAATAGTTTTTCTGATATATATCCTTGGACAAGAGAAACAAAAGGAAAAATAAACAAATGAGACTAGATCAAACTAATAAGTTTCTGCAGAGCAAAGAAAACCATTAACAAAATGAAAAGATGACATACTGAATGGGAGAAGATATTCGCCAGTGCTACATCTGATAAGGATTTACTATCCAAAATTTACAGAAAACTCATTCAACATAACACCACAAAAAAGCAAAAACAAAAACAAAAAACAATTCAATTAAAAAATGGGCAAAGAATCCAAATAGACATTTCACTAAAGAGGACATTCAGATGGCCAATAGACATATGAAAAGATGTTCAACATCACCAATCATTCAGAGAAATGCAAATTGAAAGCACAATGAGATATCCCTTCATACCTGCCAGAATGACTATCATCAATAATTTAAAAAAACAAGTGTTGGCAAGGATGTGGATAAAAGGGAACCCTGTACACTGTTGGTGGGATTGAAAACTGGTACTGCCACTATGAAGAATGGTTTGGAGATTCCTCAAAAAAATAAAAATAGAACTACCTTATGATCTAGCAATTTCACTTCTGAGTATTTATCTGAAGAAATTCGAAACACTAATTTGAAAAGATATATGTATTCTTATGTTCAGTGCAGCACTCTTTACAATAGCCAAGATATGGAAGCAACCTAAATGCCCATCAGTAGGTGATTTGATAAAGAAGTGGTGCATATATACAATGGAATATTACTCGAACATAAAAAAGAATGAAATTTTAGCTTTTGCGACAACATGCTAAGTGAAATAAGTCAGACAGAGAGACAAGTACCATATGATTTTACTTATATGTGGAACCTAAGGAACATAAACAAACAAAGAAAATGAAAACAGACTCATAGATACAGAGAACAAACTGGAGATTGCCAGATGGGAGTAGGGGGTTGGATGGCTGGGTGCAAAAGGAGAAGGGATTAAGAAATACAAATTGTTTGTTACAAAACAATCATGGGGATGTAACACACAGCCTAGTCATGGGCATGTAAAGCACAGACTAGTCATGGGGATGTAAAGTACAGTCAATAATATTATAATAAGTATGTATAGTGCTAGGTGGGTGCTAAACTAATTGAGGAGATCAGCTCATAAATTATATAAATTCTAACCACTATGCTATACACCTGAAACTAATATAAAATAATATTAAATGTCAATTCTCATTGACAAATAAAAATTTAAAAATAAAAATAAATAAAATTAATAGTAAAATTTTACTTAAACTATTCTACATATTTAGACTAAGTATAACCTAATTACTCAACTTTTACAAGTAATATAACTACCTTATACATTTTAAACAATTAAGAATTAATGTTTAATGCTTAATACATAAATTTTAAATTTTCTCATATGAATGAATGTACTCCAGAATATGAGTATATCAGTGCTAGTGTTCTGAATTGTACTACTATCTCTATTGCTTTTTTATTGCTATTCCCAAATCTCCACATACTACTTCACTAATTTACAATATTTGGCTGTGAAATCTGCTTGAAGCTGAAGAAAACAACATCTGTTATTAAAGCTTGTTACTGTTTTAAAACATTATCCTTACATCTGATATCCTCTTTAGGAAATTGAGAGGATCAATGCTATCATAATGTCATTTTGAAACATTAAGCTTTGTTTTTCTGATTTCTTTTTTGGTTAAAATCCAAGCACAGGTAAATTTTTTAAATCTCAATACTGTCTTATGAATGGGATGTTTCCTCATTTCTAGTTTTTTTTTTTTTATAGCAATCCATCATCATTAAATTTGTAAATTATAAATTTAGGTGTTAGGTATTTCTTCTCCTTGACAATCATAATGATCAGATTTAGGCCATTAGGTGTGAGTTTTTCTCAGTTTTGAGAGCAAAGTCCTGCTGACAGTCACTTGCTCTGAATAAAACGACTCTTCATTTGCTTTACATTGCCTGTTCAGTTTTTGAAAAAATAATTGCAAATTCTTCATCTTTAGATTTGCAAGTTAGATGTTTACATCACTGTCTTGGAAACCCTGGAAATTTGAAAAGTCTTCTATTTTTATTCTCTCAGTGATAATTCCTCTTTAACATTCTTTAGGTATATTTCTTATAGGTGACTTCTGGAGAAATTTGCCTAAACAGGTCAGTTCATATCTAATTGTCTATAAGCCATGCTTGTTTAAACCAAACAATACTAGAGTCATGGTCTGAAGATGTTTGAATCCTTTTTTTTCTCCCCCATAATCCTTTCGTTTGAAGCAAATCTATCACACATCTCAGGATATTTTCAAAATTCCTCTACATGTGTATGATCACTTATCTCAACGATATGATTAATCATGTTAGCTCACTTCTTTTTGGTTTTCAGCAGTTCTTTCACTTTCTTCAAGTCAATATTGTGGCAGCTATTTCCACACTCAGATACCAGATATCAGCAGCATCTGCACCTTTTCTCTATACTTTGCTAAAGGCAGGGAGAAGTGGGGGTGACTAAATCAAATGGCATTGGAATGCACACATCCTTCTAAATTGCCTGTGGTACTAAACATCCGATTTCATTAATGTTTTTCTTATGTTGTGTACAGAAGTGTTGACTATGTATTCCACAATATTTAGTTGAGATTCCTAGTTCTCTCTAGTTTATTTTTCATTTCTACCTAAAGATATTTCTATACATGTAGATAAGTAGAAAGTACAATATTGACAAGTAAATAAGTAAGATATTGATTTAACAATCCAGGACTCAGATCCAATCTCCCAAAACCTTTCATAACCTTCTAATTTGAATGGACTTATTGGCAATGCTTGCTTACTTCATGACTTTCTGAAATTTTTCTTGTCTTCCTTTATAAAGCAACTAGCTATAAACACCACATTGGTGAAGGAGGACATTTAAAAACAAAGTATATTATTCTGGGTAAGTTTGATGATATTTCTGTAAACAGATATAACAATTTAAGGGAGTGAAGACTTTTCCTCCCTCCTTCTCTGAGATGACCTCAACTTTGTCCCAAAGCTTGGGCTCCAATTTATTGTCATTCTAAAGCTTTGGCCCAACTTGTTAGCCAATGTATTGCTAAAAGATGTTCCGTCTGCTTTTCTTAGGCATCATCAACTACAACTTCTCTACCACAATGCAAGAGCTAGAAGGTGGTGAGGCCTCACTCCTTAACACTTTCAGGGTGATATCTCTTTGATTTTTTGCTTCATGCTCTGGGGTACAAGGCTCAGACATGAGCCACCCATACCAGACACTGCCCACAAAATTTTGAAACATGATGAACTCAGGAGCACCAGCAATGACAAATATAGAAATAATGGCCCACTCTATTCCCTAAGACCACCACTTTTTTTTCCCTGCCCTTCACCTGGATGCAAACATCCTTCTTCTGTTTCTATCTCCTTTACTTACCTATCTAGAGGTCACATTCGAAAAATTCTGCTTAGGCTAAATTTTGATATGTTTTATTTCTAATATTTCGAGGGTAAGTTTTTACTACAGGATTCAAGTTCTCTTCTTATCCTTATTTTTATTTCCCTTTCTGTTGTCCTTTATTTTTATCCACACAAGAGATATTTACCTAAATTTGTTAGTAGCCAAGAAACAGGATAAATAAATAGATTTTTATTAACACCCCTCATCATCTCTGTGGATGCTGTTGAAATCCTCTAAGATTATAAGCAGGAAAGATTGTTGACGTGAACAGATCTTAAGCAAATTTCTCATGTCAAGGTCATTTATCTGGTTTTTATCTGCTGGGCAAAGAAAACTTTGCTTTCAGAAACTATTTGTGTAGCAGTGTGACAGAATGTTTCCTTTATGCAATTTGGAGTAGTCTAAAGTGCTTGTGACACCAGACAGGGCATAGATGACTGTAACTCCTATTGCTCCCTTGGCTTCTGGTATTTCCACTCTTCCTACTGCTGAGATCACAGCTCAGGTTATAATGTACTATCATTTGGTAATTTCTGCTTTTGGCCATGATGCTCTATTGGGAAGTATAACCAAGGGAAGGTAGAAGAAAAGTTAGTAATAAACTAATGGCCCTATGTAGCTGCCTCTGAACAGAGCTGTATAGATACAGTTAGAAAAACCTAACTGTGAAGTTAGGTGAAGTACCTGGATTTTTAAGGCAGCAATATTCAGTGGGGGTTAGTGCAATAACTTCTCAAGTCTTCCTATCATGCTGTTTTACCTCAGCCCATAACATGTTTTTGCTACTGGAAATTTCTCCTGGGTTTTGGTGGATTTGACAGATAGTACTAGTTTCAAATTCTGTCACCACTTTACATGTTTTCTGAAATTCTTTCCTGTTCAACACCTATGGAATTTATTTCTCCTTGCACTTTTATAACAGTTATGAAAGTACTGGTATACCATTTATCAGATAGCATTATGTTTGTTTTAAAAATTGTAAAGAGAGAAAATGCCTATGTGGTGATAGTTACTTGATTCAGAAGCATATGAATTTACTGAATCTTATTATGTACCATAAAATCTAGGGGTTTTCTTCCTTATGACCAGCCCATCATATCCTCTTGACACTATTGATTACTTTGACTTGGCACCAAATCATCATGGTCAACATCAGCATCTTTCACATTCATTAGACAATTGTAAATATAAGATTCGGTCATTACTGTGGAAGATCTCAACTGCACTAAAAAGATCATAAAGCAGGAGGTTATAAGTAATCATCTGAGGTGTGTCTTTTTTTATAATAGTTTGGGAATTCTTTGATGTCATAAATCGTGTCTTGTTTACTCTATTAGCAGACTTATATAGTGTGTCCCAAGGAAAGCAACTTTTAATTATTTACTAAACAAAAATAGAAATGTTAAGTATAAATATTTTGGCAAGGAATAGAGTTTACCACTGAGAGATGTGCCTGAATAATTTTCTAATCTTTAACTTATACATTTATTTATTTAAAAAAAAAATATTTGTGCCTCTATGTACTAGTCAAAGAGATTTTTTCAAAAAGCCTATTTCACATTTTGGAGATTAAAAGAAATTCTGGATAGACTTATTTAGGTGCTATTAAGCAGAATGGTTTAAAAATATAGAGGCCATGAAAAGATTCGAAAGCTAAATTAGTTTATCACAGCATTGACAGAATTCTGTACTTCTTTTTGCTAAACAATGTGTACAGGTTGGACCCTAGTTTTGACATTTGGCTGAACTCAGACTACTTTGTAATCCATTGTAATTCTGATTTATTTTTTAAAAATTGACAATAATAATAAACATAATGAAAGTTAGGGCCCTTCTAAACTCTATTTTAGATGTCCTTTCTACCTTGCCAATATTTTTTCCTTTATCTTTTATTCTCTTTCTTTTTTTTCTTTGCCATCCTTTCTGACCTCAGAGTAAGTTTGGCCAGGCAGCAGATCGTCTAGGCACGGGGCATTTAAGATTATCTTTAGCCTGCCAACACCATTCTGGCATGTCCTTGAGGGAAAAGAAGATCTTTTATTGCACTGTGAGGAAGGTCTATCCAATACTTCCATTAATCACAAAAGTTTAACTAAGGATTGGAAGAGATTATCACCATAGCCTTCTAATATTTATAATCTCAGTAGACTCAGAAAGATGTTGAGGGGCAGAGTGAATTTTGATTGGAAATATGGCTTTACAATTAGTTTAAAATATCAATCTCAAAGATAAAAATAAAAAGTACAAACATGGTTATCATTTCATTGGTTATAGATCAAAATAAAAGAGAAATTCTTGCAAAACTCATTTCATGGGTTGCTAATTACCATCAAGATAATATGGTGGTAAATTTATTAAAATAGGAAATTTTTCTTTGATCCAAGCAGGTATCCACGTGGAAATAACCCAAATGGAAAAATATACATATTGACCGATTCCTTCTAATTCTAGTATTTATGGGTCCTAAAGCTATTATGTCAACTAGGAAGCATTTTAGTAGATATGAAGTTCATAAGACTGTCAAATTGGTTCCCACATCTGAGGAATCTATATGCATTTTAATAGAAAGTTAATATATTAAGAGATTTCAATTTGTTCTTTCCAGGAAGTTGAATTAAAAGAAGGAAGGAATACATTATTTTTAATACATCAGGTAGCTCAGAAATTAAACCTTTGATGTTACAGAAAAATGTTATAAGGTTTTATACCAAGAAGAGTATTTGAATATAAAAATATATAATAATTCAGAATTTATTTCACCAGTGGAATCATTGTGCAGCATATCTCCATCTTGGTTTATGTATAATGTATATACAGCAAGCTTTGATTTTTTTTAAAGCAGTTAAAAATGTATACTGAAAGAGAAACTCTAAAGTTTTGTCTGCAGCTATATTGGACTCTTGGATAGTAGATGTATGGTCATGAAGTTTTAAACCCTGTCTTTTTTAAAACAGATTTACTAAAAAAATATGTATAAAGGTATGCCCTTTGGAGAAGCCAACATGGTAGTGAATACGTGTTTTTCAGAGCTGTTTTCATTGATCAAAATTTTTGTGTAATCTTTTGAAACTACTACCTGAGATTCTGAGTAACATAAGATTGTCAGAGTCCTGATTTATTTGCTTATTTTGGCATGAAATAATCTTTGGCTATTTATAAAAACATTGCTAAAAGAATACATTTTAAATGTTCTCAACACACACACACACACACACACACACACACACACACGCACGCACGCACAGTGGTAACTAAGAAAATAAATTTATGGGACTCTAAATATCAAAATTAGGATTTTGATGACATGTAGTAGAGTTTGGGCCTTAGAAGGGTTTCAGCTCTATAATGAGTACATAGATATTTCTTATTATATTCTCTTTGCTTTCTAATATGCCTAAATATTTCATAATTTAAAAACAATAAAAATAAAATCACTCCACTCTAAAAAGATAAACTATTGGTTTGATGATATGCAAAATAATACATACAAATTCTGAAATAGTTCCAAAAGCACTTCAAGCAAAAGCATTATTGCTGTAAAAATTTCCCTTCTAATTTAACAGTTTTGATCATTAAATTGTGATAGATTATCAGGTTTTTTTGCTAAAATATCACTGATGCTTCTTTATAGTCAAATCACATGAGTTTGTTTTTTGTTGTGTAGGGATTTTTCATGAATAAATATCAGTATCATATTAAATTTTTTTTTGTTATTTCAAACATATACATGATACAACATGATATCCCTAAGTCTCAGTTTCTTTATCTGCACACTCTCATGCTTCAGCCTACTCTCTCTCTTCTCTCCCATGATCAATCAGGCAAGTTTTCTTTTTTTTCTATAGTATCATTTATGGTGGATAATATTAACATATACAACATATTCCTATGACATCTAATTGTAATTCTACTTTCTCTTCCACTTGAGAAAGAGAACTTTAATATTTTATTTATAGAAGTAAATCATATGCAAAACACTTCACAACTGGGGGATCCATGGAGTTCATGGTTATAGATAGCTAAATTAGGAACTAGCAGCCCAGGATGTCTGCATATGTCTCAGAAGAATTGTGCATTGGTGATGTCTATTCTATGCCAAAATGCAGATATAGAGAATTTATTTAAAGTTTTAGTTTGTTAACAGGTACATTTATGTATCTCCCACAGTATCACTGATTTGCAGCTTGGCTTTCTTTCATCTGTTCTTACAGGTATTTACTTTAAATTTTTTCTAATTTTAAGAGCTAATAACTGAGGAGTTATCCATTTGATAGTAGTCTATAGACCCCTTCAAACTCTATTTCTGTAGACTGTCTTTCTCTTTCAATATAGTGGGGTGGGGAGTGATTCCTGATCCTTTCTTGTACCTCCTGCTTTTATAAAGTTCTCTGGTATATTCAGCTTTACTTGGAAATAAATAATATCTACTAAGCTTATTCCTGGCTTATACCTCAAACAATTCTTTTATGTCTACCTTCTAAAATATTTCAAAGCAATCTTTCTCTTTTAGGCTTATAGCTCTACTTTAATTCAAACACTTATTTTTTTTTTTGGAATATGGGCTCTTTGAGGTCATCTTTGAAACCTTAGCACTTGGCATAATACCTGGCTTAGAGTAGGCTCCATAAGTGCTTGTGGATCGAAGGAATGATTCAGTCTTGCACTACTAATTCAGCCTATGAAGGCCCTGAAGATGTTTCCTAGTTTCCTCCACTCTTGTTAGCTTCTATTAGCACTTGTCTCTTCTGAAGTTTTTTTTATGTCTTTGTTCACTGCATTTATTATAGCTATCAAGAAGGTCTTTATGCCCTTCAAACTCTAATAGTACATGGACCAAATAAAGGCAGTATACACACCGCTTTAAACTATTCTTAGTTTGAAAGTCTTTCATTGACATATTTATGTTGAGGTTTACCACAGTCACTATTATTCCTCATTGTTTGTCATTGTAAACCCTATCCACAGGTTTTTGTTATCTACTGGCTGTAGCTGACAATGAAATCTTGAGTCCCGTGTATGTTACATCTTCTGCTAGCTAATTATAATATCCAGGGCTCAGGTGAATGACATTTATTCTTAAAAAGAAGGAGAAAGAGGAAGAGGAGGAGGAGGAGGAGGACGAGGAGGAAGAGAAGAGGGAGGAGGAGGGGGAGGAAGAGAACAAGGAGTAGAAAGGTTAAAATTTGAATGTGAAATATTCAGACATTCTAAAAAGAAATAGAAAATGGATACCTATAAACCCATATCTGCCAGATTTATTTTTTATTTATTTAGACTTATTTTTTAGAAATACATATCATTAAAGTTCTTCTCCATTCATTTGCTTTCCTTTCCAGAGGAAATAGCTATCAAAGTTAGCATGTATCCTTTTCAGTATTTTTTAGTACTTCATTCATATATTTGTCACCCATAATAAAATATAATACATTTCCTAAAATCCTATCATATTGTACCACCTAAATTTTTTTCCTACATTTTCAGCTGATCTTATGTTTTGAGAAATCATTATTTTGATACTTGACAACTTAGTTCACCTATTTTCAAAATCATGTAGTGATAGACTGAATACACATATGGACAATTACCACATCATATATAAAAATAGAAGTCTGACCCACAACCTCTACATCAATCTGGCAAGAATAAATAACTGAATCGAAAAACTGACAGCTTCTGTAATTTTTGTCCCTGCTTCCAACTTAGGACCAAGCAGAAAAAGCTAAATATACTCCCCTAACCAGTTACTTATATGTTTTACTTCTAGTTTGTGCTCCTTTAGCTTCCCTATGCCAATAAACTCCAATTACGGTGGTACCTGAAGCCTTCTCTTTTTCCACTTCATTTAGGTTTCTCACTCCCCTTCCTGCCTTTGAGTCTCTGTCAATTGTGAGTGATGGTGGCTGACTCCCTTACTATTGGTTGTAGGGAGAAACTTTCCTCTATACTCAAGGTATAGCCTAATAATCGAATAAACATGAGATCAATTAACAAGAGAAAATAACCAAATTTAATTACATGCATATATATAGGAACCCCACATATATAAGAGAGTCAGAGTCCATACATGCATGGGAGATACAGAGATAGAAAGGGGGATTGGGATATATAAGACATCCTGAACTAGGGTTGAGGTAATATACCTTGGAGCTGCAGTAGGCAATTTCAGGGAGAGAGCGTGTTCAATAATTATTAGTTTGCACTGCCATATAGATAGATAAAAAGTCATTTCTGGTGATAACTCTTATGGTGGATAAGGCTCCTAATTTAAATTCTTCTAGATAGTTAAAGAGAGGACTACAAGTTTCTCTGAAGTCCCCAGAGTCTCGGTTACTTTTAGCTCAAAATAATCCACATACCACTGAGGAATATCTTGGGCAGCTTGTTCTGAATCCCTACACTATGCTTGTTCTCATTTTAGTGATCTTCATTTATTTCCATGGTGGTATTCAAAGCCTATGTCTCTTCTCACAGCAATAACATTTAAGTTGTTTCCAAATTATCACTGTTAGAGTGCTGCAAATTACAACTAGGTGACATGCGTAAGAGTTTACTTAGAATGTTTATTTCAAACTATAATTGGATATTAGACTAGTTATAACTGCAATTTACTAGTTATTTCTTAAATGCCATTCAAGCTCTGAACAAATTTACTTTTTACGAGCAATTTTTACTTTCCAAATTTTTATCAACAATTATTCATATAGGACTTTATATTTTTGGTGGTGACCAGGGTTATTGCAGGTTAGGGTTGAAATAAGAAAATAAATATCAGTAGCTTCATCTAATAAAAAAATGTATTTCTTATTCATGTATATTATAATGTTGGTCTATGTATAGATCAATATGGAGATGTGACTGATATCTTAACAATATCGAGTCTTCCAGTTTAGAAACAGGATATATCTCTTCTAGGAATTTTAAAAATTCTTAGAATTTTTAAAAGTTTGTGATGCAGATTTCTGTGAAAGTCTTGCATATTTTTGTTGGATTTATTCCTTGATACTAGAAGTTTTAAAATGCTTTTGTAAAACCTATCTTAATTTTTTTACTAATGCCTAATATATAGAAATATTAATTTTTATATAAAGACCTTGTATCTAGGTCATTAAAGTCACTTATTAATTCTAATGTCTTTTTTCCTGTATTTATATCTTTTATTTCTTATTCATTTTTTTTTATTGGCTTTTTGCATTGGACCTGTAGTATAATTGTGAACTAAATATGAGTTGTGATGTGAAACTTCCTTGTCAATTCCTGATCTCAAAGGGGAGTGGGGTAATTTTTTCGATAATTCTCCATTTACTTTGATTTTTGGTACAGGTTTTTTTGTGGATACTTTTATCAGATAAAAAAGAAATCTTCAATTTATTTTTTTATTTACATACTAATCAGGAATTTAAGCATCTTTGCATATTTTAATTGAACATTGTGCTCCTACTTTAGTAAATTGCTTTTCATTTCCTTTGCCCATTTTTTCCTCGGAACATTTGTTTCTTATTACATGGTGCAGTTTCAAGATATAATACAGTTAGTAAAATCCATCAAAAAATATTTAGTGTTATCAAGCAGTGTGGCAAATACAATGTTGCAGTATGATCTATAGACAGCTTATATTTTCTTTATGCCTCAAAGAGTTCTAAAGACTTCTTTTTTTTTTTTGCATTATTAGACTTTGGCATTTCCATCCATGGCATACATAATATAGAAGATTTTATAATTGATTCTTAAAAGGCTTGACTTTGTCAGCAATATAAATTAATATAAATTAAAACAGTACAATTTTTATCTTAGTGAAAATTGCATGAGGTATAATTATTAAATTATGTGAGTTATTAGATTATTTTAACTTATTTCATATCTGTCTCCAGTCACATGTCAGATTTTCTTTATTGACACTCTTCTATAAAGTCAGTACATTTTTTGTGACTATACTTAATTACAATGTTGAGAACTGTTTTATAAATCTAATGTTAATAATCTATCATCCTTACATTCTAAACTGATTCATGTTTTTAGCATTTTATTAATTTGATTCTAAGTATAGTTTAAACACAATAATTCTATCTAACTGTGGGGAAGGTCAGTCTGAATTAAAAATAACCTTAGACATTAATGAAGAGATAAGATTCTGTCATTAGTAACTTGATAATTTTATTTAAAGTCATAGCAGCAACACATTTGACAATATGTGTAGGCTTGAATTTTGTTGACCACCTGCGTGCTTGAAACTCCAAACCGAGAAGTGAATGTGGAGTTTAGGGAAGACTACAAAGAGAAGCTAGAACGAGGAAATAGAAAACGTTAAATTCAAGCAGTGAAGAGTGCTTCAAGGCTGATGAACTTATTTTAGATAAAAACTGGTGGATAATACAATGGCAGAGCATTAGAACTTTGGGCAAGCATTTGGGAGTAGGGACAAAACCATTCATGTGGAGAAGCTTTGGTTATGTTGGGGCATCTTTGAAAGTCTCACATTCTGACCCTTTATCAGGTTATATTGAACTTAAAAATCTTATTCTGACTATACTCCTTCTTCCCTCCCCTTAGGCCACCGATTAGTTTAAAATGTGACAGTACTGATCTCACCCGTCTATAATGAATTGCATTAAAAGAATGTGTATTGCTGAAACTAGAATTATGATAGAAATGTTCTAAAAAAAAAAAGCTGAGATGCCTCTTTTGTTATGCCATTATGAAGTAACCACACCATTAAGAAATTTGAAGGATTTGAGATTTTTACCCTGCTTGCAAGCTGAAAGGTTAGCTTGCCACAGTTATGTGGTTTCTGGCAGAAGATATGAGACTCCTGGGTCAAACACAAAGCACTTTGTACTCATGGCTCAGCAGGTAGTGTGAACCCTATGTTTGCATCATTTTTTCTTATCCTCTAATTCCCATGAGAATAATGTGAAGTGGCCAAGTGGGAGCTATAAATGTGGTACATTTGCATCGTAACTAAAAACCTTAAGCTAAAAAAACCCCTCAAAACAAAACAAAAAACAAAAACAAAAAACAGTCATTTAAAGAGACCACAAGCAAAGCTGTTCAATCTTTCTCCTGGAAGGAGATATTATCCTTACTATATTGGATAACAACCAAATCTGTTCTCTGAACCAGAAGACACTAATTCTATCTTCTGAAACTATTTGCTATATGTAAAAGAATTTCTAAGCAAAAGTTGTCATTGCCTGTACTGACAAGTTGTGCAGAAACACGAGAGACCTATGAAGAATATACCCATGGCAAGGACAACATCCCATTATTTACGGATAAACAATAAACCAGCACACTTTTTGCATTGTTTCCATATTATTTTATCTACTGCTTTGCATTCATCCAGGGATTATTCTGCTTTCATGGACTCCTTAGGCATCTTTTCAGAGATCCTGAACCTCAGCTAACATAAGGGTTTAGAAATTTACTCTGTCAACCTTCTTATTTCTAATCTACCAGTCACTACCAACTCCGAGGATTCAGATGGATCCTCTCAAGTTGGTTTCGAGTGGTACTACTACAGCTACATTTGCTACAGATAACATGTCCTCTACCCATCAAGTTTCCATGGAATTTCTATATAATGTCACCATCTCTTTGTGTACCTGCTTCCATAACAAATGTCCATCCTTGTATTAGTCATAGGTCCTAGAACCACCATTACTCCTGAATCAGTAACTAAAGGAATATTAAGATGAGAGAGACAATGTCTGGATGTCCAAGGAATGGTATAAAGACATATTAACCAGTGTTTAGAAGTATATCTATATATATAGGAGATACTATTTACCTCTCCTCTTGATGAATAGATGTCAAGACCAAAAATTGGAAAAAAACCTTGAGGCCCACCCTGGAAAAACTCCCTACACTTACCTTCTGTACTGAACCCTTCAAATGAGTCAGCAGAGGTGAATGAGAAAAGTTAAACCATTCATTACTTGTACTTTGAAATCTTGTAATATTCTCCAATTTTACTTTTTTTTATCTATTCTTGTCACTGAATCCAGAGAATTATTTCTAAGTTGCAACTAGGAAACTCAAATCATGTTATTCTCTAGTTTGAAATCTTTTAATATCTAGCCTCATATACTACTACTTTCCCTTATGCCTCCTTTGTCTCCAAACAACTTAAATTCTGAACGGTAATAAGGTATTTTAGGCACTCATATTTTGCACATATTCTTCCCTTTCTCTGGACTAACATGGATGTGTGCTCCACACTCCACCCTCTCTTTTCAGTAAGTCATTCTTCAAGTTTAGTATTGATCGGAACATCATAAAAATGCAAGCCCAGAAAGAATGATGAATATGATTAACATACTATTAATCCCTCCTGTCTAGCAAATTATAGTGGATCAGTATATATTGTTAAATGAATGATAAGGCTGCGTTTATCAGTTTTCAAATGTTCAAATGAAGAACTGTCATATTTCAGAAATATATTTCAAACCACTTGTTAAAATCAATATAGATATCTCTTTGTAAACTGCAATGTGAAATTTCAATAGGGATTGGGTTGTTAGGTTACAAGTAATACTCTAGTGTGTATAACTAGAGAGGCATATAATTCTTTACTTTTGTACACCTGAAGAGTTAATTTAGATTCAAGGCTACAGATTTTTTCGCTGATAGATGCCGTGAGAGTGTCAGAACACTTCAACAGAACTTTATCAAACTGAGTGGCAGATTGGTTTATCTAAATTGAAGGTTTTTTTTTCCCCCCTCTCTACCTTTTAATTATGGATCATTCTTCAGGTGTTTTTTTATAATTGTTCACAGCTTGTGCTGCTTTATTGATTAAACTGCTGTGAAGTCTTAGCGAAAGTACAGCGTACATCATGTGATATATGCCTTTTAAGGTTATTGTTATGCTTGTAGTCAGATGGCTGCAGTTGTGATGGCTGTGATTGAAAAACAAACAAAATGTTTTTAGGAAACTGTAAGCACATTAATCTTGACATTTCACTACTTCCTTGTGGGTAACTAATAGATCCTTTGCATTTCTAAAGGGAAACTTCTAATTAAATATTTTTTTCTATTTTTTTTTTTGAGAAAATAATTCTGAGTCTATAAAGACTAAAGAGCTTATATAAAATTGAACCTATTTCTTGATATTTGAGTTCCTACTATTCTTGACACCTTATTTATCTATTTACTTAGAGAAGTTTAGGTATATCTCCTTACTACGAGACACATAACATATGCATTTATAAGTTCTCTAAGTTTTCCTTAGAGAACATATAAAGAACTAAAATATGTGTCTCAGAATGGATTTGTTAGTGGTGCTATGAAATTACCAATTATATGAATTGAACGTGAATTAGAAGTGAATAAGAGATGGACTGTGAGTTCCTTAGACTTCATAACACTGAGATAGTATACGCTTACTAAGTCAGTACAGTAAAACCTTAAACAGTCCTGATAGTCGGATTGCCGGAATTTGAATCTAGGCATTATCATTCAACAGTTCTGTGATTTAGGGTAAATTGCTTAAACTTTTATGTCTCTACTTCCTCATCTATAAAAGGAAGATAATAATAGTACCTAACCAATATGTTTGCTATGGGGATTTAATAAACTACTTCAAGTAAAATATTTAGAACATTTTAATTGCTCTGTAAATGTTAGCTCTTACATCTGTTTTTATTATTCGCATTTCTCCTCTTCATTCAACTAAACTCATCATGAACAGATAGAACACCTATCTATAAGAGCCAATGGGAGACATAAAAGAAAAACAGAAAATTTCTGTCCATCAGGGTATTCAAGTATCTAGTGGATCTATGGCACTATTCTAAATGCGAACTTGGTAGAATTAAATTATTGGCATCCTTTCCCTTAAACAGAAAATTGCCACTGGAAGCATTACTAAGTCAATAGATGGTAACTGTGTTGCATATGAATAGTGTTTGTGTTTAAAGGAAACATTCATACTGAGTCACTAATGCTGATAAATAAGTTAAGGCTGTGGCTTTTCAGTACTTTCTTGATAATTGATGGTACTATTTGCTTTGAACTCAGGGATTATGTGTAAATGCCATTGAACTACTCTTTGTAGATCATTATATGTGCAAGTGCATACACATAGTCAACTAAAAGAGAAATGTTTAATTTTTTTCTGGTAGGCAAAGTCTCAGGATATACCTATTATAGATGAATCCAACCAGCATTAATTATTGGGGCATTGTAACATCAATATTCAATTTACCAAGATTAGGAGCCTTCTCAGGAGCGAAATAGCCATGATTTATCTCTCTAAATTAAAAAAGGGTGAATGATATTAACTCATATACATAATTCATTTAAATTAAATGCATATTCTTGAATAGCTTCTTAATGGCTATCCAATGTCTCATTAATCTCAAATGTAACAACCTGAGATCTTTTGGGAGGTCATGTGATAACTCAAAATTCACAAACATAATGTTCATTTCCCAAGTAGAGTGCCTACTGGGCAATCTATACAGGTCGAGTATATGTAGTCATGAGATTCATTTCTCTTATAGTTTACTCAGGCGAATATTAAAGAGATAAAAGACATGGATTCAAAAAGCTGTTTTTTCTACCATCACTTGGAACACTTCAAAATCTGTTCCAAGTAACACTGAAATAGTCATAATATTTATTTTCTTATGAAGAGAGTTCATGGGAGTTTGGAATATACGAAGTAATCCAGGTCAAATTAGCTTTCTTTTGTGAGATAGAGGTTTCCTGTACACATTAGACTATGAGCTTACAAAAGCAGAAATTTTAGTCCATTTTGTTTACTTCTGTGCCACCAAAATTTAGAAAATTCCCTGACATAGGCATTCAGTAAAAATTCTATCAGTGAATTAATGATCTTTGAATGCAGTAGAATACATTGTGACCATCCGAGAAGTGGATATTAGCATTGACCTACTTGATTTCAAAATCCTCTTTTATATCTTTTCATGCATTAGTGTTTCCAGGAAAGTCATTTGGGCAACACTCCTCTGATCCATTGTTATGTATTTCACCATAATCTCTGGTGGAATCCTTGCAATTGCAGGGCATCAGATCAAAAAAAAAAAAAAAAGTATAGTAGATGACTGCACAAACCCACCACTATTACTAAGGAAAAATAAATATGCCCCACCAAAATAAAACCAAATTCTTATCCTTATGAACTCTCAAATAGATGAATTAATCATTGACCACATATAAGAAATATACCTTGCACCCACTTTAATTTTTTTTTTCATAGTGCCTATAAGATATAATACCATTATATACTGTTTCTCTAATTTTTTTAGCATAGTTTCTTTTTATATTCTAGCACATTACAAAGGAGATAATTCTGAAAGAAGAAAAATAAGTCTCTGAAGTTTCTGTGGTACATCAGTTAATTTGAGGGAAAGGAGGAGAGTGAAATAGGACACACATACACATACGTTTCCAAGACAGGCTGCAGACACTCCTGAGAAAGCCAGTCGCATTGTTTTTTTAGTGACTAGAAAAATGCCTTTGTGTGAAGTTAGAAATGTGTGAGGCACTCTGCTTTTTGAAATACCTTTATTTCATTAATTAGGCAATACAGCAACTTAGTGAGCTGAATAAGAAACATGATCTCCATTTAACAAATAATGAAATTGTGACACCATGACATAGGAGCAATTTGTTCAAGGTCACATGAATAGTAAATTGTAAAGACATGATAAAATATTGTGGACTCTAAATACATACACTGGTATGGCTATGCTTAAAACAGAGAAGAGGGTTGTGATAGGGAGGGGACAGAAATGAACATGGAAATAGAGATTGATATAGAAACTTAATGACATGTCACAATCTTTGCTAAACTTGAATGAAGTTCTACAGAGAAACTTATGTTGAAATAGGATATTATAGCTAATCACACACAAAGAACACAACAATGAGATTCAGAGAGATGTTTTCCTAAATGAAACTACTCAAATGACCATTTGGCATATTGTCCTTCAGTTTATTTAAACATAATAAAAATAAGCAATACTTAAATAGTTCTTCTAGTGTGTCACACACAGTTTTTATTGCTTTACATATATTAACTCATTCAATCCTCTCAACAATCCTATGACATTACTAACCCTATTTTGTAGAATAATGATGAAGAAAGAAATGAGATAAATTGTTCAGAGTCACATGGCTGAAACTTGAACTCAGGCAGTTTGTCTCCAGAGAGCATACTCTTACTACCATACTCCCGTGTCTCTAAATGACTGAGCTACACATTCTTTTCATCATTTTGGCTTACCAATTTAATTGAATTGAGCGATTTTAGGGGTTAAATGCAAGGAGTTAGAGACACTCTCCTGAGACCTAGTGTTAGCCCTGAAACATATTACCTGTGTGATTTTGGACAAATTAACTTATCTAAGACACTTTTATCTTCTGTTGAATGGAAGTAATAATAGTATGTAGAGACCTACAAGAAGAATTAAATGAAAGAACAAATACAAAAGTATTTAGTGAAGTGCCTAACATGTAGTAAGGAGTAATTTGATGCTAAAATATTATTATTGACTAAATTAAAAAAATTATTTTAATGTCACAAAGTTTCAGCCACATAGAGAACAAGTACAGTAGAAAAAAATCATGTAAGTATTTTTTGTTTAGCTGCAGGTACTTGGTTGGTTATCTTTAGTTATCTTTGCATACTGCTCTGAAATTTTGAAATGACATTTTAGAGTACTCATATAGCCAATAGTTCACCTAAGAATTAGTGTCAGATCAGTAAGATCCAAGTACAGAGATAATCTTGATGAGCCATAAAATGCAATGGAGTTATTTCAAAAGCATATTTATTGGGGTTAGAAACACTGAGTTGAATAAAAATAAAAGCAAACTTAATGAATTATGCCAAGTTTAAAATTAGTAGTGAGACTGTGAGACAGTAAAACTGTTTTGGGACTCTGGGGAAAAAAATAAAAACATTCACTCATTTTTAAATATGGAAGTATAATTGGTATACAATACAATAAACATTTAAGTATTTAGTTTGATGAATTTGGACAACCACCATACACATATAAAACATTTCCACCTCTACAGACAGTTTCCAACACCCCTTTCAATCAGCCTCCACCCTCTACTCTAACCTTGCTCCACAGAAGCAATCACATTCTGATCTCTGCCTGGGACTTCATGCAGAGAATATGTCACGCATCTTTCACTCAGCACAATAGTTTTTGAGATTTACTAATTTTGTTACATTATCAGTGGGCCATTTTTTTATTGTTGGGTATTATTACATTGTATAAATATATCCAATTTATATTTTCTCTTGTGGATGGAAAAATTTCCCCCAGTTTTTGGTTATTACAATTAAGCTACTATAAACATTCATGAACAAGTCTTGTGGGCATATATTTTTATTTCTCTTGAGTAAATATCTAAGAGTAAAATTGATATTATAGGAGAAATGAATATTTAACTTCATAAGAAATTGAGTCTTCAAATTTGTACCATTTTATGTTCCAAACGGCTATGTATAAGGCTTCCAGATGTAGAATTACTTACATTTTCTATTTTTCTTGAGAACTTCTGATAATTGTTCTTTTCAAGAAGCTTGTCCATGTCATTTAAGTTGTCAAATTTCTTAGCATTAATTTATCCATAATACGCCTTTTGATGTTTGTAGAATTTTGGCAATATTTTCTCCTTTGATCTTGCTATTAGAAAATTTCCTCCCTCTCTCTCTCTTTCTCTCTCTCTCTCCATCTCTCTCTCTCTCTCTCTCTTGCCTCCTTTTTGTTGATATTGATCAGTCCTCCTAGACTCCTAGATTCTTATCAATTTTCTTAATTTTTTTAAGGAACCAACTTTTGACATCCATTTCTATTGATTTTTGCTCTTATTTCATCATTTTTCTTTTCTAATTATTTTGGGTTAATTGCCATTTTTTAAACTTCTAATGTGGAAGGTTTCAACATTGATTTAGACCTTTTTCTTTTTAAGTATAGCCATAAAGCTATATATTTCTAGCTCTGCGTTTTTTCCATGCAGTTGTGTGGTTGACTGCCAAAAGTAAGGTTAACTCTCCACCAAAAATTGGTTCAGATGTTTAGACTGATGACATCATACACATCAATTGGTTGTTAAAGGATTATTACACACACAGTGAGATTTCCTGTGGAAAGTAAGGCAGGCTCACATTAGTTTAGGCAGCTTGAATGAAGCAGAGAGAGTAGATTTGGTTTTTATTATGACTAAAAGATGAGCCTGGGGAGATTTTATGTATGTGCAGATGGGCCTGAGCTGCGGTGGTTTGGGCATCCCTGCCAGTGCCTAGGGAGAACACTTGGAAGCTTTCATATTGGCTTGCCCAGAGTTGGGACAGAGAAGGAAGGGAGAGGGTAGGCTTATAAGCTGTCAGTAGTCAAACATAAGACAGTCTTTCCCTTTATTACAGCAGTATTCATCTCTAATCTACTAATTTTATATTGTATTTTATTATCATTTGGTTAAAAATAATTTTGTATGTGATTTCTTCTTTGACCTATTTAATCTTTAAGTTATTCAAAGATGAGGATCTTAATTTCCATATATTTGGAGATTTTCTTGATACTTTATTCTTGATTTCTAATTTAATTTAATACCATTACACTCAGAAAGCAAAACTTTGCATGTTTTAATCCTTTGAAATTTATTGAGATGTGTCTTATAGTTTACCATGATATATGTGAACTTGAAAAGAATGCGTATTCTTACACTGACGGGTATTGTTTTCTATGAATATCAATTAGGTCCAGGATATTGATAGTATCGTTCGAATATCTTTTACCCTTTACAGTATTTGTTTTATTGTTCTCTTAATTATTGAGAAGAGCAAGTTAAAACTTCCAGTATAGTTACAAATTTGTCTATGTCTACCTTTAGGTCTTCAATTTTTTTCTTCGAGAATTTCAATTTCTATTTTTAGGTATGTATACTTTTGGACTAATATGTCTTCTAATGAATTGACCTTTTTATCATTACGAAATCTTTATCTCTGGTGATACTGTATTTGCTCTTTTACATTTAGCTTGTCTTTGTCTTTATATCTAAATTGTTCTTGTTTTCTGCAGTTTGAATATGATATGCCTGTATGTGTTTGCACATTGGTTTTTTGAGATTTTTGAGATTTTTTTTTTTTGGAAGGTGGTGAAAAAAGTGGGGAAATAATTATCCTACTCTCAGCTTCCTGAATTGTTGTTTGGTGTCTGTCACTAATTTTAGAAAAAATTCTTGGTCATTGTTACTTTAAATATTTTTTCTGCTCTGTTTTATATTTCTTTTCTTTCTGCTATTAAACTTATGCATATGTTATATCTGTTACACCTATTGATATTGTCTCACAGTTCTCGAATTTTTTTTCATTCTTTTTTTCTCTTTGCATTTCAGTTGGCTAGTTCCTATCATCTTATCTTCAAGTGCACTGATTCTTTCTTTGCCTATGTCGTTTTCTGATGAGTTCATCAAAGACATATTTTCATCTCTCAGCTTGCATTACCCATCTATTCTTGCCTGTTATGTACTCGAATCATTACAGACCTTAACATATTATTAATCATAGTTATTTTAAATTTCCTGTCTAATAATGGCAACATCTGTTTCTTATCTGAGTGTGGTTCTGATAATTGTTTTCCTTTCTTCAGATGTATTTTCTTGTCTTTTGGCATGACACAATTTTTTGTTGAAAGCTGGATATGTTACATTCGGTAATAGAAACTGAAGTACATAGGACTTTACTGTGACGGTTTAAGTTAATCTGACTAGGGATTAGACTGTGCTATAGGTACCAGGGACTTCTAATTTCCCCAGCGTTATCAAATTATTCCCCTGTTATCTTTGAGTTTTCTTATATGTTGCTGCTCAGAGAAAGTCTGAGAGTATAATATACTATCATTGTGCTAGAGCCCTGTAGGTATGGTTGTAAGTGGGGAGCAGAGCTTACAATCTTTATAATCTTCTGAAAATCTATTTTATATATTTATGTGGGTCTTCCAGTGGGTCTGTTTCTCTGGGTTGTGACATGCACAAGTGTTCCTCAAGTGGCATAGCTTTTTTTTCCCTTCCCACTACTCTCTTTGGTTATGGAGAAGGCTCTAAGTACATTTCTCAAAGGCTATTCTTGTCCTTTCGCACCAGAACCACAAAGGGGGAGGGGTGGAATTGCTTGAATCCTCACTGTAAGAACGTGATGGGGTTTCTAGGGAGAAAACCAAGAAAGTGTGTCCCCTCCCACTCAAGACTTCAGAACTTGGACAATGTCTCATGCTCCAGCTAGTTTTTAACCACCTTCCAACAATTAGTCAAGGTTCCTATTAAGTGTTCCTAACAGTTTATGGCTACAGAGCCTTCTGTTTCAGGTAAGCAGATTTCAGCTGGAGCTCTCTAAAATGTGCCTGTCTCTCCAGATTTAAGGGTGGTGGTTTGCTTTGCAATCTCAAGTCTCTTAGGGGTCCAAGAAAAGTCAATAATTTTCAGTTTTTCCCACCTTTTTACTGGTTATCTGGATGGAATTAGCTCTTTACATGTCAGAACTGAAACCAAAAAGCCTATAGTATTTCTTATATGCAACATATAGTATAGTCTTCCATTTAGTATGACAGTCTCTTTGGTATATTGGTATATTATTCCTGAACTTGCTGTAGGTCTATGAAAAGAGTTGGCAGGTTAATATAATTTGCTGTGAAGTTGGAGCTCTTTGTGCTTCATGTCAGCCCACTTTTGGCCATAAAAAGTTTGTTATAATTTTGTCTTCTTTCTTTAATCTATGGCAGGGTCTTCTTTCTTCCTCTGCTTCACCAGGGATAAAAGCAAGGATATTTTCTCTTATACTAAGGGCTCGACCCTTTTTAGATATTAGCTCACTTTGATTTCTTTGCATTTTTAGCTCTCTGAATTTATTTTTTAAATGTTGTTTGGTAATTTGTTTAGCTTATTTTCATTTTTATGATTGGACCAACATTATTATTTTTAAAATACTAACAGGAAGTAATTCCTGTTATCTTTTAAAACATCTTTCCCATTGGTAGTTGCTATCAGACAATTTGTAGATAACCTACTTAATATGTGAAAAAAACATTTCTACATCTAGTCTTCTCTTCATACACATTTATGCAGAATAATTGGGTTTAGGGCATGGATGAAGAATCCAGGGCTATAAAAAAAATCTTACCATTCTAACTCAGAGATACTTCTGGGGTATCATTTAGTGTTCATCACAAGTCATGCAAGTTGTTCAGCTCGGCTAATCAAGCGTATCCTTTCTTTTTTTCGTTTTTTTTTTTTTTTACTGTATCAGTCATAGCTCCTCCTAAGGCTTCCGGTGTCATCAGCCTCAAGAAAAATTATGTGAACAGTGGTCAGTGTACAGTAAGGGAGAGATGAAAGCATGAGTTTCTGCAGAGATGTGAACAGGAATAAGGGTCAGAACAATATCTTCTTAGCAATCTGTTTAGAATCTCTAAATGCCTAGCTCCTTTTGTGGTACCACCACCCAGGGGAAGGTGGTAGAAAATGACAGCCTCTAATAATGAACAGTCTCTAATAATGAACAGTCTCTATACTTAAAAATGCATAACATAACTATGACCTTTCCACTCAGTCATGAAACTACTCATGGGATAGTTACCTTTTATATGGATGCTGTTTTCAATTCCTTTCTCTTCAAGTGCCTATATTTCCTAGTACTAAGGAGTTCTCTTTATCCCCCACCTCCACCTTACAAAAAAAAGTGTGTGTGTATATTTTTTGTAAGGGAGTGTTTCTTTTATTTTTTTTAAATAAACTTTATTTTTAAAAATTTTAGCTTTACACAAAAATTATGGATAAGTATAGTGTTTTGATATACCCTAAACCTACTTACTCCTGCTACTGACATCTTTTATTACTATAATATTTATTAGAATGAAAAGAGTTAAATTAAGTCCATACTTTATTCAGATTTTCTTAGTTTTTATCTGATTGAAAAATCTTGTTCCAGGATTTCTATCTAGATACTACTTTATATTTAGTTGTCATGTCTCCTTAAAGTTCCTCTTGGGTATAACAGTTTCTTAGACTTTCTTTATTTCCGATGACCTTGACAGTTTTGAAGAGTAGTGGTCAGGTACATTAAATATCCCTTTATTGAAATTTGTCTGATTTTTCCCCCATGATTATACTGAAGTTATGAGTTTTGGGGAGGAAGATCACAGAGGTAAAGTGCCCTTCTAGTTTCTTAATATCATCTTGACTATCACAATTGAAATTGACCTAGGTCAACTGGATGAGGTAGTATTTGTCTGGTTTCCCCACCAGAAAGTTACTTTTCCCTCTTTCCCCTTTACACTCTGTATTCTTTTGAAGAAAGTCACTATGATCCGTCCATATTTAAGGTGCTGGAAGTTATGTTTTTCCTCTTGAGATTTGTCTCTTATCCCTCATTTGTTTATTTAGTCAATCATTTATTTATATCAATATGGACTCATAGATATTTGTTGAAACTTTAAGTTATGATCCAATATCGTATAATATATTTTATTGCTTAAATTGTTCCAACTTTAGACATTGGAAGTTCTTTCACTTGTCTCCTGTATTCCTTTGACTTACCTACATCATTGCTTTTATTTTATTTTGTTTTTGTTTGTTTGGTTGGTTCTTCTTTACTTCTTGTCACTGCAAGATATTCAAGCCTCATCTTGTATATTTCCTTCCCCATTCCTGGTCTGCCATTTTGCCAAGGATTCCTAGTTCCTTTATTAGAAACCGAGAAACCAAGATCTAGGTTTATCGTTCACTGCTACTGTACGTGTCATTTATTATAGGTCTTATCATCTGACAGAGCAAGAAATATATATTTATGTACTATATACATATCTTTACATATTTGTATACATAATCAATTTTATCTTTATTAAGCTAACTATGAGTTCATATTGATGTCTCCAGCTTTAATCCATTACCACATGGACCATTCTTGACTAGTTCCAGTGCTTATTCTTAAACTTTCACTCCAACAGTGAGAAAACTGGGTCACATCATTTACTGTCTTTTAATTTAATTGTTCAATTTCAGTATGCATGCATAGCAGTCTTAGAATTGTTAACCCATATCTGTACACATATGTTATATGGTGGGCCATAAAACATACCTCAATACATTTCAAAGGATTGAAACACACACAAAAGCTTTTTTCTGACTCCATTGGTATTAAATAGAAATCAATGAGTATCAAGAAAATCCCAAATATTCAGAGATTAAGCAACTCTGGATAACTCATAGGTCAAACAAGAAATCACACAGAAAATTATAAAATGTTTTTAATTGAGTAATAATGAAAAACAACATCACAGAAAAAAATGCAAAAGGAAAACTATGCTTTGCAGATTGGCTTTGTGTTGAGGGCAGTCTTTCAGCACTTGATCAGGCAGGCCACTGACAACTCCACCTCAGCTTTCACTTTCTGCTTACACTGAGATTACAGATCATCCAAATTGGAAAATTTAGGGTCTTCTCAGGTCTTTTTTGAGCACACGTCCTGCCATGGATATGCATATATGCGTGACTTTTTAAATAACCCAGCCCTTTCGAATGCCCTAATTTCCCAAAGAAACTTTCTTCCCAGCTTTTCCTCCCAGCCTTTCGATACTCCTTTGTTTGCTTCCACTTCAGTCTTTTGCCTCAGGTGACAGCAGGTTGTTCATTAATCTTAGAATATATATACTTTTTATTTAAAAATTTTTTAAATTATGTATTTAATTACATTTGACACATAATACTAGTTTCAGGTGTACAACATAGTGATTAGACATTTAAATGCCTTATGAAGTGATCATCCAGATAAGTCTAGTACCCATCTGATACCATACATAGTTATTACGATATTATTGACTATATTCCCTATGCTTTACTTTACATCCCTGTGACTACTTTTACAATTTTTTGAGGAATGACTAGTGATTATGCCATGAGCAAATTCTGAGTTAGGAGTGACGAAGACATGCAACTTTGTCAGTCCTTCGAGCAGTTTCCAGGCAAATCAAAGCAGACAAACACAATTCTTTAAGAACATATTCTGTTCTGCTTCCTCCAGAATCAGAGAACAGGGTCCTACACTGGCAATGTGAGCTGCAGTCTTCGGGATTGCCACTTAGATGGAAAAGAGAGTGTCAAGGGTAAGTAAAATGGTGCAAAGCTTTCTTAGTACTTTAAAGTTGCCTTGCTCTCATTTCAGCATTTTATTTATTTATTTATTTTGGTTACTGTAAACCTTTGACGATTTTCTGGAGTTCTGACAATATCGATTCTGGCATTTCTTTCTTTTTTTTTTTTGATATTTAATTGCTTCATTGGAGGGATGGGACTATGAAACGACCTATTCCTTCAATTTTGCTGACATCGCTCTGAATAACTCTTTAAAATTTTTTGTTGTTTATTTTCTTACTGTTGAGTTTTAAGGTTTCTTTTATTTTGAATACAAGTCTTTTATCAGACATGTATTTTGCAACTATTTTTTCCTAGTATTTGGCTTATCTTTTGATTTCCTTAACAATGTCCTTCACAGAGAAGAAAATTTTAATTTTAATGAAGTCCAACTTAACAATATTTCTTTCACGGATAATGCTTTTGGTCTTGTATCTAAAAATTTATCACAAAACCCAGATTAGGATTTTTTTTCTGATATTATTTTTTAGAAGTTTTATAGTTTTTCAATTTTAAGTCTATGGTTTATTTTGAGTTAATTTTTTGAAAAGTATAAAGTCTTCGTTTAGGTTTACGTTTTTGTGCATTGAAGTCCAGTTGTTTCAGCATAATTTATTGGAAAGAATATTCTTTTTCCATTGAATTACCTTTTTTTTTTTTTTTTTTGTCTAAGTTCAGTTGACTATATTCGTATGGGTTTATTTCCAGGGTTTCTGTTTTGTTCCATTGATTTGTGCTTCTGTTCTTTCATTCATACCACATTCTCTTGATTACTGTAATTTTATAGCAACTCATGAATCAGGTAATGTGAGTTGTGCAACTTTAATCTTATTATTGTGTTGGATCTTCTAGGATTCTGTTGAATCTATAATTTAAGATATGAAGATTTAGTATCTTAACAATATTGAGTCTTCCATTCCATAAATCTGAAATATCTCTGCATTTATTTAAATTTTTTATTTGTTTCGTAAGGATTATGAAATATATATCCTACACATATTTTATTGTATTTTATTTTTGGGGGGTGCTATTATAAATAAGGTTTTATTTGTTTTTAAATCTCAACTTCCAAATATTCATTGCTGGTACATAGGGAAGCAATTGATTTTGTATATTAACTTGTGTCCTGTGGTGATGTTTTACTCACTTATTATTGCTAAGAGTGTTTTTGTTGATATTTGTGGATTTTTGTCATAGACAATCATTTTATCTGTTAACCAAAACAGTTTTATTCCTCTTTCCTCTCAATCTTTAGAGCTTTTATTTCTTTATTATTTTATTGCATTAGCTACCAGTATGAAATTGAATAGGAGTGATGAGGATATATTTGCTTTTTTCTTGATCTTAGAGGAAAAGCATCCAGAACCTTACAATTAAGACTGACATTAGTTGAAAGTTTTTTGTAGATACTTATAAAGTTGAAAAATTCCCCTCCATTCCTAATTTGCTTCAAACTTTTATAATAAATTCATATTGGATTTTGTCAAATGCTTTTCTGTATTAATTAATACCAATAATGTTTACCAATATCAATTAATAATTTATCAATTAATATCAATATCCAATTATTAAATAATTAACAATTATTTAATAATTAA
>NW_006443138.1:9762964-9837430 GCF_000325575.1 Pteropus alecto
ATAATTTTTATTGATATCGACGATCGATAATTTTATATTAATTAATAATATGATTTTTTAGTTTATTGATGTGATAGATTGTAATGATTTTAAAATTTGAACCATCCATAAATACCCAGAATAAATCTGGCTTGACTGCGATGCATAAATCTTGTTATAGATTGTTGGATAAGAGATTTTATTGAGGATTTTTATATCTATGTTCAAAAGAGATATGGTTTTTAATTCTCCTTTCTTTTTAAATACTTATCTAGCTCTGGTATTATGTAATACTGGTATCATAAAATAAGAAACTGTTTCTTCTGATTTTCTGGAAGATTATGTTGAATTGGTATCATTTATTTCTTAAAGAAATATTCACTGGTAGAATTTTTATCTTTTTAATTATCATGGGATCTAAATGTTTCTTAGCTTTTTTTTTTCTCTCCTTTTAGGTGACACTACAAGTCTAGAGGTGGGTAGAATCTGGTAAATGACCTTTTTCCATGTGGATATGACTTTGGTAAAGTCTCTTCTTATGGAGAATGCTCTGGCCATATTTCACAATAGTTACTCTTCCCTCTTCCTTTCTTTCAAAACCATTAGGGATCTCTCTTGGCTTTTCCCTTTGAAAATCTAATGTGGTTTTGTAACATAAAACCAATGAAAATATTTGAGTCTGATCCAAGACTGTGTACACCAGGAGTTTTCACTTTTATGCTAGTCTATAATCAATCTGTAGAAGTTAATCAAAATTATCATTTATGTGTTCCTAGCAGTTTGTTTTCAGTTGCTTCTGATTTAGGTTAAGCAGATCTACCTGTAACTGTGTGTGTTTGACTATTTCTCTAGGTTTTGGGGTGGCAGTTTGCCCTGTGACGTTAGTTCTATCATAAATTCAAGAAAAGCTGTTGATTTCTAATTTGCTTAGTTTTTCTAGTTTTAAAGATGGAAGTGATTACTTCCAAGCTCTTTACATGTTTGGGCTAAAACTGGAAGTTATTGTATTGTTTTTGAGGTGGAAATAGAGCAGCTTCCTCTGCTATGGAGTAAGGTTTTAAATAGTCTAAATTATATTTAAAAAAAAAAGGTAAAAGGATTAGAAATAGAGGTCTACATGGCAAAGAAATTATGGGTTCTGGAGCAAGGCTCTTTGTATCGTTTCAATAGAGATTCATAGCTACTGGCTTTCTATCAATAGTTCTGTCTCCATTGATTCTAACTGTATTATTGAAAACAATTCTCAACAAATACCATAAACCCAGAATTAAGTCAACAATAATCATGAAGTATACTGTTTTGTTAATTTTTTTTTAGTTTAAACACATAACTTACATTTTTAAAATCATCTACCTCACAAAGATAAACAGCCTGTGATGTTTTCTTTATAGTCATTTTAATTTTATGACTTTGAGTGCCAAAACATAGACTAAAGATTTTATTACTGAAAGTGATATAATCAGTGAACATAAAGGGAAATGAATAAACTGGTTGTTTCTAAACTTGGCCTGGTTCTCTTTGCCTTAAGCAGTCCCTGCTCCAATAACATCAGCTACTATAAAGGGACCCATAAGAATAAAAGGCTTGCACTTTCTTCATACCCCATTGTATAATGATGGGACCCTTCATTTACACAAATGCAAGAGCAATTTGAAGATTTCCACAGCAGAGTTATAAAAATATTCAAAATATAAACATGCAGCTAAAATGCTATGCGGGTCTCTTCAGGATAGTAATAGAGTTATGCCGTGCCTCAATTCGAATCCTCTTTAGCAATAGTAATGTGTGTGTGAGTGTGTGAGTGTGTATGTGACGTCAAGATCTTCAAAAAAGAAGCAAGTTTATATGTTAAAAACTTAGTAAAGCAAAATATAAACAGATAGGTAACAAAGGAGTTACTTGATAAATTTATACTTAAGAAATTATGTTGGAGATACAAATTTACTTGTATGTTGAATCTGAAGACTGATGTGGATCAAATCAAAAAATGTGTTCATATAGATCTTCAGTTTAGTCTTTAGGAAATAAAACTCTAGTCCTCTATAAAGTCATATTCTAAAGAAAAATTAAAATATATGAAACACTTAGGTAAATAAGGTAAGAACATTGATTATGGGTTATATGTATACTTTCTTACATATGAATTTATGTAACATTTGAGTAATTAAAATTTCCATTCTCATCTGGCTGGCTCTTATTACACAAGTGAGCCTAAATATGCCTAATGTAAAGCATTTCTGATATTCAAAGAGTGAGAAGAAATATCAGGCTTAAGTAAATGGATTTTACAAGCTTAGATGGGCAAATTTTGAGTAATAGTGAAAAGGTCTGTATTATGGGAGAGACTTTCCAAGTTATTTCTGGACATTCATTTATTCGATCTAGGAACATCAGTCAAAATCAAAAGAAACATTATTTTAAATAGTAAAATGAGAAGAAAGGGGTTAAGATTTTATGAGATACATAATTAAAAGGTTAGAGGCTTTTAAAAAGAGTCAAATTAATCTCAGCATGAAGGCTGAGGTAGCAGTTTTAAAAAATTACTGATAATAAAGGCATACATAGAATAAAAATAAGTAAAGATAACTTCAAAAATTATTATTTTTAACATTCTAAGTATGTGAAAGAATTCTAAAAGGTAGGGAGAATTTTGATGATATATGTACATTCTTGAGAGCTTTAAACAAGATGACATAAATTGCAAAAATTTTTCTTTCCTGTCTTGGGTTATTAGTCCTAGATCACCTTGACATATTTTTGTTGGAGAAATGTATTTTAAACAGTATTCACCTACATGCCATATGTTTCAATTCAGTTTGTTTTTTTAAATAGTATATTAAGCATAGCTTCAATTGTTAAGTCTTCCCACCTCCACTTTTGTATCTTTGTTTGAGCTGACCTTAGCAGGAGGATAAAAAAAACAGTGTGCCTTAATGAAGTACATCTAACACAGAGCTTCCAAGATAAAGAGCTGCTCAATAAAACTAACAGCAGCTTGCTCAAATCAAAACAAAATGCCAAAGGAATCTATTTTATAAGATTCAGGGCTATTTCTCAATTTTAGACAAGAGTATAGTATATTTTCTAATTTTCTTTTGGTGATGGGGGATCATAACTTCTTTTTTTTCATTCGATATTTATTTCCTGGTTGAAATGATGATTTGGAGTGGTATTGGAAAGGGTGATGTTGAGGGAAAATGAGATATACTAAAGAGAATGATGAGGAATTCTATGTAACTTGGCCAAATAAAATCTGTGATTCCACACAGATGGTCATTGTATCTTATATCTTTATTTTTTTATCATGCATAAATTGAACACTCTGATTAATTCCACATTATTTTACATGTTGTAACATCAAAGGGTGAGTCATAGAAAAATTGCATATTGAAAGCACAAGAATAAAATTTTTATCATAATTATTTTTTAGAACCTTAAAAGTAGATGAAGACAAGGATAGGTGTTGAAATCAATGCCACTGATTGGTTCTAACCTTCTCCCAACCTTCCCACACAATGCAGGGCTCTTTGAGAAAGAAATTAGAAAGAATTTTTACAAAGTCTACAAAATGTATAAATAGTTCTTCCAAAGTAATAAAAGAAAAAAAATACAAATAGATAATGCCTAATCTTTATACTCTTTAAAATCCACAGAAGTTTATTTACTGACAACAGAAAGGCTGAGCATTACATGTTTTTGCAGACTCTTGTATCCTTTATAAAATCAAATAGCTCATTTTTTCTGAAGCTAAAGTGAATTTGATTTAAAAAAATTTTATTTGAATTTTGATCATTCATATTGATATATTTCCTATGATATTAATTTCTAAGCCTAAGATTTGTTAATAGTTGTTTTTTTTTGAATAATAATTTCAAGATCAACCTCATAAGTGAATTATATAGTTGCTCATTAAAAATGCTTTTATTTCTAAGACTGGTCTTTTTTTTCTCTCTCTGAGCTTGGTCTTTCACTAATCATGTGGTCTAAAGTGCCGTTACTAAAACTTTAAAAAATACATATATATATTCCACTTTGTCTAAATGTTTTTTTTAACAGCTTCAATACTTTGAGCGTTTTTATAGTTTTTGTGTTAAACATTTATTCAGTCTCAGTTTTGTGTAATCATTTTTTCTAAATCTTAGTGTTTTGATAAAGATGAATATAGTCTGTTTCTTGCCGACATGGATTTTGGGATTCTTTGGGCAAAATTGATTTATAGTAATATTAGACAGTGAATACTATCAATATTTGTGTGATGATTAAATTTCTAAATATGAACAGTAGAATGAGTGGTTTATTTATGTATTTATCATTCATATTTTATTTAGAGTCATTTAAATTTTTCTAATCCTCATAAAAGTTGCCAATATTGTATTATTAACATCTATCTTACCTAGATGAGCCAAATGTAAAATTTTGCCCATTTTGTTTGAATTATTTCTTGTCTCTCTGTCTGCCCATCTGCCCCTTCTAAAGCATTAAAAAATAAATTGAAGACAAAATAATTCACATAAATAATTCACCATTTAGCTAGTAAAAACAAGAGCATTCTCCTCATAACACAATACAATTATCACGCTCCGAGAATTTAACACAGACATAAAATTATCTACCATTCAGTCCATATTTAAATAACCCCGATTGTCTGAATGCTATCCTGTTTAGCTTTTTTTTTTTTTTTTAAATCCAGGATCTAATCAGCAATCACACATTGCATTTTATTGTCACCTCTCTTTAACCTCCTTCACTCCAGAACAGTCCATCAGTCTGCTATTTGTCTGTATGGCACTGGCATTTTTGTAGAGCTCGTGCTACCTGTTTTGCTAAATGCCTCTCAGCTTGGACCCTTCTGATTGTTTCTTCATGATTAGATTCAGGTTAAACATTTGGAAAGGAAAAATTTCCTTATATGATATTTTTATCTTCTCAGTGTGCCACATTAGAAGTATGATGCACTGTTGAAATGCCATATGCGTTGTGAAGTGCTTAGCGGAAGTAAATGCATGAGCATTGGGAAGCAGGAGAGTATGTAGATTGAGGGGTTATATTTGATTCAATATAGCATAATCCACATTATTGAGTTATTTGGACATATGAGTGTTTGGATATAAAGGGTAGATTAATGAAAGAACTTCAACCAATATTAAAATTGCTAAATAGTAGAAATCCTCATAAACCAAAGTGACAGGTGCAACGTAAAGTTTATTATCTTCTGAACTGGGCTTTAGGTTTTCATTTAAACCCATTGAAATGGGCTGGATTCCTCTCACCACTGACATCTTAACTCTGGTTCTGATTCTATATCTGTAATTTTGATAATTACAGATATAGGAGTGAATCAAGACAGTGAACACATATCTTTGCTTCCCCTTCCTGCCCCTAAAGTAAAATTGTAGCTAATATTTACTTATTTAATGGTTCAAACTCAGAACAAATCTAGAAAAGAAAAAACTGGAGGGTGAGTAGGTAGAATTGCCGGTATGTGTATTTGCTGACCAGAAATAACAAAAAGTTTTTTAAAAGAAATGTCAATACTTTAGTATAGCCCATATTAAAAACAATAATAATATCAACACAACCAAAACCAAAAGCAAAAACATAAGCTCTTTTTAATTTATAACCTTCTTTGCTTAGTCCTTAGTAAAACATTCAGATGTTCATGATATAATTTTTGAAGATTTTATGAGGATTAGAAAGTTTCTAACGATGACTTTAAAATATGAATAATACATAAATAAACCACTCATGGTACCGTCCTTATTTAGAAACTTACTCTGCAAACACATGTTAATGATATTCACTAGCTAATAATACTATAGTTCAGTTTTGCCCAAAGAATTCCAAAATCCTTGCAGAATCCTCACAGTGTAGCTTCTCAAAGTAATTGTCCACATTGCTATCTCCACTGTATTGTCTCCTCGCCCTACCCAGTCTTTTACTTATAGCATTTCTCTAAAACTATGGTGCTCAAAGTGTTCGGTGACAATCATCAAATGACCAATGGTCACTACCCTGTCTTCATTTTACCCAATTTCTTAGCAACATTTGGCAGTTCAGGGCTCCCTTCTTCTTTAAATACATTTTTCTCTTGACTGTTGTTGACGCCATGTTTTAGTTTTCTTCTTTCCTCCGTTACAACTCTATCTTATTCTCTATTTTGGGCACCTTCCTTTCTACTATGGAGTCAGCCTACTTTCCTCCACCACTACAGCTATTATTCTACTCCAAGCCCCTATCAACTCAGCATCAGATTCTGTAATAGCCTTTTATGTCAAACATATCCTTTCACTCCCCTCATTAAATCTCTCCGAAGACAATCCACCAACCATAAAATAAATCCAATGTGCCTCAAGATGTGAAATAGAGAATTACGCATATTAAGTTACTTGTTAATATGTGACATATCTTAAACTTGGATCTTCTGTTGTCAGCTCTGTGGTTTTATTTATTTATTTTTTAATTGCAATATAGCTGCTTCTCTCATAATTAATTTCTTATTTACTATTTTCACCTAAGATGCTTAGGGTGTCTCTGTAATATGATTAGTGAAAATATATAGTCGGCTTTTGGTTTGTTTTTCTATTTCATTAATTTTGCTTCTGTTCCTAATGAATTTTGGCTAACTTTTTGGTCACGATGTCTTGTTAAATAAAATTAATTATATAATGGAATTAATATAGTTGACTTACATTATTGGAACATCATTTTAGAGAGTAAATCTCGAATAATAATGCATTTCTTGAATAATGTACTGAGCCATAATATGGGGATATAAGAAAGTAAAAATTAAATCTTTTTTTAAAAAATTACATTACATGGTAGACTGGCAATAAACTGTCTCAAAATATGCTTATTTGAGGAATAAAATAATGAATGCTAAAAGTATAATACTTTGAAAATCAGGTATAGGATTACATCTTTAGATACAAAAGCTATGATTAACAGAATTTTATTCAAATCTAAGGAATTAGACAAAGATTTTTAAAGTGGAACCATACATATTAGAATTTTATGCTACAAAATATTTGGTGATTTTCATCTCCTAGTTTAAATGAAAGATCCCTTTTACTTGAACCACGAAAACTGTAGCAGCAAATGCAATCTACACACCCTTCTGCATGTTATCTTTAAGGTGAATGTATCTGTACTTTGTACCATGTCAAAGACAACATGGCTATAGAGGTGGAGAAAAGTATGGACTTTTCATTCAGTCATATCGAGTTAATTTTGAAAACCACTTCTCTCTTTCAAGTTCACTGACTCTGAACTAGTTTCTTAATTTCACGGAGTTTGTTTTCATTCAGAAAATGGAGTTATAATACCATTTCAAATGATTCCTGTGAGAACAAATTAAACAATGATGGTAGTATCCACTGTTCTTGGAATAGTTAAATGTTCTGTCAAAGAAAACCAAGTCAGTCCTCCTTGCTCACCAACTGCAATACATTGCCATAAACTAAGGTAGACTCGCTGGTCAGGAAAGCATTTAATTCAAAGGTTAATATAGAGTTTACATATAGCCTCTCTCTCTCTCTCTCACATACACATACACACACACACACACACACACACACACACACACACACACATCATCATCATCATCATCATCATCACCATTATCTGTCCTTCTATATCCATGCCACTGTATCATTTATCTGTGTAATTTATTGTAATAATAAGAATTTCCTTCAAGTAAAATTTTAACTGAAATGGTAGTGTGTAAAATTATGTAAATGCTCTAACTGATCACAGCTTTTTTTTTTTTTTTTTTTCCTAGAAACACCTTCACAGACCTGCATGGTACCGTGGGCACAGTTTGAAAATCACTGAGCTAAATAAGCTTTAAACCAATAAAACAAAGTTCTGCAACCTTAGTTTCTCAGACTTCATCTGCTTGAGCACACAACTGACACCATATTATCAACAATGGCTCAAATTTTATTGGCTCAGTCATTCAACTTTTTAATGAAAGATCTTGTTACCCTTTCCAAATGAAGTTCTATGGTGATCTTGGAATAAATAACATTTGATAATGGTGTGGGTATTCTATTTTTAAAAATAAGAAATTAATTTATATCTCTATATAGTTAACAATATTATATTATATATTTGAAAGTTGCCAAGAGAGTAGATCTCTAAAGTTCTACTTTTAAATAGTTAAAAAATTTTTAATCACAGTTGGCATACAATATTATATTAGTTTCAAGTGTAAAACATGGTAATTAGAAATCTACATATCTTATGAAACGATCACCCCAATAAATCTAGTACTCATCTGACACTATACATAGTTATTACAATATTAACTACATTCCTTATGCTATACTGTACATCCCCATGACTATTTTTAACTATCAATTTATACTACATAATCCCTTCTCCTTTTTATACTCATTCTACCCCAATTCTCCTCCCATATGGCAATCATCAAAATATTTTCTGTTTCTATGAGTTTGTTTCTGTTTCGTTTGTTTGCTTATTTTGTTCTTTAGATTCCATGTGTAAGTGAAATCATGGCATTTGTCTTTCTTTGTCTGACTTATTCCACTCAGCACAATACCTTTGAGGTTCATCCATGTTGTTACTGATGGCAAGACTTCATTTATTTTTTATGGCTGAGTGATCGTCCACTGTATATATGTACCAGTTCTTCTCTAGCTATTTATCTATTAATGGGAATCCAGGTTGCCTCCATATCTTAGCTACTGTAAATAATGTTGAAATGAACATATGGATTCATATGTCCCTTCAAAGTAATGTTTTGGGCTTGTTTAGAAGTGGACGGTGACTTGAATTTTTCTGACAAATCACTTGACGATATTGAGTATCCTGGAACAGGACAGAGTAAATTGTTTGCTGAAGGCAGCTTGAAGCTAAAAAACAAAATTGTACTCCTTTTTAGAAACTAGAAAAAGTTATATTTAAAAAAAAATTATCTGAGACAAAGTGTGTCAATTTTTGTTACATCATGCTCATGAATTCATCTTCTTATCCTACTGGTTTGCTGAAACTCTGATTTTTTACTGGACATTTCCATCGCCCAAGCAGAAACCAGTCTCTCACTAGTCACCAGCACGGAGCCAATGGTCACTACAGTCAGCCACTAAGTGAAAGTCAACACTAGCTTAAAGCTGTCGGGAGGCTCTGTGGCACTGTCCGGGAGGGGAACTAATATTTCTCTTTTAGGTTACTTTTGGATAAAAAGGGTCTTATAGGGTTGCTTGTTCGCAAAGTTTACAGAATATATTGAAATCGTTCCTTTAAATTTTCTTAATCACAGCCCTATTATTTTCTCTCCAGGACCCAGGCATGAATCCATGCATCCATTAAATAGAGTTGAGTTATTGCCACCACATTCAGAAATGTTATTTCTCTCTAGTAACTAAACTTTTTTTCTGGGTAAAATCCATCTATCAAGACTGACTCTTTTCTCAATATGACTTTTCTCTGGGAGCGGGGTTAGGAGTTGGAGCTAGGGAGGTCCTTTAAATGTCTAAAACCATCTTGTGAATTAGTTAGACATAGATACTAATTTTCTTTAAGTAATGATGCAGGTGTACCTCCATTTCTCTTGGGTGTTTGGAGTTGCATAACAGCATCATTAGTCAATCTTTATCTGAAAAGGTGTATGGAGAAGAGCCCTGATCATTGAATTTGAGAAACCATATTTCTTGTTCATATGAGCAATGTGACATTTGTCAAGTCATCCATCTCCCTGAGCTTTAGTGTTTTCCTATAAAATGCATAATTATAATGTACCGTATTTCTTATAGATTTGATAAAAATAACATGATCACAAATTATGTGAATGTATTTTGAAAAGTGATATACACATATACATTTTTTATTACTAACCTTAGCTCACAGCATCAAGTCGTGTGCTAATACAAACAAATGCTTTCCCAAAGGATTGAAGGAATCTAGCACATTTGAGTAGGTCAGAAAAATATGTGTGCCCTTAATGTAATACACATATAATGCACTTTTATAACATAGGTGATATTTTTCTTCTACTTCTTAAATTTTGGTTCTTCCACTTAAACTTCTGTACACATTCCACAGTAAGCAGGAACAAAAGAAAATATCTTTGTTGTGGCTTAAAACAGATAATTATTCTAAATATGTTTTCCCTGCAATTTGAACATTCATGAGCAACAAGAATACTGAAATCCAGCTAAGCTTTATAATGGCTTTTTAGAAGTAATATTACTAGGCAACATTATAGTGAGTCTTAGTTCTGCTTGGAATACTACATTTGCATGGGGTTTTTCTATTGAAATGGAATGTGTGCACATTACAATTTTTTTCCCACATTAAAGAACAAAACATTTTGCCTCATTTTCATCTGCCTCACATCTTGTCTATGCGCAGAGATCCTACTGACTTAAAAACAATAATAATCCATAGGGTGCTGCATTATATGAACTTTACCAAGATAGGCCTAAACTTTAAAGACATTACTCAAATTTTTCTCTGCTACCGTGTCTGGATTGTTTACCAGTAAAGAAAGGATTTTAGCATGAATCATGGAATTCTTAAGCCATTTCTAAAAAGAGCCTTCTCCCATATTACATATGTAAACCGGTCAGTTTAATCAACGTCACAGTGAGTTATAAAGTTGCTGAACAGGCTCAATTTAATCTGACCATATTTTGACAACAAAGTTGTACATACAGAAAGCTTATTTTGCTTGCATTCAAAAATGTCAAAATATTAGAGGTGTGGTCTAGTGTTAAAAAAAAAAAAAGCCACCATCATTACTTTATATATATGCTCTTTTTACTGACTTTGTATTTCCTCTCATCAAGAGATAGACTCTAATTCCTCTTCTCTTAAATCTGAACTGGACTGTGACTTGCTTTGTCAAACAGAATGAAGCAGAAGTGATATGCCATTTCCAAGCCTAGTCTTCAAGACTTTAAATATTTGTGCTATCTTGGAACACTATTTGACTAACATGTAAATAAGCTGTGTTGGCATGCTAATGAATGAGAGGCTACGTGGAAGAGAGTTGAATTGTCTTAACCTAGAGCATGCTGGACCAGCCAGTTCCCAGTTGACCCATGAGCTGTTCATGAGGGGGCCTAACCAAGATCAGGAGAACTAACAAGTTAAGCCATAGACTCATAAGCCACAAAAAATGGGGGTTGTTATAAGCCACTGAGTTTTGGGGTGTTTTATTATGGCAATGGATAATTAAAATATAAAGATTGATACTTTATCTAGGAAAAGTTGTTCCATATGGTCCTGACTTCATAAATTTCATTTTCTACAAGAAAAATATAGAAGTCAAGAAAAATTCTGAAGATTTGACAAATTCAAGTATGAAAAATAGTGGTAAGAATGATAATTTCTGTATTTATTTTGAAACTAGTCAATACAAAGGAGCAATTAAACTAATGTCTTGCAGCTTAAGAAATAATCATAAGAAACATGAGAAGTAAAGAGTACAATGAAAAAATTGACCAGTTTTTGTACAATATTGTCTTCACACAATATAGTAAGAAGCAAGGATACTCTTAGAAGGAACTTTTTACCTGTAATATAAAATGTCTACTTAGAACTTTGGCCTGCCGGTTTGGCTTGAAAGTATAATGTCGCATCTTACCTAAAACACATGAATCTGCTTTCAGTAGTTAAGATGTTCACGCCAATTAGGTAAGTGACCTAGACAGCCAATGGAAAATGACAAATGTTCTGTTCCATAAGTGTTTCCTCTCACAATTTGCTGAACATAAAGCTCCAGTGCACAAATCTGGGAGTTTATAAAAGGGTTGTTAATTAGAATAATAATTAGAGAAATGATCTAATTCTTCATAGAATCTGTACTTACACATTTCACTCATTCTCATGTGACTATGTATGAACAGATGATGATGTGTTTGTTGATTATGATAATGTTAGTTCATTTTTAAAATAATGTGATATATTCTTACACAAGAAAGAATGAAAATTTGGCTGCAAGTATGACTCTAATGAAACCACAGTAGTCATGGTTCTCAAATAATTGTGATTTGAGGGGAAAAAGTTACTAACAATCTCTTACATTGCCTTAAAACTGTCTAAACATAATTGGTCTCCTGTATAAAACTGGCTATCTGAAGAGCTGATGACGAGCAATTGCATCTAGTTATATTCTCATAAGTTAGTATCAGGAATTCACTATTTTTTCTAAGTCATTATTACTTAAGAGCTATTTCTTGAGAGCTTGCACATAATAGCTCATTTGCAATAGCTTTGAGAGAAGGCCACAGAGGGTGGGGGTTGATGGGGGTCTTGAGACATCTTTTCTCATCAGATTTTTTAGTTTATTGTGGTCATTTTTTTCTCAGTTGAAGGATATTGCGAATTGAATGAAAGGACTGACAGAGACCAACTTCTAAAAATACCTTTTGTCTCTGAAAAGACATTCTGATGCAAAAACAAGAGAGCGAGTGCCCAAAATAAAATGTGCTTAATTTAGGCTATATCTTGATGAAGTAAGATCATCCAACCATACTGTACTGTGAGGGTGCATCAATGACTAATAAGAATTTAAATATAGTTTCATTTTAAAGAAATGTACAGCAGTGCTTCTCAACAGGGGTGTTTTTGCCTTTCTAGGGCACATTTAGAAACACCTGGAGACACTTTTTAATCCAGTGGGTAAAGGCCAAGGATGCTGCTCAGCACCTGACAGTGCACAAGACAGCCCCCACAACAAGCATTATGTAGTCCAAAATGTCAATAGTATTACTGTGGAGAAATCCCAATTTAGAACATGCAAATTCCACATCTTTATTCTAGCATCTGATAAGCTTTCACATTCTGAAGAGAAATTATTATACAGTGTATAAGAGTGGGCTCAGGAATCAAACTTTCTGTTTACAAATTCTGACTATACTAGACATAAAGTATATACCTTGGGCAAGTTATTTATCCTCTTTATCCATTAGTTTTCTAACAAGAAACATAAGAATAATAATTATGACTACCTAATAAAGGTATTGTGATGATAAAATAAATTTAAGTCAAATGTGTAAAAGTGCCTGGCAAATAATAACCACTCAGTAAGTAGTAGTAGCAACAGCAGCAGCAGCAGCAGCAGCAGTAGTAGTAGTAGTAGTAGTAGTTAATACCATTATGTTAGAATAGTAAAATTTGGTAAAAATTGTAAATAACTGTAGTAAATGTTTCTATCATACTTGAACTTTTTTCTATGAAGGTTCAAAGTGAACCTCAGAAGTTGCAATGATAATGAACAACTATCTACTTATCTCACATGTTAAATGGTAAATACCACTTGAGTGCACTTTTTAAAGAGAGTAAAAGTGAAAATTTTCATTGTGATTAGAGGTATAATCACACACACACACACACACACACACAAGTTAAGATTACTGCAAATCTTTTTGGAGCTAGGAATATAACAGAGAAATGTATAAGTAGTATGTGGGTTTGGTTCAAAAAGAATTTATTAAGTAACTTCTACATATGAAGGTAGATGTTTCTGGAAAAAATGGAGGATTGTTCAGAAAATGTTCTCTGTTGATTGTTTGGGAGAATTCTGAAAAAAAGTAGAACTGTGTTTGAAGAGAACGCAGCATGACCAGGGTTATAGGCATTGATGAACTGCATGGCTAATTTCTGTGGAGAAATTTCTATGAAGACTGAGTGTGGTTTTAACAAAACATACACAATATGTTGCATGACTTTGAATCCTGGCAGTGGGTGGTAATGTAGCTGTTACAGGAGTCTGAGAGAATGGTGACTCGTGTGGCAAAGCATTTGATAAAAATTGACTCCTGTGATAGTATAGAAAGCAGGTAATGTAGTTATTAAACTTGCAGCTTTAAGTTTAAAGATTGAGAAATGAGTAGTGCCAGCTAGAGTGTGTCAATTACAATTAACTGCATTTAAAAAGAATCTAAATAAACATCTGTTTAATGAATGAGTGAATAAATGAATCTCTACCACACTCTTAGGTTCAAATCCCTAATCTTTATTAGAATTATTGTATTTACCTCCTAGCTAGTATCTTTAGTATTACTCTTATTCATATTATCTATTTTTTACTTCCTGAGAAGATAATCTATCAAATATGCCAATTGTTAACTTGCATCAAGTGCTTCAGGATATATTATATATAGTATAGTCCTTAGCAAGTCATATAATAATTTGGTCTGTGCTTAACTTTCCTATTTTGTACTGTTTTCCCACATACTATCCACCCTTCTGATGTGAACTCCTTTCATTTCCACAGCTTTATATCTATAAATGAGAAATTTCCACAGTTTGAAATTGCTCTCCTCAGTTTTTCTTGGAACACAGTAGCCACTTAAGAAATATTTTTAGACTAAGAAATAATAAATTAATATATGGATATGAAGGTCTACAAAGAAAACGATTGAAGCCATTGAAAATATCAGTCAGATGCCATAAAAAATTATCATTTGAATGGTTGAAATTTATATATCACATGGGATCTCGTTAAAATGCAGATTCTGACTCAGTACATCTGGAGAAGGCATAAAATGAATTTCCAACAGTAGCTCTTAGGTGACACCAAAGCTGCTAGTCTGCAAATCAAACTTGCATAAATACATTCTTAACTGTGGAATTTCCCATAAAAGTAGGAAGAGAGTATAGATAAAGGAAAAGCATTAATAAAGTCACTGAGAGAGAAAATTATTGGTTTAGCTACAGTGCATTATTTCTATTTTGTGGTCTCTTAGGATTTCTAGAGTGGACATTTAGGCAATAATATTGGTAAAATTAGTTAAGATCATGTTAGACAAGATCTTGAAAACCAATGAGAAATGTGAACGTAGTAAAGCCTGCAGTGACAATTAGCTTTTTTTTTTAAGTAGTAGAATTATAGCTGTAATGTGTGTGTGTGTGTGTGTGTGTGTGTGTGATTTAGTTACCTAGATAGTAAAAAAAGACATCAAATAAAAATAATTTTGACCTAAAGTCAACAGGAAGTGACACATAACAGCACCAGCGAGATGAAATTCAGTATCACAAGAGTATCTTCAAGTCATTGCAGTGCAATCTATGATGCTAACGTGTTACTTCCCCATTCCTCTCTTCTCTTGAATTTGGAGTCAATAAAATACCAGTTTGGTTTCATTTTGGTTCAGAAATAACAGTTTCTATTGTTTTTGTATCTGTTTCATAGAAAAATATGTAGATTTAGTTACTGATCGACCTACTTGGCTGAATTAGAAACAAACAAGCATATAAACAAACAAAGCAACATAAAACCGAATTCAGTTAATGGTCTAGTAAACAGTTTTACATCTGCTTTGGTTAGGGGTAAAGAGCTCAACAAATATATTGAGTTTATTTCAGCTTTTAATTTTCTTTTTGGTTTAATCGTTGAATCCAAATGCCAGATGGAACACCAGAATGGATTTGGAAGCGTTTGAGTACACAATGATGAACTCCAAAATCTCTGGACTGAGACTGGTTAACTTGTGGGAGCTTATCTAGTGGCTGTAGTTTAGCAGGGAAATCCCTGTGGTCTCGTGATTCAATATGTACATGCCCATGAGAAAATATTCTCAGTAGAATTTGCCTAAACTGTGTAGGACGGCGAATGAAGGGAACCTGAGGGGTTGGAATTATATAACAATAGTCCACACAGCCCCACCTTGTACTGTTTATTCACGAAATAAATCAAAGCACTTCTTTTATGCAACTAAAGCTAAACTCATCTATTTGATAGTTCTCTGAAAACTTATTCAATAGGAGAAATAGACTGCAGAAATCACCTTGGTTGTTACAAGAAGAAACTCCTTTACTTAGTTTCTAGAATATAAGCATCCTGATCTAAAGATGTTGTCATAAAAAGATTTTTGAATAATCCCTACAATTTGCATAATAAAGAGCTCATAAAATAGCCATTTAAAAATATTTGTGCCATTGCATAAAGATAAATTAATAATCATATCCACCTTTCTGGAAAATAAAACCCAAATGTCTGTCCTCTTCGTTCTCTAGGTTCCCATAAGGTCAATGTAGTAGAGGAAAAAAAGGCTTTAGAGATAGACTGACTGTTCATATCTCAGCTTACCGTTCACTATGTTTGTGACCTAGGAAAAATTACTTAAATTCTCGCATCTGATTTCTTCATCTGTAAAATGGAATAATAAAATTTTGTTGCAAATCAGTGGGGATTGGAGATAAGTAACATAAAGTACTAGCATAGTTCCTGAAGCATAGAAGCTATTCAATAAAAGTTATCTCTTATTAAGATATAATTTTCACACCTATAGTCACCAATTCACACCCAGCAGGGTATTGAAAAAAAGCCATTTCAACTTTGTTTTTTTCCTTTTTTCCTTAGTTTATGCAAAGACATGTGAGCTAAGTTGAGATAGGGAAGTTGGAAGCTATAAAGGGAAGAAGGGAAATAAACATTTGAATCTGGGAGTGTTGTGAGCTCTCAGGAGACAGAATAAATCCTGAAGATGAGGGACAAACTGCTTTCTTCTTGCTGGGGATGGGTGGAAAAACAAAACTAGAAGCAGTAAATATACTACTTAAAGTGGGTCTCCAAGGTCAGTATAATGGTTTTTGAGAGTTTCTGCTTACTACTGAGAAATTTATATGGGGAAAAAGGAAGAGCATGACTCAGAAATTCTTACTAGTACCAGGAGCATCCCTCTACATACCCTTCTAAATTCTAAGAAAATAAAGCAAAATCACACTTAATTAAATATTTAATGCCTTATTTAGCTAAACTAATAGTTTTAGGTCAAATTTCTGATATAATGTTATATGTTATCTTGCTATAGCTTTTATCCCCCCATATAATCTATGTGCATATTTCACTGATGTTTCTTTTATATGGTATGGAATATCATTTTGATTATTTTTATAATTTTAGTTTTATGTGGGCTTTCATGTCTTGCCTTTATGACATATATTAGTTCAGACTAAGATTTATGCAATGGTAAAGAATACAACGCACAATTATAGCATTTTTATTTTATAACCTAGTTTCTAGAAATACATTCTGTTAAGAAGAAGTAAGTAGGTTTTCCTGAAACATAAAATTAAAAAACATAAACGAGAAAATAAGCAAAAAGTCTACGAGGAACAAATGGTATTTAACTTCTACAGAAAGCGAAAATTTCATTACATAGGTAATTACTGTGTAAACTATACAACAAAATTATTTTTAAAATGTGTGAATTTGGGCTATTTTTGATGCTGTGTCTTAATGCGTGCTTATAATTTGATATGATTTGTGGCCTCATTTATGATAACATGCCGTTATTAATTCTGAATACTGATTTCTCCATGTACTCAAACTCTGAACTCTTAATATTAACATGATAAAGCTGAACTATTTTGCTTTAAATTTGTAATCATGCTTTTTTACTGATATATAAGTTAGAAGAAAACAAACTATAGAAATTTTTGAAGTAATAATTGTTAAAAATGTAAACATTTGGGAAAATATAACAAAAATGATGAAATTCATTTATTTCTTGTTCTTTTTTTTAAATTTGAGATTAAATAAAATCAAGATATGTTCAGAAAATGTATTACTTTATTTGAGAACAGTTTAATTGAAGAAATGCCTGATTTACAAATTGAAATGATTAACAATAGTTTGGAAATATTTTAGACATTTGGAAGCAGAAGTCGTTTTTTTAGGATTAAAAAAATTCACATGATTTAAAATAATAGATTCATAAATTTCTGAATATTAGAATGCAATGGAATTTAGATGTTATCTATTCAAACCCTAAATAGTATATTTTTATGTTACTCAAATGGAAAAAATAATAATTCATCTCCTTTGGGAATATTTCCAGTGAAAGAAAGTCCCCTACCTCCATTTTTGGAAAGCTCTGTTTAAATGTTCTTCTTTACATTGATTTGACAGTAAATTCTGTATCACTTATAACTTCATTTCATAGAAAACAGAACATAATAGGCATTATTTATATAAACTTCAAAGACTTTTTTACCTATAAAAAGTATTTTTACTTTATTTTTCAAGTTTTACAAAATAAGTCTAATTTATTTTCTATATGACAGGGCTTCACTGGCTCTAATGTGTCCACAAAGTCTTGTGCAGCATAAACATACAAGGAAAAACAATATATGAATAATTTGATAGATAAGTAAAGAGATTTACATTTCTGGTGGTCTATTAGAGTAGAGAACATAAATAACCCTCTCTGAAAAGGGCTAGAACACACTGTTAAAAAATATCACTAAGCTAAGAAGAAAGTAACTACAGAGATCTAAAACACTATGAAAATGGGGTTCTTGGAAGATAGATATGTGAATGTTAAAGATCTCTCTTGGTATCAAAACCTGTTGTTCATAGTTTCAATTTTGAAACTGTGGACTTGTAAAGGGATAGCCTGGACATAAAGTCTAAGAGAGTTTCTCATGAAGAAAAGACCCAAAGGGGGCATTTCACATATATACGAGTAAATGAAAAATAAATCTACCTATCCTCCCTCCTCAAGTGACAACATGGATGAAACTTAATTCACTTATACTAAGTGAATTAAGTCAGATGAAAAAGATCAATACTGCGTGGTATCACTTATATGTGAAATTTTAAAAAAAGGTTAGACTCATAGAAGCAGTAGAAAAGTGGTTGTCAGGGGCTTGGAAGAGGGGGAAATATGGAGAAGTTTGTAAAAGGGTACAAAATTTCAGTTATAAAATGAATAATGTCTAAGGATCTATTGTATAACATGGTGACTATAGTTAATAACACTGTGTTGTATAATAAGGATTTGCTAAGAGAGTAGAATTCAAATATTCTAACTAAGAAAAAGGTAAGTATATAAGGTGATGGATGCGTTGATTAACTTAGATGGAAAGCGGGGAATTCTTTCACAATATATATATATATATATATGTATATTCAATCATCACATTGTATACTTTATCTTACAGCTTTGTTTATCAATTATACCTCAATAAGACTAAAAACAAATAAATAAAATTAGATTACAACTGGTTTCAGATTAATGCTCTGTCTCATGAACTTGACTTTACAGCTTTATAAGTGAAAATGAGAATTTTGACTTTATCAGTAAACAAGAACATAAACAATAGTAAGGTTTTTCTTTCCCAGGAAAAAAGATGGATTTCTGATGATTCATTCGTTACTTTTATCTAGGAACCATGTAAAAATGGAATTTTCTTACAGCATATTATGGTGCTTCATGGTAAAACAAAACTGCCTTCAGTGGGGTTAAATCTTATTCTACTTAGCCCTTAGTCATAAACATTTTGGTTTTCAAACACAATAAATGAAGAAAGTGTATTGGCTCTCTCAAAACCTATTCTAATTCTTTATTTCTGGAATGTAGGGGCTGGTGATATAAAATTTATTATTTTTAGATTCCTTGTGGCTAGAGTTCCAGATGTGATTTAGACTTGCAACTCAGATAGACTCACATAATAATTTGGTTTGAATCTGAGCCGTGAAACAAAAGGGGTATGTTGGGGGCATCCAATTTGTTGGCATGGATCATGACAGTGAGCCTCCTTGGGGCTCTGTGCCACTGTGGTCTTAAAAGTCATTTTTGGAAGCTTAGCCAAGGGACTATTTCTTCAACCCTCCCAGCAATTCTATGAGCTGTGTCTTTACCATTTACGCATTTTCCACTTTTCCAAGAATGGAGTATCTTGTTCATAACATCCTATATCCAAGGATGTGTCAAGAGGATATATCTGAATACTCAGAGAATCTACAAATTTGAAAAAAACACTAAACTAAATGCAATAGCACACTATTCAAGGCCAAAACAAGCTGGTTTACTAATGACCTAGATATTTCTATTTAATTACGCGGACTAATACTTTATTTTATCGAAGAAAATGTTATTTTAACATAAATAGCATATATGGAAATCTATTAGTGGAATGCTTTTCATACTTATCTTACTTAAGAAAAGAAAGTAAAGGTTAGTTTTATTAACCGTGATAAATTATAACAAATAAAAACACTTTTAATGTATTATTAGGCCTTGGACACTTCTCATTGTAAAATGATTATTTTTTTTCTTATGAATGTGAAAGGCTAATATATTTATTATGTTGCCTATTGTTACAATGCTATCGTAAAAATATTCTACTTGAGAAAGTTTAACTTTCTTTGTCTCTGAAAGTTTTGGTGATTCACCTTGTTAGCTGAGCTACAATGATATTATCCAAAAGAAGAAGAATAATTAATGTTGGTAGAGGTTCATAACATCTTTATTACACCTAAGGTGCATAAGATCACTCTACTAATCATAACAAGTTTTCTTCCCTGATTTTGTAGGAGTTGCATATGTGTATATGTTTTATCTTCTACTAAGCCATCCCAATGTCAACAGACTGTTGTTATTTTAATACAGGAACGTGTGCGCTCACAGCAGAATTATTAGCACAGTTGGACTAAAAACCTATTGTTAATGATGTAAAGAAACAGAACAAAGGTAAATTTAGTTTAATTGAATGACAGCCTTTTCTCATGATCAGCATGTTCTTGTTTCTTTTCATTGCAACATCCAAACAAATGTGTAATGTTCAAAAATCTGTACCAATATCTGAGGAAATGTACACCCCATAATTTCAAGTGGGGTATTTGATTACCATTGAAAAACTTAGTTTATTTTATCAGTGCTTGTCTATTATAGTTATTTGAACGATTAGAACCTTGACATATATAAACTCAGGATCAAAAAAAAAAAAAAAAAAAAACCGTGGAGACCTATTTTATAAGTAAAAAGAGTGAGGAAATTTATAACCGATCTCCGTTTTCCCAAAAATGCCCTCGCAAACCTATGTGGGTGTTTAGATGTGGGCCAGTTCAGGGAGAAAGGGAAAAAAGAAAAGAAAATCACATAAAACCTATTTTAGAAATAAAAGCTTAGAGTTTGAATGTGTCTCTAAAAGTGGGCCAGGATCAGCAAGGATTCTCATTTTATCTAAAACAGTTTTCTTAAAACTTGCGTATTTTAAATGTATCAGAAATCCCACCTCTTTCAAAGTTTCTTCTTATTTAATCAATGTCTAAAAGCCAAAGCATCCTGGAAGAGAGCTCTACAAAGTGCATTCTTAATGACTTTAATTAAATCCTTGTTCTATGCTTTATAATGATGAATCTTATACATTCTCCCTTTTCAAGAACACTCAACTTAGAAAAAGTCCTTATTTTCTGAAAAAATTACTTATTTTCCCTTTGGACAGATGTTAGTAAGTGGAGTATGAAAGACTCTATACAGATCTAGTTTAATATAGCTCCATATATGTTTTGTTTCAAATGATGAGTTTCTAATAAGAGATTTTTATTTAGTTACATGTTAAAATTAAATCGATAAATAATAATGTCATAAAATGAGCTAGAGGTACTGATACTGATGAATAGATTTTCCTGGTTTCTTAAAAATGGTGACTGACACTAAAAGTAGAAAAAGAGCTATTTTTAGCAATGGCTTTTGTTTCACCTGTACCCTACGTGCGTTTTTAGTTGAAGCTAACTCAATTCAGTATCACTTTCTCACTCCCTAGGAAATAAACACTGGTCGTAACCCCATTAGATGTGAGTACCATCAGTGGGACTACAAAATGATCATTGGTGTCATTGATTTTGTCATGGAAAGGCACAGTTAGAAAAGAAAGAATAAAAGAAAGAGAAGCAAAGGTGTAAAATGAGAAGAGTTGATAGAAAGGAAAGATGGTAGTAAGAAAAAATTTAATATTTTGGAATACCAATAACAATTGACTTTTGGCCACTTAAATTCTCCAGAGCTAATACTTATATTTATAAAAATTATTTCTGTCAATTTATCACTATTTTTGAGCCCCTTGTAGGCAGGTAGAAGAATGCTAAACAGAGAAAAAGAAAAGAATGAAAGATAGCACTCGACTTCCAGAAGGTTACATTTTATTTAAAAATGTCACTCTAGTCCTAAACAAATAATTTATTCACAACAATATCTATTCAAACCATGACAAATTTGATTAAATTGTAGAATCCATTTGGAAACTTTATTAAATGTATAAACTTACATTTCTGTGAATCACAGCTATTTTCCCCTAAAATCAATTCTAATGGAGTGTATATCTAAGCACAGCCCTCTCTGAACAAAATTGATGCCTTCTCCATTGAAGATATGTTAAACATTTTATTTCAGACCAAAATTAGAAACAAAATGGCAAAACCAGTCATAATTTCCACATATTTTGACCTCTGGTTCATTTTCATTCTCTAACTGAATTTAAGAGGTTAATTTTGAGCATTTTTAGGAGGAAAGCAAAATACTAGCCTTTTAACATGAGAGTTATAAAGAATAAATAGCGAATTATAAAACACTTAGAATGGAGACATTAGAGCTTCCTCAGAAGTTTCTATATTTTATGTATTGCCTTATATATATATACACAATATCAGTTTGAATTTCCATTGTGTGGGCGTAATCTATTATTGCTTATTAGGTTTGTTTTGGATTGTTTGTGTAAAGGGAGTCTAAATGTGACAGCTATGAAACATCCTTCTTGTTATCAGCACATTTTGGCAGTATCTTTGGTAATGTTGGCTCTGGTCCTAGCTCTTTTTATATTTTAAAGAACAATGGGAAACAGAATGATTGTTCTTATCACAAACAACAGAAGGACACTGAGAGCTAAGCTGCATATACAATGACATATTGTATTAGAAATGTGTCATATTATTATAGCAAATTTAATTCAGCTGATTAGTAAACTAGGGTCTGTTGGTTCACATTTTCTGCCTTTCCTCTTCTTTTCAGTCTGATAATCTCTCGGTATTTTTTTTTTTTTCTAATTTGAGTCTTTTTCTTTTTTCGTTCTATAAACTCCTAGTCTATTTTTCCAAAGTAGAATATCATACTCCTTCTGAATTTTTATCTACTCTAGATATTTTTTGTTTGTTTCTTAAGATTCTCTATTCTTTATTTGTTCCATATTTCATTCTTTTAAGAGGATAGTAATTTACCCACATTTTCATAACAAGGACTTTCTATGTTCCTATGAATTCTTCTCCCATGTTAGAGTTGACCTCCATATCCACTCCTTTAAAAATGAGGAACTATAACAATTTCACTTTAAAATTCAGTTACTTTTAGGACTTTCACATTACCTACCTGGAATCCTACAAACAATTTCCAAGAAGAGCCAAGTCAACCCGAGTCCCATAATTTCTCTTACTGAGCATTCCCTAGAAAACCTTAACAGTTCCTGGGGCAAGACTCTTTTCACTGTAAAAAGTCTGTTGGACATCATTTTGTTGGCAGAGCTGTACCATGAGGTTAGTTTCACTGTTTGCTTTCCAACAGAGTGAATGGTTACATGAGGCATATAACATCCGGTATGGCCTCTACGCCTGGGTAGTCTGTTCACATTTATAAGTTTGTCCCCAACAATATTCTCTGTGTTACTAATTGTTATAACCCCCTATTTCCCAGTCTGGTGTATTCTCTTTGCCCTCTATAAGTGTCCCTCCAAATTCCCAGGAGGTACCTAGAAAATTCCCTCCTAATTTGGTGAGAGATCATATTATTGTTTTGTTATGTGAGCTTTTCAGATCAGAGTGGTTACCATTTTTACATATAGTTTAGTCATCTTAGCATTAACTCATACCTGGAGAATTTATATCTCTGCCTGATGTAACTAATACTTCATCTTATTTTGAGCTTGAATTGAACATAATAGGACATTTATTAAAACAGAGGGGAGAAATAAAATTAACTAGTGTTTATTGAGTAGCCATTTTGTATCATATATTTTTACATTTATTTTATTTAATTCCAAATTATTTATATTATTTTATTTAATTCCAAAACAACATTGTGAGGTGGGCATTACTATTCTTGGGTTTACACACGAGGAAACCAATATGGAGAAGTAAGTGATGGCATCAGACTTAAAGACTCTGTCCATATGACTACAGAGCTTATGATCTTCTCTTTAAAATTTGCTTTCTCTTTGTTGTCAAAGAAGCAGCAGAAATTTTCCTATAGCCCAAGTCTGAGAAGAAGACCATGGAAATAATCCTTTTGTTAAGAAATAATTCCCATCCCATCTCATCACTTGGCAGATGACCCTGGTCACTAAGGCCACTCATCCTAAAACTCTTCATATACATCTGTAGAAGCCATCATCTCCTATTTTTGCCTCTGCTTTATTCCAACAACTTTATGTTCCTAAGCAATGTGAACTTTTTTCATGTTTGTTTTAAATAAGTATTAGAAAATTTTATTCCAGTTAATTGGGTTATGTATAATTTTAAGTCAAACAATTCACAGGGGCATCTATCTCATGTTAAAATAACAAATATTATTTCCAGAGCTTATTGAAACTGTATTATCTAAAAATTAGTCAATTTCTATGCTATCTATGTAATCATAATTTTCATATACTTTGAATATATATATATATATATGCTTTGAGGTTCAGTTTAAAATAATTGTCTATAAGATGAATAGGTATCCTTCTGGTTTGGAAAAGGATTTGGTATCTTAGAAAGTGTTCCAGGAGGGATTATCTTCAGTATTAAGAACGACTGCTTTTGACTAGTTGTCTGTGTTCATGCCAGCCACTGTCCTAAACAATAAGCACTGTATCTCTAATCCTCATAAAACCTTGCAAGGCGAATGTAAATAGCCTTATTTTCTAAATGTGGAAACTTGGGCTTTGACTATGTAAGTAATTTGTGTGTGGTCTCAAAATTAGCAAGTGGCAGAATTAAAAATCAAATGTAGTGATGGTTATGAAATTCTATGCAGTAAGCCATCCAGAGTTTTTTAAGTGGTTCCATTTTTTGTCCCTTGCTTCAGTGGGGGTCAGGGATATTGGAGTCCTGAGGCCCAGAGTCAGGGATGAAATACAAAACTCTGTTTAATTGTGCGAACCAGTTTTATCTATAATAAAACACATAATACTTTTTGATCCTTATTTGGTTCCCAATGTTTGTCTTTAACATGGTAGTTGGTGGTAAGCAATTAGCATTTGCAAAATTCTATATACCAAAAACCAAGTTCTCTAATTCCAAACTTCAGCCTTTTTCATTACACAGTAATATCTCTGTAAAATTTAATTCTCTCTCTCTCTCTCTCTTTTTTTTTTTTTTTTGTCATTTCAGGTGACAAATTAGTAATTAGTAATAGTATGGAAATCTAAAGAATAATATGAAAAAAAATAAGCTTATCAAATTTAGCTTTTTGTAGGTCATGTATTTTCTTTAAAAAATACTTTATAAGCTCCTTTTGAACTCCCAAGCCCATTCTTCTTCCTCCCTCTCAGCAAGACCCCACTAGACTGAACTTTCAGTTAATCATTCTCTTCCATGTTGAAAAATTATTACCACACATATGTATTAATAAAATACTATTTAGTAATCTTTTTGATCCTTCTGAAATCATATATACACATTTTAACTATTTAGTTATCTATGTCTGTATAATAAACCACCCCTAAAACTTTGTAATATAAAACACAAAACAGAATTTATTTTGCTCCTGAATCTGCAGTTTGGGCAGATCTGGGTAGGGATAGCTCACCTCTGCTCCCCTTAGCATCAGCTGGCACAATTCCAAGTCTGAAATCATGTAAGATTTTGCTCTCCACAGATGATGCCAGCTGTTGGCTAGAACATTCTTAGATTCTGTATTTTTTAAAATACTAACATAATTAAACTAATATTTACATCTCAGGAGTATTTTGATTACTTATTTTAGAACTTATAACCCCAAATGGTAAACTTACTTACCTGTATCTTTTTTTTTTTCCTAATTTTTAATATGGAGGAATTATGTCATCTAGGATTTATTATTGTGAAGAGTTTGGAGATGTGGTTTAACTTAAAAATTTTTCTTTAATTGACAGCCAGTAGATTTAATGCCTTTTATTGAACAATCTATCTTTTCTACTCATTTGAAATGACCTATCTAATCACTTACTCCCATTTACCCAAGTTTTATTTTAGCTATCTGTTTTGTTTAATTGATTGATTAGTTTTTTAGTGCCCTGGTATCATGTTCTTTAAACTACCGAAACTTATAAATAGTAATGATAGTTAATATTAATTAAGTACTAAGAATGTGCCAAACATTTTTCTAAATTATTTACATGTATTATCTCAATTCATCCTTGTAACAAATTTACAAGGTAGAAACTATTGATGTCTATATTTTATAGATGATTAAATTTAATTATAAAAGTATTGAGAAAAATTACCAAGTTTATATATCTAGGAGACAAGCTTTAATTTATTAAGTGATTTTTTTACAATTTCTTTTTAAAATGAAATATATTTTCTTATAATTTTAAAAATATTACAAACTGAAAAGTATGGCTGCATAACATGCTCAAATAATCTTGAAACTGGAGTTCCTGAAATTCTTAAAAACAGTCGTTGACTGGTATTTGGTACTACTTACTACTAGATTTCAAAACACATTGTAAAGCTATATTACTTAAGACACTGTGAAATTGCTATGAGGATACAAAAATAAATAAATTGAAGAGAAAAAAATGTTCAGAAATAGACCTATATAAATATGGTCATTTGATTTTTAATAACAGTGTTACTACAGTGGTCTTTTCCTACATGATATTGGTTTCATTAAGTGTATCCATGGGAAAAAAATGATCTTTGGCTCTTGCCATTCATCTTAGCCAAAAAAATAATTGGAGATGTCTCATAAGCATAAATATGAGACAAAATAATAAAGTTTCTAGAAGAAAACAGAGAGGAATATCTTTAATATTTTATGGTAGGAAAATATTTCTTTAATAAGAAACAAAATGCATTAAATATAAAACAATCAGTAAATTGGATTTTACTAAAATAAAAGCATCTATTGATCGAAGTTAACATTAAGAGAATAAGAAAAGCAAATTGTAAATTGGGAGAGCATATTCGAAAAGATATATACTCTCTTATTGGATATATAAAAATTTCTTCTTCAAATCAATAAAAAAAACCAAAAAGCACAATTAAAAGAAAGTAGACATACATTTAAGTCTTTGATAAAACATGATATCTAAAAGGTCTTAATATTATTTGTCAAGGAAATGAAAATTAAACCATGATGAGATCCTAATTATGGTCTGTTGAGACTGACAAACAAACAACAAAAAAATCCAACTAGTAATTTCAAGTTTTGGTGAGGATATGGATCAGATCAACTGGAAGAGGAAATCATAAACATTGCTGGTAGAAATACAATGTGAATAACACTTTGGAAGTCTGTTCAGCAGTATCTACAAAGTTAAACATATTGCTATAATATGACCTAGCAATTCCATTCTAAGGTATATAACCCATACTCAACCTATATGTATATATGTTTAACAAAAATATGTAATAATATACACAGATGCTTTATTTATAATATAGAAAACCTGGAAACAAACCAAAGTGTCCATTCAAAGGAGAACTCATGAATAAATTGTTATTGTGTTAAATGTATACAATGAAATATAATTCAGCCATGAAAGTAAAGATACCACTGATACACTCAATAAAGATGAATCTGAAAGACAATATGTTGAGAAAAAAAGAGACCAGAGACACTTTTGTTTCTTTAGAATGTGCTATAGTAACCTACTTATGTGAAATTCAAGACAAGAATAACAATTTTTACCAGTTATGCATGATTCAACCAAAGAACTATCTATCTCTATATATTTGGCTTATGCAATTATAGGGGCTAGCTATGCAAATTCAAAATCTATAAGGCCATGCAGTCGTAGAGAAGATTATGAGCAAGCTGGAACTCCATGGACAGGGTCTGAAGTTTGTCTAATGTCTACAGAAATGAATTTCTCTCTCCCTTCAAGGAAGACCTAAACTCTTTTAAAGGTCCTCTGGGTGATTAGGTCAGAATGATCCAGGGTAATCTCCCTAATATAAAATCAACTGCTTAGGGACTTTATTTAAATCTGCAAAATCCCTCCACAGCAATACTTAGATTAGCATTTAACTGGATAAAGGGAGGAGGTACATATATATTACAAAATGTCTGCTGTATCTCTTCTGTCCTCTTTCACTTAAGACTATATTTTATAGTCTACTTTACCTAGAAACATAGCAAAAACTGAACTTTGGGGAATGTAATTTAGTCTAGCCAATTGACACCCCACAAAGTTGTCACACTCTTTGATGGTAATAGAAGCCATTAAATTATCTCTGTGTGGGTAGGGCAATAGTTATTGACTAAGAAGGGCAGGCATGCTTTTGGAATAGTGGACATATTTTATAGCTTGATCTGGCTGGTGATTATTCAGGTATGTAAATGTAAAAAGTTAGCAAGCTGTACACTTAAGATTAGTGAGTTCTATGCCTGTTATTGTATGCTCATTATAGTTTAATTTAGGAAAAAAAAAAAAGAAACAAAAATAGTAGGTATAAACTAGTCAAAGAAATTGTTAGTGCCAGATGAATAAAGAAAATATATCTTATTGAGTTAACAAGTTATAAAATGGCGTAGAAGTAAAAGAGGTTTCTCTTATATTAAAGGCTTCAGTATAATGACTATAGATTTGAGAGCAAGTGAAGAACAGAACATACAGTAGGATGTGGTTCCAGGATAAATGAGAAGATCCCAGAAATTGAAAAGGACTTGTAATCTATGTCAAAGAATTTGAATTTTTCTCTAAGGATAATAGAAGGATATTAAAATATTTTAGCTAGGGTAATTACATAATCAGATGAATTTTTATAAACTCACTCTGGCTACTGTATAGAGAACTGATTTGAAAGGGGCAAGAATGGAAGGAGGGACTCATCAGGCTTCATAAATTTATAGCACTGTGACATTTAGGATGTCACTTAGCCTGTCAGTGTGTCCGTTTTCTCATCTCTAAAAATACATGTCATCAAGTCTGCTTATGTACCTCACTTGATTTCTCCAAGGATTGGTGAATACGCCTGTTTATAAACTGTATTTTATAAGTATTCATCAAATGAAAGAGAATGAATGAGTGAACTTGTCCAAGACATGCCTAAATTGTTAGAGAAGTTATAATGTAGCACTGGCTGCATCATCCTGTGTTAAAAACTACCCATTTCTCCCAATATTTTTCTCTTTTTTTCTCCCTAAAATGATAACATATTTGGCAGGAGTATGTATTCTAGTCAAAAAGATCATGTCACCTAAGCCTCTTAAAGGTAATTGTTTCCATGTGATGAATTTAGATCCATATGGGATGCAAGCATATGTGTGATCTGTAACAGTTTCCAGGAAATTCCTTAAGAGACAGCAAGAGCAAGCCATTCACATTCTCTTCTTTATTTCTTTTTTCTGTCTTGTTTTCTGGAATGACATGCTGCTTTGGAAAAATAAAGACAAAGCCACACATTAGAGATGACAGAGAGGTCAGCTGGAAGTGTCTGGCATCCTTAAACTACCTTTCCACTGCCAAACTATAAAGTTCCTAACATTTATACAGGTGAGAAATAAATTTCCCTCTTACTTAAACTTCTTTTGTTCTGACTTTTTTATGTTACTAGCTGCTAAAAATAACGTTAAGAAATAAAGTAATTGGTATAGCAATGAGATGCTTAGATTAGTGAAATCTGAACCTTTTTTGCTCGTTTAATGAAATCATTCAGGTGGCAACAATTCGGATATATCAGACTTGAAAAGCAACCTCATTCTTTTTTTTTTTTTTGCAATGCATTTTGTGATACTATCTCCTGAATTTTCTTAGAAGGCTGTCTGTTGATAAATCTATAGTGCTATAGGAACTAATACAAAATTTTTAAATTTTGGTGTGTTTTGGCTACTTTTGTTACTTTCTCAAAATTCTGAAAAAGTGAGATGCACATATGCGTACCAGTAGAAGTCAAAAGAAACACAGTTCCACTGAAGATAGCATGCTCTGCCTGTGGCCTGCTCCCAGGTTGGTAAAAATTTTGGTAACTTAGAGACTTTCTAATTTGAAAATACCTTCAAATGAAAACCTTAGCAAGAGAGAAGTTAAATGCCTTGTCATGGAGGTCACTGATGGAGATGTGATATTTTTACACTGAGGATCATTATTATAGATGGCTTTAACTAGCCATTATTATGTTGAAACAGTTGAATGAGCAAAACACAAAGGATAATAAAAAACCCTAAAGTTTTTAAACACAAAAGTATGTCTAGATTAGGCTTGTGACTATGTTTACTTAGTCACATGAAATTATGCAGAAGTTTACTAAGATTCTGAGAGAATCATATTGCCAAAGAAATCAATGGAGTCTGATTATTCAGCTAAACAACTAAGAGGTCCTGAAGGCTGCACCTACAGAAGTAGGCTATGAAAGTTGAACTCCCAACAAAGGTTCCAATGACAATCACCAATTTGTTTCAAGAAGGACAACAAATAGATAATGTATTCCCTCCTAGAGATTAGAATCAGGTGCAACCAGACTGGAAAAAAATCAAAGAAGTTACTCAAGCATTAGAGAATGGAGTCTTTACAATATCTACTTAGGAGTATTTCATAATTTTGATGGACTGGTGACTGTCATTTCCCTTTATTTTCTTTCCTAAATGTGATATTTTACTGATTTTATTATTAATATGTCTAATTAATATATCCGGTGTAGGCAAACTCTCCTTTTACAACATGTCTAGCCATCTATTTATTATGCCTATGTTAGCATATCCAATGAGAGATTTTATCATCCTGGAGGGGAAAAAAGTCCAGAATAAAGTATCAGAGTGGAAGAACGTTTTTGGAAGAAATAGGAAAGTAAAAAGATGAGAGGCAAAACTGATGCTAAAGCAATAGTGGAAGAACTGGGAGAAGTAAAAGAAAGAAAAAAATAACATTACCAAACACAGTAACAAAAATGTTTGATTATTTGATTCAATCACCTAGATTTTGGGAAATGGAAAAGAAGTGACTTCATTCATTTATACTATCTTCAAAGTAAAAAAAAAAAAAAGAAGTAATATACCCCTATAGCTCTGTATTAAAGTTAAACACAAATATTACAAGAGATTAGTGGCATGAATGCATTTTCGGTAAAATAAGACAATAAAATAAATATGGACATAGCTCCAAGCTCCTATCTCCCTCACACTTATATCAGCTTATGCTATTTATGAAGGTTGTTTTCATAACCATTACTATAATGTTACTTAATCACGATTGTTATTATGTAAATTTAATGTAAATTGCAGTGATTATTATGGAAATTGAAGGTAAATCTCATTTGTATTCTATTAGTAATGCTTTGGATGAAGATGTAGGTTAATCACATGAGAGTTATTTGAGATTAGCTTTAAAGAATGAAAGAGAAGAGTTTCTATTGAGATACTTAAGGGCATGCATATAAATAATAGTAAATGCATAGACATCAGTCATTTAATTTAATCTTATTGATGAAATAATGAATTAATTGGTATATATATCAATGTACTTCCTATAATTGGAACTTAATTTATGAGACCCTAGAAATTTCTAATTTAGGAAATAGAAATTTTAATGTCTTCTTTTGCCTTTTATGAGGTTATATCTTCTTAACATGCCATGGATTTTTACTTTGATTTTAAAAATAATAAGTTGAATATAGATAGATAGATAGATAGATAGATAGATAGATAGATAGATAGATAGATGATAGATAGATAGATAACCTCTTATTCAACCAAACATAAACCATTTTACACTTTTTTAAACAAAACTACATATCACCACTTAAAAACTTTTTAGGGTAAAATTTTATTTGCATAATCAAAACTATAACATCATATATTAGAACATATGGGTAGTAACAATACCTTATTTGTATATACCCTAACAGTTGACAAAACACTTTCATTTACCTCGTTTCAAGTTAAGTTCAGTGAGATGACTAATGTCGATTTTTGTTTTTGGTAGTCTGTTCAGTATCAAGCAGGAAAGACAAAAATTTGATGCCCACTCTGTTTTAATAGAGATTTTAAAATATTTTACAATTATGTGCTATAATTATTTAATTTTAAAATTAAACTTAAAAAAAAAAATCTTGACTTTGAGCCTGATGCCTACGTTATAGAATTAATTAATTAATTGTTCAACATTGATTGAGTACCTGCTATTTTCCAGGGACAGGATTAAAGAATTTAAAGTTTAAAGGAGAATTTTTGTATATCTTAAATTTTTAGTTATATCATATAGAAAGGGAATCATCAGCTCTGTTCTAAGTCAGGTAGAAGAACTGGTGATGGAAAGCTACAGCTATTAAAACTAAATCGAAGAGTGGATTTTGCTGGTAAGAGAAAGGGCAAGAAGAAAGTATTCATATTGAACAGAATATAGAGCGATCCTTGGTCATTTAAATTTTTACAATTTACACTTTTCCTCAATGATTTGCATAAAATAAATGGAAAATTGTCATGGTTATCAGATTATTAAATTAACCTAATCAGTATCTGAGAACTTATTAGGAGGAGCAAACATGTCAGTTCTGAAGGTGCTGCTTGGCTCCCACAGAAGTGTTTTGTTCAGGACATCGGAGTCCTTTGGAAATTTGAGACATAAGGAAAGTGCCTTGGCAGAGAAGAACCACTGATAAAATTGAAACTGACTTCATAGTATGATTTTCTTGCTTTTCCTTAAAATTTCTTTATTTTTCTTTGCAAAATTCTCAGCAATAATCTTAAAGATTTCTTTTAATTTCTACTTTTTTGTTTCATAACATTATTACTACTATTGGTAATAATATCTACATTTTTCTAAAAACTTATTATGTGATGAGGATGGCTATGTGCTCTTTATGATTCTATCCTCATTAAGATAAGTGCTGTTTCAGTTCAAATTTTACAGATAATAAAACCAAGTCTTTGAGAAATTAAATGAATTGCCGAAGGTTTCACATCTTGTAGTGAAAAAGGTAGACTGAAATCATAACTGGCCCAACTACAAAACTTTTCTTCATAATCAATGTTTTTTAGTTCCTCGGTAAGTTTTCCTGTCCCTCAGTTTCTTTTGAAAGACAAATTATCAAACAAAGCATTTGGTATATAAACTACCATGAGAGTGGAGCTTAAAATTGGTGACCAAGTGTACAATTAGCTGCTGGATACCTCTCGTTGCAAGAATGGCAATTAGCATCTGAGCACATTTTTGGAAGTGGAGGGCATTCTGTGAATCTAGGAAAGAGGTGGTAATAATCTACCTTCTACTATTAAACCCCATGGCATCATACGATTTAGTCTCAACCAATCAGATTTTTCTAGAAAACACAGAGATAGCTAAGACATTATTCCTCCCATAGGAATCCCACTATAGACAGTGGTGCCAAGTATTCAAAGATAATACGTCCAGGAGCAACCTTCAATAGACTATTAGCAAGAGCATGTTGGAATTACTCTTGTTCAGTGCCTCCTGTTTTCTACCTGGGGTTAAGTCTATTTTAGCTTTTTCTGGCAGCTTCTGGACTCTGGAAATGCTTAGTTTATCATTTCATGGAACTGCAGGGTTACTTGGTTTGTTTCTTGAAATAATTATCAAAAAGCTAATGTGATCTCATTTCCTTGATACCTGAATAAAACTTACATTATGTTTTCTATGCATCTTTTCATAATTCTCCTCATTTGTTTACCTGATAGGTTTTTGGTAAATTGCTCTTTCTCTTCGAGTTATACAGACTATTACTGTTGCTTTCTACCAAAAACTCTTGACTAATAGAGGGATGAAAGAAGGGATTTAACATTTCATTTTAATGGATCAGCTATTGGGTCTTCTATTACTAACTTTGCCACCAGAATACTATCATGGAAGATTAATCAATGCAGAGAGCCTTAGAGGATGTTTTCTTGAAAGTCAAGCAGAGCTAACTTTTCTTTGACCTTCCATAGTCTATTTCTCAGTTCTGCTTTATACTAAGGATTCTTCTTCAAGCCTCTCTTGGAATTAGATGAATATAAGTTAAATCTAAGTAGCTTTTTAAATTCTCTGTAATAAGACATTCTTTAAAAAAACAAAAAACAAAAAACAAACAAACAAATTAAATCTAAGTAGTTTTTTAAATTCTCTATAATAAGACATTCTTTAAAATAAAACAAAAACAAAAAACAAACAAACAAAAACTTTGGGTTTTGCAAATGAGAACTCAAGATCTTGTAGAAACATTCCTATAAGACAAATTTACTCATAAATCTAAAGTTATGTATGTATTTTTTAAGAATTAGGGTTTTTTTTTTACTAGAATGGCTTATTATTATTCTATTATTCCTTGCTTAGTAGAATGTTTCTTAAGACATAAATCTCCATCTTTTTAGAAGAAAGAAAAGAGTTTAATTGTTATGGTTAGAATATTAAGCAGACTTCACCAAACTTCACAACTCACGCCATCCAGTTTTTCAGCTTTCGATGTTAGCTCTTAGACTGTGAGAATACCCTTATTTTATCATCTCATGAAATTGAAAAATTATTTGGTATGTTTCTTGAAACTATTATCAAAGAGGAAAGAGAACTCAATTTGTTTCTTGTCTACAAAAACGTTATCATATGAGTACAGAAGGAAAAAATAAAATCTTCATAGATCTTCTATTTCTAAGGAATAGTGACAAGGTTGAAAAAAAGGAAATCCCACCATTAGTGACAGGCTTGAGAAAAAGGAAAACAACATAGTTGAGTCTCTTGGTTTTGCTATTGTACTTACAAACCCTGAAGTAGTTCTAAAAAGAATACATACTGGGGGTTTTCAGGCAAGCCTGCTAGGATCTAATTCTGAAGAATAAGAATGTTAAAGGTGAGCTGATAACTGTCACCTAAAGAGCTCTTAAATTATCTATGTCTAATTATTGCTCTGAATAACTTATAACTAAAATAAGGAAGTATTAGAGTTTGACAGGGCAAAGAAAACCTGCTACACATGAGCAGTGGAAAGTAGAAGAGTGAGACAATTATAAAATAAAATTATTTTATTACGATTTACAAAGTAATTTCATAATTAGAGATAAAAATGATAATTATGTCTATTGGAACTAAGAAAGCAGAAGCTTTCTAAACATTTTTAAAATAAATAACAGTTTTCAGAAATATATTTTTTCATATCTGGCTTACTATAAGAAAATGAATTGTTAGAAGAGTTTTTAAAATTATATATTTATACCAACAAAAAATCTCCCTACAATGATTTTTTTTCCACTTCTCCATTTCTTTTTCTTTAACTTTTTATTATCGAAAGACTCAAACCTACACAAAAATAGAAAGAAAGTATTCTAAATCTCATGTACCCATCATCCAGTTTCAACAATAATCAACATGACCAATTTTGTTTATTTATACTTCAACCCACTTCCTTCATTCACCATCAATCTCTTCCTAATATAAGCTCATCTCCACCCAATACTGTCTCATCCCTGCAAAATTATTTTGAAGAAAATAATAAACTTTATTTTTCATAAATATATTAACATGTTTCTTCAAAAATTAAAACCTCTCTGAGAGAGGAGAGGAGGCATCTTAAAGTAAAAAAAGATGCAAAAGAAAGGGTCTGTAGAAAAAACTGAATCAGCAGGTTAAAATGGCTCTCTCTTCCCCCATTCCGTTCTATGCTCTTTAGTTAACATGTTTTCCACAGCTGCATCACCCCCTCAAGGATTCTCCAGCCCCTTCTCTATCTCTGTAGCTGTGTAGGAATGTCAAAACTGTGGAACTGTTTGTTGTGTTACAGCGAGAGCTCAGCCTTTGGATAAGGAACCCCCTGAGCAGGCGCCGACATCAATGAATGTTGCTCCCTGTCTGTAAGCCTAGGAGTCCCATCTCTCTGTTCAAGAATCCGATAAAGGTGCTGATAACACCAAGGTCTCAGATTCTACAAAATAAACAACCTGTAAGACCAAAGGTCTGGAAATTCCTCCACTGCAGCCCCCCACCCGAAGCTCTGAGTAAGGAAGGACATGTTAAAGCTCGGACAAAGGAATCACAAGCCCATTGCACGAACATTGTGAGGGTATATAGCTGTAAGAAATCTAACCAAGGGGAGCTTGTGCTTTGGGTCTGTTGAATGCCCCACACTCTCAGCCAGCAATAAATTCTCCTTCCTCCAAACAAAGTTGTCTGAGCGTCCGAATTCCTCCGTCGGGTGTTGCTTCCTGCAACACTCAAAAATATCTATAATACCCTCATTACACCAAAAATAAATTAATAATTCTGTACTATCATTCAATATCTAGTGAATGTTCAACTTTTTAAAAAATTTTCTTTTGGCTTTCCTTTTTGGTCTTCCTTTTTTATTTATCTGTTTTTCTTTCCTTCCTGTTTTCCACCGCTTTTCCAATTGCTCTCCCCGCCCCCCCTCTACACACACACACACACACACACACCCCTTATTGTTTGAATCCAAATCCAAATAAGGAGCATACATTGCAATTGGTTGAAATATTTTAAAGTCCTTTCAACCTATTTTAATATGAATATTTTTTCTTTGTAGCTATTTGTTGAAGAAATAGTTATTTGCTCTGAAGAGTTTCATACCATGTAGATTTTACTCACTGTGTGCAGATGGTGTCATCTAAAATGTGGCACTCTCTCCTATATACATCTATATTGGATGTAATCCAGAGGCTTAATCTGATTCTAGGTCACCATTTAAGACTTTTTAAAAAAGACTTTTAAGAATGAATCTGTTTGTCTCTGTTTTTGTGATGTTAGCTGCCATTGATTCTCCTTAATACCTAGATGTGTTAATTCAGTAGGGGTTACGAAATAATAATGCTCCAATAGACATCTCCATTTATTCTCTATAATATATTTCTATAATACAAACATTCTCTCATCTACTACTTGATTACAGAAAGGTACAGTTTGAGAGAAAGGCAAAATAAATCCTGGGATATTTTTCTGTATTTTTTGTTTTTGAAAATAGTTAATTAGTTCTCTGCCATCCTGTGTAAGATGACCAATTAGGTTTTCTATTTTTTGAGTATCATTATAAATCAGTAGATATTTGATTTGTTTGAATCCTTAATGATGTTATTATCCTTTATGATATTAAAATTTTCCCAGTTTTGATCAGTAGAACTTAAATTGACTCCTGAATACCTCGATAGTTTTTGATAGCTTCCTTGTTTGTTAGTGTGGAAAGATTCATCTTGTATATTTTTTGCTCTGGATCGTGAATGAGTCATTTCGTCAAGAAGTCTTATTTTGTTTTGAGGGAAGATAGTACTCGCAGAAATGAGGAACTCACTTATTGTTCTTAGAATTTTTCGGTGGACAAAATTGCTATTTTTGAAGATAAAATAGTTCCTGGGCTCATAAGAACACTTCCAATTCTAATTTATAACAATAGAATTTTTTCTTAACCTCATCAATCATGGATCTTTATACCCTTTCTCCCATGCTAAATATCTTGGTTCTCAAAAACAATGACACGGTTACTCTCTTTTTAATGCATAAATATACAGACACTAATTCATGGTATGATTAGGAAAAATACTTTAAGAGCAATTTACAGTCTGTTAGTCCTTAGGGTATATCCCATTAAAGTACAGAGTTGAATTGCTGTATTTTAAAGTCACTTGGAATTGTTCTTGCATTTGTTTTTATTGTTGCTATAAAAATTTACAAACGTAGAGGCTTAAAACCAGACTAAGTTATTATCTTACAGTTCTGTAGGTCAGAAGTTCAATATTGAGCTAAAATCAAGGTGTTGGCAGGGCCGATTTCCTTTCTAGAGGAGAATCCTTTTTTTTTTTTTTTGCCTTTTCCAGCTTCTAGAAGCTGTTCACCTTGCTTGTCTCATGTCACCCTTCCTCCGTTTTCAAAGCCAGCAATAGATAATTGAATCTACTCACATCGCCCTCTGAACAAAGCTGGGAAATGTTCTTCATTTTTAGGATCTCATGTGGCCCCAACAAATAATTGAAGATAATTTCCTTTTCCCAAGGTTTGTATCCTAAAGTCATATCTGCAAAGTCCCTTTTGCCATGTAAGGGAACTCATAAACAGTTTCTGCTGAGTAGGGCCTGGACATCTGTGAGAGAGGGCCGTTAATATGCTTATTATTGTTTCTCTTTCCGAGTCTATGCCACCAAATGCACAAACAGTTTAATTTGTTTCATCTTCAGGGATTATTTATCTAGATAAGCAATATTTTTGTAAAATATGTTCAGGATTTTAAAGTCAAATCTACAAAACAAGATATAATCAAATAAGTCTATTTTATATTCTGTAAAAATGTTTTAGCTATTTAATGGTGTATCTTTCCATTGGTTTATTATTAATATAATGTATTGCATATATTAATGTGCATATGTATTTTAAATTTTATTTTATTAGTTTTATTTAGCAGTACACTGGTTAAACATTTATACAGTTAAAAAATGATCCCCTAATTGCTCTTTCTCTCCTCTGGCTCTCTACATAGCCATTATATTAATGCTGACTGAATTCCCTCTGCCATGCTCCCCATACCTGTGCCCATAGTCAACTACTAATTTGTACTTTAATCTATCACCCCATTCATGTATATTTATATTCTTCTTATATTTTTTAGATAAAGAGTAGCATACTATGCACACTTTACTAAACATTTTTTTACTCAACATTATATATTGGTATTACTCCTTCATAGATTACAGTTAGTCCTCGTTCTTTAATACTATTGCATAATACTTTATTGTGTGGATGTTTATGTTTTGTCCAACTGGTACTCTCTTAAGGGGAATTTGATTGTTTCTAGGCTTGTACTAATCCAAATAGTGCTGCAGTAAATAGTACAGCCTTTTTATACTTTGGCTAGTATATCTTTGGGCTTAATTCCAAGATATGAGATTGTGAAAAAAAAAAGTACATACATATGTAATTTGATTATTTTATTTTTTATTTCAACTTCTCTTTCATAGAATTTGTAATATTTTACATGTCCTACGTCAATAGATGTGGTCCATAAAGCATGAATCTCTGAACTGTGTTTGTAAATAATAGCTCTGAAATTTGGGACAGGAAACTTTCATACAAAGAGACAAATAGTAAATATTTAAGTTTTGACTGGTAATCTAGCCTCTGTTGCAGTTACTTAGTTTTGCTGTTGAAGTGCAAAATTAGCTGTTGATACCATGCAAATGAATGAGTGAAACTATGTTTCGATAAAATTTTACTTTATAAAAACAGGAAGCAAGCTGGATTTGGTACATTGCAGTATGTTGACATCTTCTCTAAAATACATATTTTAAAAAGTATTTTAAAGTAAAATATCTAGACATTCCTTTCTTACAAAGCGGATTTTTGTTGAAAAATTAAAACTTCACACTGCAAGCATTTGAGTAAATGATTTAATTTCTGTTCAGCAAAGAACAGAACTTAAACAGGCTTCATAGACTCTTAGAAAAAACGAGATGCCTAACACCTCTCAGATCTGAAATGTGTCTTTCTTTCTCTGTAAAAGTGTCTTTATCGATTAACTATCTCAAACATATTTCTTTAAATATCTCAAATCCATACTGAAGAGTTTTGGCTACCTATTGTCCACAGAACATATAACAATGACTAGAAAATCAGTAAGTCTGTGGCCTGTAATACTGACATCCTAATTTATGAGTATTTTATTTTAGAGAAAATAGAAATTTCTGATGAGCCATTAAAGATTAAGTATATCTGGTTTAGTCTCCAGTTCTCCATATGACTGCCTGTACAAGGAATTATCTGGACTTTATTGGAATGTTTCCAAAGTTACGCAAGGAGCTAAATGAGATGGCAGCCCATTTTGTGGTAACTGTTAGAATGTAATGACCTAGAATTTGTTGAAATCAGTTTACTTATAATTTTATTCATATAGAGACTAATGTCTAGATTTCACATGATACATATTGTTCTTCCTTCTGGCAGTACTTTAAATATAGTAATTTGAACTGACTGCAATCATAAATTACAATTTTTTTTCTGATACTCACTAGAGCTTTCTATATTACTCAGTTTTGCTAGTTGAATTAAATATTACATGAGACCATATGTTGTTTTCTTAAACTGTTTATTTCAGCCAGACTGGCATCACTGTCCTTAAACATTATATTCATATTTGTAATTTCAAGCTTTGGAAACTACTTCATTGCTGAGTAAATGTTTTCCATCCCAGCTCTAACTACCATCCTTTCCACCTTACCTTTCATTGAGAACTTGTACTGTTTCAGAGATTATGTTGAGCACCAGAAACTTAGTAAGTAAGGAATACTTGCTTTTTTTTTTTTTTTCAAATAGCGTGAAGAGTAAGAGACGTGAACAAGTCAATATGATATAGTAAATGTTAACAAAGATGCATGCAAGGAGCACCATGAAAGACTGTGGAGGTCTTACAGTGAAGGTCATGATGATTGGTCTCAAAGAATAAGTATAAATTTGCTGATATGTTACATGAACAAAGTCAGGTAGACTAAAAGAAGAGCATAATATGACAATGGAATTTCAATATTTTCCAGTTCCGGCAGGAAAAAGCTAGGTTAAAAATTTTTGGATTCAGATTTTTGTTTTATTATCTAGCTTTTTTTCAATTTGGATAAATCACTTAACTATTATAATAGTTTATATATATATTTCATAGCAGACTTTGGTATAAGGTTTAAGACTGTAATCTCGGGGTAAACACTACAACCATAAGTGCCATTGGCGAGTATTCTCTGGGCAAATGGGAAATGAAATACGTATGTGTGTGTGTGTGTGTATCAAGTTCAAATAGGTTGAACTTAAAGGAATCCACAAGAAGACACACTATAAATTGTTAAAAGACAAAGAAAAACAGAAAATCTTGAAAGCAGCAAGAAAGAAGTAATGCATTATATACATGGGATCCTCAATAAAATTATTAGATTTTTCATCAAAAAATTGTAGCTGAGAAGGCAGTGGGATAATTTATTCAAAGTGGTCAAAGGAAAAAAACGTCATTTCAGAATTCCATATCTGTCAAAACCATCTTTCAAAAGTGAGGAAGAAATTGAGACATTTCTAGATAAACAAAAGATGACAGAATTTGTTATCACTAGACATGTCCTGCAATAAATGCTAAAGAGAGTTCTGCAGGTTGAAATGAAATATCACTAGACAGTAACTAAATGCTGTGAGAAGAAATAAAGATCTTAGTAAAAGTAAATACATAGGCAATTATAAAAGCTAATATTATTGGTACAATGGCTAGCTACTCCAGTTTACATTGAGACTAACACATGAAACACACACACACACGTACTTGTCTGAAAGCTAGTACATTGATATATAACTCCACATTTTGTTCTCTACATAATTTAAAAACTAATGCATTAAAAATTGCTAGTTTATGTTTTCAGACATCTAATGTATAAACATGTTGATCTGTGACATCTACAATAATAAAAAGGGTGGGAACAGGACTGTAAAGGAGCGAAATTTGTGTATCTTGCTGAAGTTAAGCTGGTATAAATTTAAATTAGAGTCATAACTTTAGCATGTTAAATGTAGTTTTTGTAGTAACTACAAAGAACATAGTTACTTAATATGCACAAAAGGAAATGAGAAGAGAATTTAAAATGTTCACTGTAAAAAATTAATCTTAAAAGAAGACATAAGAAATTAAGGACAAATATGATATAAAGCTTTAAAAACAAATAGCAAAATGACAGATGTGAGTCCTTCTTTATCGGTAGTCATTTTCAATGTAAATGTATTAAACTCTCCAACAAAAAAGAGGTTGGCAGAATAATTTTTTAAATGACATAACCATATGCTGCTTATAAGAGTCACTTTAGTTTCAGAGACATAAATTGGTAAAAGTGAAGAGGTGGAAAAAGATAGTCCAAGCAAATAGTAACCAAAAGAGAGCAGAAGTGGCTATACTAATATCAAACAAAATAGACTTTAAATCATAAAAATTTGCAAGAGAGAAAAGGAACATTATATCTTAATAAAATAATCTAGTATAGCAAAAATATATAACAATAATAAGCATTAATAAACCTAAGAACAGACCATCAAAGTATATAAAGCGAAATTGACAGAATTGAAGAGAGAAATAGATGTTACTACAAAAATAGTTGGAGATGTCAATACCTTATTCTCAATAATGGTTAGAACAAACAGGCAGAAAGTAAGTGAGGAAGTAGAATTCTGACTGAATAACAATAAATAAACTAATTTTAATAGACATGTGCAGAACACTCTATGATAACAATAGGATACATATTCTCAAATGCACATGGAATATTTTTAGGATAGATCATATGTTGGATCATAAATTAAATCTTAGTAGATTTTAAAAAGATAAATATTGTAGAAAGTATCTTCTCTGACCACCATGAAATGAAGTTAGAAATCAATAACAGAAAGAAAACTGAAAATTTCATAAATTTTTGGAAATTAAATAACATACTCTTAAACAACTAAGGAATCAAAGAAGAAATCAAAATGGAAATTAGAAAATACTTAGAGACAAATGGAAATAGAAACACACCATATCAAAATTTATGGGACACAGAGAAAGCAATGTTAAGGTGGATTTATAGCTACAAACATATTAAAAACAAAAAAGATATCAAATTAACAACCTACCTTTACAACCTAGAGAACTAGAAAATAAAGGACAAGCTAAACCCAAAGTTAGCAGGAGTAATTGGAATAAAGAATAGGAAAATAACAGAAAATCAATAAAATCAAAAGTTAGTTTTCAAACAGATCAACAAAATTGAGAAGATTTTAACTAGATTGACTAAAAACAAAGAGAAGACTGAAGGTACTAAAATCAGAAATGAAAGTGATAAAATTAGTACTGATTCATCAGAAATAAAAAGGATTATAAGAGACTATATGAACAATTGTATACCAGAAGATTGGATAACCTAGATAAAACGGTCACTAAAACTATCAAATTAAATCACAAAGAAATTGAAAATCTAAGTAGACATACCTAGTAAAGAGTTGAGCATATTAAAAAGATTATGATTAAATGTGATTTATTTATGGTATGCAGAGATAATCCAACATATAAAAATTAATCAGTGTAATGCATCATATTTATAAGGCAAAGGGGAAAAATCAACATAATCATCTCAATAGATGCAGAGAAACTATTTGACAAATTTAATATCATTTTATAATAAAACAATACCCAACAAACTAGAAATAGAAGGAAACTGCCTCACATAGTAAAGCTATATATGAAAAATTTATAGCAAACATCATACTCAATAGTAAAAGACTGAAAACAAGGCAAGGATACCCCCTTTCACCACTCCACATAATATTGAAAGTCCTAGTAAGATAAATTAGGCAAGGAAAAAAAATGTATATTGGAAAGTAAGATATAAAATGATCTGTTTACTAATGATATTATCTTATATGTAAAAACCCATAAAGATTCCACACAAGAAAGCTATGAAAACTAATTTTAAAATACAGCAAAATAGCAAACTACAAAGTCAAAACACAAAAAATCAGTTGTATTCCTATATACTAACAGAAAAATTTGAAAAGAAACAAAAAAATTCAATTTTTAATAGTACCAAAACAAAATAAAATACTTAGAAATTAATTTAACCAAGGAAGTGAACTACTTATACAATGAAAACTACAAAACAGCTTAAAAATTGAAGACATAAATTAATGGAATAATATCACATGTTCATAGACCAAAAGTCAATGTTAATATGTCAAAACTACCCAAAGCAATCTACAGATTCACTGCAATTCCTATCATTATTCAAATGACTTTTTTTTTCTGAAATTAAAAAAAAAAAATCATTCTAAAACTCATATGGAAATAAACAGGACCCCAGATAGCTATAATAATCTTGGAAAACTAAAAATAAAGTTGGAAAACTCATAATTTTTTATTTCAAAATTTACTACAAAGCTATAGGAAATCAAAATTGTATGATGCTGGAATACAGAAAGACAGACTAATGATATAGAATAGAGAACCAAGAAAGAAACTCTAACATATAGTCAAATGGTTTTTGACAAGAGTTCCAATAGCATTCAATGAGGAAAGGTCAGTCTTTTCAATAAATGATCCTTAGAAAACTGGATTTCCACATAAAAAGAATAGTTATACACTTATCTAATACCATATTAAAAATTTATTCAAAATGGATCAGACTCCTAAATGTAAGAGCCAACAACTGTAAAACTCTCAGAATAAAACAAAGGGCAAAAACTTCACAACATTGAATTTGGCGATGATTTTTTGAATATGATACCAAAAGCACAGGCGACAAAACCAAAATTAGACAAATTTGACTTCATAAAAGTTAGTAACTTTTTTTCATCAAGGGAACTATCAACTAAGTGAAAAAGTAATCTGCAGAATGAGAAAAAATATTTGAAATCCATATATCTGAAGAGATTAATATCCAGAATATATATAAAACTCAAAAAACTAAACATAAAATTTAACAACCTGATTCAAAAATGGGCAAATTACTTGAGTAGACATTTCTTCAAAGAAGATATGTGACTATTCAATAAGCACACAAAAAGATCAACATTACTAATTATTAAAGAAATGCAAATCAAAATACAATGAGATATCACTTCACATCCATTCAGATGACTACTATAAAAAAAAATGAAAATAATGTGTTGGTGAGGATGTGGAAAAATTGGAACCACTGTGCACTGTTAGTGGGAATATAAAATGTCATAGCTACTGTACAGAATGGCAATTCCACCTAAAATTAAAAATATAATTCTCATATGATCCAGCAATTCCAATTCTAGTTATCTACCCAAAAGAATTAAAGTAGAGTCTCGAAAAGATATTTGTTCCCATGTTCAAAGGAATATTATTCTCAGTAGCTAAAATGTGGAAGCAACCTGTGTCCATTGACAGGTAAATGGATAAGCAAAATGTGTATACATACATGAAATATTATTCAGCCTGAAAAAGAGAGCAAATTCTGACATATACTATAACATGGATGAAACTTAATATTATGGTAAATGAAATAAGCTAGTCATAAAAAGAAAATAATACCTAGTTTTACTTATTTAATACATCTAGAGTAGTCAAAATCACAGAAAATAGAACGGTGGGTTGTCAGGGACTGGAGTAGGAGGAAATGAGGAGTTATTGTTTAACAGGTGTAGAGTTTAAATTTTAAAGATGAAAAGAGTTCTGGAGATAGATGATGGTGATGGATGCACAATGATATGAATGTTCTTAATACCACTGAATTATATGCTTAAAAATGGTTAAGATGCTAAATTTTATGTTATATATATTTTATCATAAGTAAAAAAAAAAGAAAAAAGTACTGCTTTTTAAAAAAAGAATTAATATACCATTCTAAGTAACAAAACAGAAAGTATATAAAAATAATTTAAATTACAGTATGCTGTTATTTAAGGAAATATATATCTTGCAACAGCTAAATGTTAAGAACTCTAATCTATAAAAGCAAGTATTCTACCTCTTTTGTTCATTACTATACATATTTTGTCAAAGCATAGTACTTGAAATATAGCAAGTTCTCAAGAAATATATATTTAATTAATTGAATATAATTTGGAACAGTTAATATAATTTATACATTAATTAAACAATCTGGGAATTAAAAATCTATGAGTACAAGTACATTATTATGTGTTTGAGTTCATGTTTACAAATGTTAATATTTTGTATGAGTATAGTTCATATTACACAATGTAAAACTATAATTCATGTTTAGTAAGCTTCCGCTCTACTTTTTCACAAGTATATCCAACTACCAAAACATTAATTCTCCACATACTTGCAAGGCAAGTGATATAGTAGTTTGCTTTGTTTTCACTTGTGTGTGTTAAGTGTCATTGAGGAACTTCTCACCCCTCCTTTCACTGTTTCTCTCCAACTCCTGTTTTCACTTACTTTAAACCTACTAAATAGTTTTGAGTTTAAAATGAATCCCTTGGAAATACCAATTGCTGAGTCATATCTCAGGAGTCATGATCTGTGTCACATTTTCTAATATTGCCTCCATGGATTAGAAATGCTGACTCTTTTGTTTTTTAATTAAAAATGTCTTTTTAGGTAACATGATCTGTAGTTTAGTGATACTTATCATAGGGAAAACATGATATAAAAAACTGGAATTTACAGTTCATAAGTGCTGAGGGTTAGCCTTGAGGGTATAATGTTAAATTCCCAAATAATTTAAAAGCTAGAAACTTCCCAGTCAGCAGAACAGGACAATGGTCTCCAAGGAATTCTGAGTTACATTTCACTCTTATCATTTAGTTAGTACTTTCTTTTGTCAAGGTAAGCAAAGAGAAGCACATTTACACTAATGCACTTTTGTATATGGATTACAATTTGAACAAATTTAATTGCTGCATTAGTCAAAACAGAATTTATATTTCAAATTTGACAAAGTAAAGAAAACTAATTGGCTTATTAATGCTTTTTTTAAGACACAATATTTTTATCTCTGACATTACACTCTGATGATACAGTTATTATTAAAACTGACTTTAACAAAGACATGCTAATGATGAGTTCACTGAAGCTGCATTAGAGCAAAAATAAGCAATCTGTATCTAACTTTATGCTGATGATACAGTGGGAAATATGTTTGTTTAAAAGACCATCTGTTATTTCCAGGCATTTATATGGAATTCTATGGTGTATAGCAAAACTATCGTGACTGTAGTCTAAAAAAAAGACATGTTATTAATAAAAGTAGAGCCCACATCTGCACTTAGATATTTGTTAAAGAACTGATTTTGGCAAGCTATTTATTTGAAATGGCATTGGTTGCGTTTGAGTGGCTTATTTATTAACATGTATGTGCCTTATTAACATATTAGGCTTTCATCAAGATCATTTTTTAAAACTAAATTAAAGTATAACAGGATAATAAAACTTTGGCTTATTCTAAAGCTCTTAGGTATATTATAGAGAATATATTTTTTTTCATGAGGCTTTAATTTACTTCTCTGAAAAATGAAAGAGTTCATCTCTAAGATCTTATATGAACTATAAGGTTTTGTGATCCAGAGTATTATTGAAAAAAAAAATGCATTTTTTTTGAGTTCCCAGGAAGCCATTTTAGCATTATATAGTATACCATTCATCATTTTAGACATTTCTTTAGGAACAACTTATAAATGGTGATCTACAAAAAATAAATAAATAAATAAATAAAAACAAAAAACAACCTTTGAGAGTTTAATAACTAGTTTATAAATAGACACTCAATGTCTAATCACAAATTATAGATCTCTAAAGCTTATGTCCATGGAAGATCAGAGAACTGAGTAGATAGTCTTGATCTTTCTTGTTTAGATGTTTTTCTGCCAGGATCAGGGCCTGAAAGAGAAAACCTACTCAGTTTAGCAAAACCCAGTGTTGCAGAAGAAACTCTCTAGCATCAGTGTGCACTATTTTCCTATGGCATCCCTTTAGAAAATGTTGTGTGCACAGATTGCCCAGTCCAAGGGAAACCTGACTGGAGACCTCCATCCCAGTGTTTGTTGGCACTCTCCTGTAGCTAGCATCACTTTCCTCCTGCTTCATTATGCTGGAGTTCCCTAGTAGGGTAAGCAAATTATGTTATACTTGGAAGCTTACTACACATGCAAGTTCTGTCTGCATATTCTTTCATTTAAGTATATTTTTGCAATTTCAGACTATTTTTTTCTGTCTACTTATTGTCTCCAACTTTGTGAACAGTTTTCCTTAGTAGTTTAAAAAATATATTTTTCCTTAATAGTTTAAAAAATGTATTTTTTTCTATAATGTATTTAATGAAAAGAATTTTTGTATGTGACATCAACTTCATGGTTATATATATATAATTTATTTAAAATAGCTTTATTCTGTAATGGGTTGGTAATTGAGAAAAGAACTCCCTCTGCTACTACTGAATACATCAAAAATTGGCTAAGAAATTATCATCCTAAAAATATTAAATTTAAATGATAATTTTTCTTGTTTCTTTTTTAGGAGGGCATAAGGGATTTTTTCTTTTTTTTTTTTTTCTTGACAGAGAGAGACACAGAGAGACACAGAGAAACCAAAAGGGGAAACATATGCTCTTAGGATATGTTTCAGAAGTAGAAATCTCATTCCAATGTCTTGCTATAAAAAGCTGTGTTTTTAACACTTGTTTTTCTTTCTGTTTTTGCAGTTTTATTATTTGCGGCTATATATTTTATTGTTTTCTCCTCTCATTCTTACCAAATAGTTTAGTATAATAAATATTATCAGAATAATAAAAAACCTGTACATACTCAATTTCCAATGAAAACCAAAATTACTTGAGACATAAAGATATTGATCCCTTTAAAAAGGTGTGGGGGAGAGATCTTCCTCACACATTTTTTTTTTTTTTTTTTTTGGTCAACCTGGTGAGCAATTTGTGCACATGTGAGTTCATACAGATACAAAAGGTAAAGAGACGAGCAGGGAAAATAAATAAGCTGGAAGAGAAATTAATCAACTAAAACATATGTAGGACTTTCCATTAAAAAAAAAATGCGTTTTTTTTTTCTGTACTAGAAAATCTCAATGTTAGAGCTATTCTCTTTGTCTTAAACTCTCTATAATATGAATACTTCTTGGCTAATTAGAAAATATATTCTTATAATGAAAATGAAAGCACTTCTATGGTATCTTCAGTTTCATTTTCTACTTGATACTTGTAGAATGGAAACTAAGTTTAGGAGTAATCTTTCTTGTTCATTGGTTGAATTTTTATATAAAAGTATGAAAATGGTTCATTTCTAGAATATGAATTAATGTGAATTTTTTTGGTTGGAATAGAATATAGCAATAATAAAAGGCATTTCAACTGTGTAAGAAGTTAACAACCATTTTTTGATGTCTCCAATGATAGTGTTTATCAGTTCCAAATTCATTTTTATGATATAATACTGTTATTAGAAATGGCATAAATTTAAAATGATAGGTAATTCATATCTATTAGATTAAAAACTCATCTACTTATAAAATTATTACTATAGAGTATCTTACAGGTATTAAATTAAATTTCCTAATTTGTATTAGGTTTAAAGCTGTAAATAGCTTTTTATAATATATAATTGAGACTATAGAAAAAAGCATCCTATTAAAATAGAGAGATTTCTATTAACATGTAAGCTATAATTTTAGACATTGAGAGAAGACATAAGACAAGCAACATATTAGTGATATGTACAGTGTTGCTAAGTGTTTTTTTTCCAAAAAAACCTTACCAGAGAATCATAAAGGAGTATCAAATAATACTAGAATGAATAGCCCACATAGAACCATATTTTACAATTATTACAGATGTAATTGGATGAGAGATAATACAAAGAAAAACAACATTTTAATGTTGACTGAAGGAAATGCAAGTAAGCGCTTGCTTGTCAAATACAGAGATGCTTCCAACTCTAATTTAACACAATTGCAGAGGAAACAAGCCACTTAACTTGCATAAAAAATTGTATTAACCAACAAGCGCAACAGTGATTTAAATTCTAGAATTTAGCAAGTAAAGTCGAAGTCATTTACACCTTGAGGTTGGTTAATACTTGAATACTCTTGCCCTTTGGAATCTGTGAGAATATATTTTCATGGTTCCCTTGATTCTCCAACCACATCTTCACTATTGCTTTTTTTCTTTTTTCACTTTTGTGTAGTTGATTTTCAATTCTTGTCCTTAGCCTTCTTCTCTTGTTATCCATTTCCATGACTTCCAATTATCACTTCTATGCAAACAGTCCTCAAATATGCTTCTCTGTGAACCTGTTCTTTAACTACCACCCACATTTACTCACATGAATTTATTAAAAGTGCCCTACACATCCTGATGTCACCTCCAAAACGACTTGGACAAATCGAATTTCCTTATTATCTTTCCTCACAAACTTTCCCCTCTTCTTATGTTCTCTATTTGTATTTATAAACCACTATTCTTTTGATCACATATTTAGCATGTTGGAATGCAGGCTAAGTTCACTTTTTCCTTTCACATTTAATAATTTCCAAGGCCTATCATTGGTTATTACCATAAGACTCTCATCTTGTTAGGTAGACAGTCAGACATGAATGACAAGGAGAAACAAAAGAATAAGGGCTTAACCTAGAGACTGCCCAAAGAACACCTCAATAGTAGTAGAATGTGCACTAGGCAAAGTTATATAGCAGTCAGTTGTTAATCAAAATGACTTCCTTGCCAATCACCTAGGAATGCTTTTGGAACCACTCATCATAGCCCAAATATAAGGCAGACATTCCCGCTTCTGGGTCCTATTTGCCGTTCTGGGTTCTCTCTCTTTTTGGTGGCCTTTTGTGGCCTTTTTGCCCTTTTGTGGTCATTTTGATCCTTTGTGTTGGTTACAGTGCTAGGACCATATGCCTCCTTGGGGCATACTTTGTCTTTCTAAAGTATATTTTTAATAAAACTATTGAATCTCAATGGCCTGTGATTCTTCACTGTCAAAATTTGAAAAGGAACTGAGAAAAAATTCTAATGACATGTTCGTGCTGTCGTCATCCCTCTCCCTTCCCCCTACCATTGGGACAATACCGAACTCCAATCAGTCCCAACGGTGACAATCTCACTCCATTTTCTGTATTTCTACTGTCATGTGGCTTTTGATTCTATACCTTTAACTATTCTGACATATATGTACTACATATCTACAAGGTTTTTGACAGTGATAGGAAATCATACATTACCTTTCTCATTTGTTCCTAATGTGCTCTGGCTTTGCCTCATTGTCCATACGTTGCCTTAATCTATTGTCAGACTTTTATTCATTATTCCACCTTAACCTCTTGGCTGTGGTAATTGTATCCTATCTCTCTGGCTCTGAAGCAAAGCTCTTATTAAAGGGAGTTTGCTTGTAATTGCTCAACTCATATCACTGGGTGATGGATCAACCCCAGCAAATTTAGGCTTTTGTAGAATCTGCTCTGTATATCTCCCAGTAACACTGTGTAATTACATCTGTCAGACAAAACAAACAGGAAAGCTAATGACATGTTCAAAAACTTGTGGAGAAGAGGGCACTTGCTATCTGAATGTATTTACCCTGTGGACCCAGCAGCATGTATTCAGTGGAGTTCTCAAAGAAAGTTTCTTATCACTCTTCAAACCTTCTCTTTTCCCAACTCACAACCAAAATGACTTTCTAAAGTCATCAGCTATAGTGGTAAGAATGCAATATCTAAAGGAAAGCTTCTGATTTTCCATAAAAACAAAACAAAACAAAACAACAAAAAAAACAACTTCTGATATAGAGTTGATTATAGAAATAACTTTATTTTGTAACGGTAATACTAATTGAAGTCCTTTTTGTAAACTTCCTACCACTGATGCCTAATTACCCAATAATGCAACAATGATTATACAAATCAGTAAATGTTAGGTTAAATTGGTTGTAAGTTTTCTTTGAAAGCAATATTCAACCTTGTGTCTGCTCAGAATTTACCTTGTATTACTAATTTACTAAGGGTATCTACTGCCCAACTTAAGGCAATCAAGAAAACAGTTGAAATAGTAGTAAATAACTCAAGAGTAGTGATGAATTAATTAACAATTTTTAGAAAATTATTCAAATTTTGTTAGAAAAAGGAAGAACATTAGAATTCACAATCAGATTATATAACAATGAACAGCTCAAATGCAGTAGTTCTTGGCAAAAGAGATTTTGGTTTCAAGGATTATAGTAGATTTTGATGACCATTTATATTTGGTTTCCAACTTTTCAAAAGTCTTCCTGGGACTTAACACAGTAATGCTTAATTAACTCTGATGATCTTTAGCATACAAGATTTTTCTGCCAAATAACTCTTGCTTCTGAACAATATTAGATGTCCAATACTTTTCTGTAGAAATGTAGATGCTCAACAATCATTTGTTGAATAAGTTTCTGCTATGACAAGATATGTTCTCATCTCAGATTTATATATTTAAAAAAGTCTTTTTGTATACAGTGTCTTTCAAATTGATTCATCCATTAATAATTTGTACTATTTAGTTTTAGAATAATTTTAATTATTTAGAAAAAAATAAATGTTCGAACATTGGAGTAGTCACTTACAGTTATAAACAGAGAAGTCATTTAGGTTCCTGTGATATTGGAACCATAAAATGGTAATGGTAATAAATTTGAGAGTGAATGGATATTTTATTAATTTTTTTATTTAACACATACTTAATAAATGGCAGAGTGTCTTCACAATAATTGGTATAAACCCTTTAAACTAGAAATCTCTGAGCTATTCTATTTGGGAGCTTGCTTAATAGTTCAAATGATAATGGTACCCTCTATAGTGTCACTCAGTTTCTTTTCATAGTGACCATAGTTTACTTGGAGGTATATATTTATAATGACAAAGTCAACTTTGTGGGTGTGTCATCTGTGAGTCATTCAAGGCTCCATGCTCAGAAGGGCCCCATACTTGTTTTCATGTTCTGCTGTTGTCTTGAAATTCTTAATGTTTTTTGAACAAAGGGCCATGTATTTTATTTTGGGGATTTTCATGGAGATTTAAAAACAATTTGTGGAACTTTTCAGAATTTTGTATCATGCGATGATCTTTAAGAGAGAAATTAAATATGAAGTTTGTTCAAAAATTATTTGAACCTGGAACACATTACTTTTTTCTTTCAATGAGCATTGCAAAACAGAAACAAAATGACTTTCTAGAATAAGAGTTGTCCTCTCAATAAGGTGGGTCTATTGACAGTCTACACATTACACAGAAATGGACTTACTGGGCCACAGGGCCTACATGGCAATAGATTTACTGGATGCACATGAATTATAGCTCTTGTACACATTTCCACAGGAAAATGGAAGCTTCACTCTTACTCCTAGATAACCAGTACTTTTCAGAGACGCTGGTTTAAAAAATGACTCAGTAAATAATTTTTACACTTGCACAATTTTCGAGCTTTCTTCCTCCTTTTGTGAACATTTTGGCACCTGGCTCATCCTGGATGACTTAAACATCTCTATAGATAAACTTTGTAGTTTTTCAGTATTTTTAACCTCAACTCTTGTGAATTCCTTTAACATTTTACCTCACCTAAGCTACCACTTTCAAAGATAAACAAGAAACATCAAACTCGTATAATTCCAAAAAGCCTTGATTTATTGCACTATTCAGCCATAACCTACTATTCTACATGGCTTGTTCAAGTTCTCTGAACATTTTGACCTCTTCAGAGCCTCCTGCCCATTCAAGCCCTTGATTTCTTCCAGATGGTCATCCTTATCTCTTTCTCCCTTTATCTTTTTATATAGTTTAGAGTTTATTAATTTTTTACAATGTCCACCATACTCTTATTAATAATTTAAACTCCCCTGTCCTTTTGTCTTTTCACCTACCTACTTGTAAAAATTATAATTCTGGTTGAACTCAACTATTCGCTTTCTCTATATATGCCTGTGAGCAGTAAATATTTTCAGAAAAGATTAATAAGGGAAAATAACAGCACAATTAATCATTATAAATTAATAATTTCCTGTCACAGTTGAAATCTCTACATTGCTCAAGAGTCTTTCTATCTTCCTTTGGTCAATTTGATTTAATTCCCAAAATGTGTGATGATTATTTCAAATTTTTTTAAATTAATCTTCAACCTGGCCCCCTTTTACTCACAATCTTTTTAATTTTCATCTAATGAATATGCCTCCTAGTTTACAGGAGGAAAATAGAGGGAGGTTGCTATTAAATGGAAACTACAACTTTCTTTCCATAAGCTTTTGTAACAGTTTTATATCTGTACGCATTATATCCTCCTTGCAGATGTCATAACAAGGGAGGTATTCCCTTTTCTTACTTGCAGCCACTTCCTCTAACTGTGCTTCCTCAACCTGGCTCACCTGTTAAGAAACTAGACCATGTTGATTATGTCTGCTCCCTCCTATATATTCACACTTTCTCTGGGTCATTCCTAAGTAGATTCAAATGATAAATTATAGTAAATTAACAACAACAAGAAAAAAATCCATTAACACTGAAAAGAACCTATCTTTGAATCCACAAGTTCTTCTAGTTGCCACTCTGTTTCCCTCCCACATTTTACAGTAAGACATCTCAAAAGAATTTCTTGTACTAATTGTCTCTGCTTATTATCTTCTCACCCCTCCTCAACCTGTTCTGAGTTGACTTTCACTGATATTACTCTACTAAAATAATTATCAAGTCATCAGTGATCAATATCCTTAAATCGATGGTAATTTTTTCGACCTCATCCTTATTTGTCAGCAGTGTTTGACACATTGATAACTTTTTCATTGAGGCATTCTCTCTCTCTCTCTCTCTCTCTCTCTCTCTCTTTTTCTTTTTTGGCATTTCAGAACATATCCTAATTTTTCTTCCATCTCTCCGCCTGAGGTTTTTTTACCTTTCCATGCAGTCTAATTTTTCTCTGTTTAGCAATTAAATTTTGGAGAATCTCAATCTTTGTCTTAAACCTTTGTTTCAATTATTTATAAAGCAAACCATCTTCCAAACTCTATGCCTTAGTAGCACAACTCATTTCCCATGATTCTGTGTATTGGTTGAATAATTCTTTCTCCTGGTTATCTTGGGCTCACTCATGTATCTTTATTCATCTGGTAAGTCTGGACTTATAGAGTAAGAGATGACCTCACCCTCATGTCCAGAGCCTTGGCAGAAATAGGTGAGTTTCTGGAACTTTTCTCTCCACATGGTCTCTCATCATTCAGTAGTTCTACTCATACTTCTTTACACAGAGTCTATATCTGAAGAGAGCAAAGGTAGAAGTTACAATATATCTTGATGTTTAGGCTCTGGAACTTATACAAAGTCATCTTAGTCAAATTTTGTTGCTCAAAACAATTCACGATGCCCATCAAATTCAAAACGATGTGGAAATGTACTTTATCTCTTGATAGGCGGAGTAGTGATATCACAATGCTAGAGAGTATAAACACTGGGAGTTAAGACTTATTGTGAACCATTATCACCCTCTTCCACAGATCTCCTGTTTTCAATATATGCTCTCTCCTACTGAGTTGTAGACCTATCTTATTTTGTTTGGCAAATACTTATTGAGTATTTACCTTTTTTCCAGGCACTATTCTAGATTCTGGGGATTAGATGTAAACAAGACAAAACAATTGCTATTCACTTTGAGCTTAAAATTTAGAGGGGGTGAAAAGATATAAATAGGTAAAAGCTTTGTAAAATAATTTTAAATGGAAATAAGGGCTAAGAGAAAAATTAAATAGGACTTAGTAATATTAAATTACTATTGAGAAAAAAATCAATCTTGGGAATCTGCCCTGGTGGAGATTTTAAGATGGAACACTAAGACTTGGCTCTGTATTTCCATATGGGAGAGTTGCAACAGTGCCACTCTGGCCTTTCTCGAGCTTCTTACTCTCACTCCCTCTTCTTGCTCATAGCCCCACACAGAAGTAGGATTTGACTTATCTTAGTTTGGGAAAAGAAACTGGGCAGTGTAGTTTCACATACGAAAAGAAGGTATTTGTTCTTTTATGCCTCAAAATTTTATAGGATAAGACTATATATAAAAGTCTGTGATTGTGCACTCTGTGTATGAGTGGCTAAGTTTAATTCTGGGATGCAGAATTAGCAAACAAACTTGTCTCCAGGCTCGAGGCATATTCCCAGTTAGTTTTAGCAGTAATAGAAGTACTTTTTTGATTTCCATCTATCTCACTCTCCAGTCCATGAGTTGGTTCTGAATTTGAAAATTAAAGAGATGAATGTCATTTATTTGATATTCTAATATGCCAACACAAACATTTTCATTAATATCTTTAATGTAAGAGTTTGCCAAAGATGTGAAAAATGACTCTTCAATATGGTTGTAGCAAAGGTGCCACAGTCTTAAAAATTACATGACAAAATTGAAATATCCATGTGCATCCCCTAAATGTATGGTACTCTTCCCATATTTCCAATGACAGTGAATAGAGATACTATTCATACAGTAGTATAGGTCAGAGCCTACAATTCATTCTTTTTTTTTAAATTTTATTTTCCTTCTCTTTAATTCCTGTCCCCGCTTTCCACCCCTGACCCATGGATGTTGCCATTTCCCCTTAAGAACTGGATCTCTGAAGGCAGGGTGTCCCCTCCCATATGCTTGCTGCGTGCACCCAGGGCCTGCTGCATCTGGGGTGTGGTCTGTGGCTCCACCTGGGGTGCGAACCCAGGACCTTCTGCATGCAAAGCAAACGTGCTAACCACTACGCTATGGAGCCACCCTTACAATTCATTCTTGATACTATTTTATTCTTCATGATCTATTTATCTTGCTAAAGCCTACAAGTCTTATCTTCTAAAAACTCTTGAATCTAATGATCTCTTTTATTTACACTTCAACCACCGAAGATCATTTTGTCATTAGCTCTTGACTTAATTTATTTTTTGAATACATATTTCCTGTATCTAATTTTTATATGTCAGTTAAAGTAATTTATATCACTCCCTACTGTTTCTTATATTTTTCTTTAAGAATATTGCCATTATTTTATGATAAATGCTCAAATCCATAACTTGATTGAGATGGCATAAATGTTTACCAGTCTATCAAAATTTTTGTTTTCCTTTTTTATAATGTAGACTTGTCAAGGCAATTACCTCACATTGGATTACATTTCTCAGTTTTCTTTCCTTTGTTTTCCTAGTTCTCACTAATGGAATATGAATGGAAGTAATAATTATCCTTTCTAGCTCAGAGTTTTAGGAAATCACTGGAGTTTCTCAATTCTCTCTTTTGCCTTCTGAAGATGCAGACAGATCTAAGATTGCAGGGATGGCAGAATCACAAGACAGTAGCAGGTTGGGTCCTAAATCACCCCCTGCAAAAAGCCATCCACTATACACAGTTATTATATTAGACTTTCATATAAATGAAAAATAAACTTCATTATGCTTAGCCACTGATATTTTGGGATTTGCATATTTGAGTAGCTAGTATTATTCTAGCTTATATAGCCTACATGGTCTAAGATAGTCTAGCATATTTTATCCCTGAAGACTCACTTTGTATTACTTTCTTTCGTCTCACTATGTTCTCTTCATTGGGCTTTATTCAGTTTGTTGAATGTTTTATTTTATCACAGGACCTTAATACATGATATTCCTTCTGCCCGGAATGCCCTTTAATATCTTTATGAAGCTTACTTCCAGGCATGAGTAGCAGACAGACAGTGGCCAGCCCAGATATCCTAAGATCATTTTTTTACCATTTCTGTGCACTTCCTCAACTTCTTTCTATATATTTTGCATCTAAGAGGCCACATCTGATATTTTCTTTAAAGGATTGCCTTTAACCAAACACTAGTTTGACTTTTGCCTCCTTTCTTCTCCTGCTTTTCCCACTCTTGTGAGTACTCTCTTAATAAATCACTTGCACAAAAATACTCATCTCAGGATCTGTACTTTGATGAATCTGATCTAAAGCAGCATCTCTTGGATCTCAATTTAAATATCACTTACTCGGGGCCACTTTCCCTGATGTCCAAAAAGATAATGTTCTCTATATCAGGGGTCTCCAACCCCTGGGCCACGGACCAGTGCCGGTCCCATTAGGAACCGGGCTGCACAGCAGGAGGCGAGCAGCGGTCAAATGAGCCAAGCTTCATTAGTATTTGCAGCCACTCCTCAACATTAGCATCGCCGCCCCAGCTCCACCTCAGATCATCAGGCATGAGATTCTCATATAAGCACCAGTCCTTGGTGCCAAAAGAGTTGGGGACCACTGCTCTATATGATGCTTTTATGATATTGAGAATTCGACTATAGGAAGTATTTTGTTTTCGCTTAGTGCCTGGCATAAAGTTGACTCACAGTAAATACTGAATGAATAAATGGAGCAAAAAAGAGGGAAGAAAGGACTCAAAGAGAGAGGATAGTGTTCCCATTAGTGATGGCATAGAAGAAGGCTAGCTTTATAAAAAAAAAGAAATTCACTGTAATGTTTTCAAAATTTTTAATCTCTCATTCCAATTGGGGAATCAAATTAAACTCCAATCAACTTAAAAATTACAGAAAATGATATAGAGGAGTTATTTTTGGGGGGTGTTTATCATTTCAAGTATTTCATTAACTACTAACAACCAGTTGACTTTTTTCCTCCACAGGGTCAAATTAGAATTTCCTATAAGCTGTCAACAAAAGCACCCTAAATAATTCCTCTATATGAATAGTCTTTATTCAATTAATGGTTATTTGTTGAGCTCTATTTTGCCCTAGGCATTTTGTTAGCCATTAGAAAGAAATACAGGAGTAACATAGTTACGCATATTCCTTAGCTTAATGAGGCCTTAAATATAACAGTAATTTGAAAGTTATATGTTTAATTGTAACTGTTCTAAATTCTTGAATATGTGATGATTATGTAAATATTAGAACTCCTCAAAGATACATATGCCTACAATGTTATCGTGGTGCTGATTGGAGTGATATGAAGGCTTTCTGATTTTCTATTTTGCTGTTTTTGAGCTCCTGGTCCTTTGCAAATTAGCCTCTAAGAATAGCTTATTACCAGAAATGTCTCTGGGTCAGTTTACACTCTCCCAATCCCCTGTAATAGATACTGTGCTGGAAAGCTGGAATGAGCAGGGATTAGAAAGAGATTTATATTTGTGTACAGGCCTTTTTAGGGAACAGTTGAGACTCCTAATGGAAGACAAAGTAGAAATGTTTTGGAGGTATGCACTTATCTGTAGACCTGGGAGAGCCACCTGAGATTGCAAAAGCAGTGGAAGGCCAGGAGGGGTTGATTGGAATTCTTAATGTTGAGGCATGAGGATTAGGCTATCCAAGACCTTATAGAATTTGCAAAGGTAGGGCAGTCTGACAGCAGCAGAAATTTTACTCTGTAGAGCGGAGTTTGCCTGAGGTGATGTGAAGCAGCTGAGCAAGGAAATCTGCTGTGCCTAGAGATTGCAGTGTGGGCAATCCACCTGTGAATAATCAATTTTTGGCTGATGACTGTATATGCCGCTGGGTGTTTTTGAAATACTCATTTTTACTAGGATAGGTTCTCATAATAATTAGCTGTTCTATAATCTGCTGCATCTCTCAAAAGTGATTTTTATTAAGCAGAATTACCTTCTGTTTTAAAGCTGGCAATTCAGACTCACATGTTACTTATTTGTAATTATTCCAGATCTTTTCACTGAGGCGATTCATTATTATTTTGCAGTCATTTATATTAATAATAATCGCCATGTAAAGCTACAAACATGCTTGCAGGATGTTACACTGTCAACAGCTGCCAATTCCTAGGTAAAATGATTTTGTTTATGAGAATCATTATTCCTTGAGGATTTGCATCCATTTCTTGAATATAGAAGTTTTTTTCTTTTCTTTTCTTTTCTTTTTTTTTTTTGGACAAAGTTGTTTAAGTAGAGTTTATAGAAGTTTCCCTTTGTATTAGTTACCAAAATTATTCAAATAGGGAAAGGTATTTTTATGTGTCCAGAGATGTAAGGTGTAGGAGATCTTGTTTATTTTAGAACCGCATAAAACTCATGTCTCAGTCCTATACAGGTAAGAACAAGAACAATTATTTCATGCTAATAATAATAATAATAATAAACAATGCTCAGATTGTTTCTACATAGAAAAGGGAAAAAAATTCCTGAACTACTCAGAATTCAAATGATTTGGGTATAGAACAGTTTGGAGTAGGTGAAACATATAGGTTACTCCTCTTTGTAATTGCATGAGTTTCAACTTAATGTAAAACTAGCTGTAGTAAAATAATGATTTGGAGAATATGTGGAAACGATAGATCTTTGTTTAAGTTATCTGTGTAGAAACATTTTCCATACAGTGAAGGGCCATCTTGATTAATCCTAAGGAGATAAGGGTCAAATAATGTAAAATTAGGTTAAAATTTGCCTAGAATTGAAGATAATTTTTGCCTTCTCTAGGTGGTGTAGTTTGTCAAAGCAACTGAAAAGGAGCAGATGATGATGCAGTCTGAGTATCCAGAAAATGATCTGAGAAGACTTGAACAAAGGTGAGAAAATAGAGGGAGCAGAGGGAGAGACCATCCTGAAGGATGGAAAATGGAGTGAAATGTATATGCTGGAATGTGGTTCTGTCTCACATGGTCTGCCTCTCGCGATGATCTCTGACAGCAAATGTCTTACCACAATATTTAGTGAATGGCAAAGCTTCAGTCGGAAACTGAACTTACATTGTATAATTTTAATGGACTTTTTAAACAAAAAAAAATCATAAATTATAGATGAATATGATTTCCTCATAGAAGAGGTTTATGCCTAAGGGATCATATAATATTTTTTCAGATAATCTGTAGCATTTGCATTGAACTTCCTTAAATTACACAGTACATTTTTCATATAAATTATCTAATTTGAGTTAAAAAAACAATATCATCAAAAAGAACTTATTTGAACTAATTTTATAGGTTAAAATATTAAGACTTAAATATTAAAGTTTTCCAAAAATCACAAAACTAATATTTGATCAAGGCAAGAAATGTATGTGAGTGTGACAATGTTTTTTAACCAAGAAATAAATTGATATATATTTTATTTTATTTTATGTATTTTATTTTATTTTATTTATATTTTTATATATTTCACTTTATTATGTGACATGAGTAAGAATTTTGAAGATTTTCTTTTTCATTCCCACTTTTTGCACAGAAAGGATGAGAGTAATAATTCCGAATTAATGAAATTCTAACACAATAAAAAGTCCATAGTTATAGGCTGCATACAAGATAAGTAAGTACCTTAGGGAAGTTTTAAATTCATTGTAAATTCATTCCCCCTAAATAACATATTTTTAGATTATTATATTTAAAATTTTTTCTTTAAAGTTTTAAATGTATACATTAATGCACATACATATGCATATGCATTTGTACTCTCTGGGATAAAATTTAAGAATATCAACCACAACAATAGCAGTAATAATGGCAAATGCTGCCAATCATTTTACTTTACAATGTGCCGGACTTTGTGTACTTAAAGAATCTCATTTAATCTTTATAATATCTACAGGTATAGCTATTTTTTTATATGATACATTGCTAATCTAAAGCTCAGAGAGGTTGAAAAACTTGACATAGTTGGGATTTATAAGTCTAGTGTACCAAATAAGCCAATAGGGTCTTAAAACAAAGAATGTAAAAAATGTTTATTGATCTACATACCACCTAAAGCATTGATTAGACAATATGTGGTATATGGGAAACACTGTTGTTTGAAAAATGATGCTTGTTATATATATATATATATATGTAATGTGTATATATACACATTATATATATATACACATTTTATATAAATATATATATATAAATGTTCCTTGTATTTTTATTTCTTTATTTTCCAAACAAGTGCCAGCATGACAGATGACAGCACAGGTAAGAGAAGAATGTAATACAATGTGTTTTGTGTTTTTAAGCCACTAGCAAGTCCTGCAAAGGTCAGGTACTGAACATGACTACGATAATTCTAAACCTGTCTTTGGAGCCATCAAATCACATAAAACTCAGCCATATGAAAACAAGTCTTCAGCCGTAAGGGAGACATTTTTTTTCCTTTCTGTCTAAATCCCTACACATATCACACTGTCAAAGAGTAGAACAATTGAGGATTAATACCAAATAGCTACGCCTACAACTGTATCACTGGAAATAGAGAGTCTGACTTTTTTTCACCATCTTATCAAATTCTATTTCCTGCCAGTCCTTTTGGGTCCTTTCCCATTCTCATTTTTTTACCTTCTGATGCTACTTGTCTTCTTCCTGGGTGACTATGAATACTGCTCAGTATCGGGTAGTGGTTCTGTTATTTTTACCTTTATTTCTGTGTCATCTGGGACACATTTAATATCTCTATAAGTTTTAGAACTAAGAAATCAAAGTCCACTTCTTGAAGTAAATTATTCATTTTTACTTAAAGTAAATTATTCATATAAAATAAGGTTTCTAGGGGCTATTAAGAAGTACTCATTCTCATATGATAGTGCAATATTTCTTATTGTTTTCTAGTGGTGTTTTCAGCCTTTAGATTTTCCAGTGTTTCATTTCCTCAGTATCTGCTTTTTCCCTTTAATTCACTCACAATTTCCCATATAACCTGAGTATATATTTTCCCCAAATATTATATTTATTTTTTATTTCTTGGTAGTTTCAATGCATTCCATATTATATTTCAGCTCCTCCTTATAAATTTAATAAAAACATTTAGTTTTCTTTCTCTTTCAGAATGATTTCTGCATATTGTCTTTATTATCAAAATAGTTTATAAAGTGATTTGTGGAAAGCTTTTATTTGTAAGGAATAATTTCTCATTTCTCATCCTACTCCTGAGGGCTCTTGAAGAGTAGTCCCTTTATCCCTAAGTATTAATCTTGCGGTTGAGCTTTCTGACTGAAAGGTTAGGCATGAGAGAGGAGGGAAATAATTTAAGGGCTAAAAGAAGGTAAAAGAATGCAACAGGAGGATGAAAAATAAAAAGAATTACTGATATGCAAGCAAAAGAAAGATAATAAGTAAAAATTGTCCAAAAAAAGGGAACTATATATTTTTATGTCAAATTACTTCAAACATTGTACTATTCCTGTGCCATCATTATATCTTTGTATGCTGAGCTTTGGGATAGTACTTAATACAGATCTTCACTTTCTTTTACCATTTTTTTTTTTTTCTGACCTAACTCTGCTCTCATAGAGCTCTTTGCATTTGACTGCACTTGAAACGAAACCCTTCAACCTTCTTAAAACCTTGATTGAGTTCTAGCAGCTGCTCCTTGGATCCATCAACATGTCAAAATGTAAGGTGCTGAGGCTGGTATGTGTATATTGCTTGTGGCAGTTTGATCATTGTTCGAAAGACATGAACATTTTCCATCCAGTACTTTTCTAGTACTATGTGACTTTGCAGCAGTAATTATATAATACCACTACATTATGTCTTATTGCAGAGAAAAGAATTTGAATAAATGTAAAATGATCATGCATTCCACATTTTACAAATATAATGGGAAAAATTAAATTGTAGATTGCAATCCTAATACTATTCAGAAAGACTGAAGATGCTCACCAGGTTTAAATATTTGAGAAATTTATCTATTACTATTGAGTAGAAATAAAAGCATGTGTATGAACAAATTATGGGACTTAATTTGGTTTATGATTCCCCAAATCTAGATATTAGGTTCTTACAAATTTTCAAGATTGTTCTTAACATATGCCTGAAATGTGTTTAAAAGTCAAATATCTAAGATTTGCATGTAATAATGTGGATTAATGGCCAAAGACCTATCAAATTTTATATAATCTCAATTTCTGTTTTTTTAGGTGTTGTCTCCCTTGCGTCCCACAACCTTCATATGCAACCAGGAGTTTCAAGCTAGGAAACAAGTCAACGCATCATCTTATAGTCAAAGGATTTTGAGAAATTGAGCCAGGTATTTCCTTTAACACTGGCCTGGCCTGCTGTCTTATTTTTGTTCTCTCTATGGTGAAAGTTTAAGATAGAAGGTCCTATTGTCTCTTACTTTGAAATGGAGGCACCCAAAGGATTAGTACCTGGCACCACAGTACCAATGGATAGGGCCTTATGGAGCCTTTCCTCTTATGAACACTCTTGTCATGTTGCTTTCATTGTAAGACACACCTTAGTCTGTTTTCACTAGCTATGAAGAAAAGTAAAGCTCCAGCTAGTCCTTGCTCTAGGAAGATTGCACTTTAGTAACTGTTCGGTTACTCTAAGCTTCCGCTTTTCTAGGTCTTAAGACATCACAGACAAAATACTTCCTTCATATTTGTCAAGTGTCAGTGTTATTAGAAATAAATAAAATCATTTTGGACCATGTCCAACAGTATCTTCATCCTCTAGGGGGCTAGGAACTAATCAGTTCATACTGGTGATTAACTCGTAACCAAAGATTTTATTGCTGAGGAGCAAGATAGTATATGAGAAAATAAATCATCAGTTATATCTGGGATCAGGACCTTTTGCCTTTGGCCTAAATTTTTATCACTAAACAAACAACTTTAGGTTTAACAACCTCATATATCATGTGAAATTGTATTTTACCACTATTTTGAAATATAGATTAAGGAAGAGGAACTATTTAGCTGAGTAAATATTTAGAAAATATTTATTTTTAACTACCATTTTTAATCTGCTTATTTGTCAAGTTTGAAATATATAGAATATATATAAAAATTTAGGAACCCATTTTTATATAGTGCAAATGTTTAAAGAAGTTCTGAAAATTTTTAAAAATATTACTTAAATTAAGAATGAGGACTTTTTCTTCCTAAAAACAAAGCTGAACGGAAGAAAAGAGAAAAAAATCTTTAAGAGACCCATGCATTTTATAAGTTAATATTGATCCATGATATTTTTATTCTAGGTATATGTTGTGGGGGAGGAGTCAGTCATAATTCCAAATATTTAGTCAACTCTTCTCTGGAAATTTTGATAGAAATGTACTACCCAGAGAGTGAGAAAAGATCAAATTCCAAAAGTATGCAAATACTATCAACTATTTATTTTTCATATCAATAGAGTTCAAAAAAAATTTTTAATTTTTAATGGTAATTGTCCTTCGTTTCTAAAGGACCTAAAATGAAAAGAACTGTTCCTAATAAAGTTTAAACTTACATGTAATAATCTAAGCATATACCTATTTACAAAGTTGATTAAGTTTTAGTTCTCTTACAACTTAAATTTCTTTCATTGCATTCTACCGGAAATATATTTATTGCATTTTCATATAAATGTGAAAATTACATAACAGTGTACATTGTAAACCAATAGTGAAAAATAACATTACTCTTTCAAAACTGCAGTGTAGACATGTACTATACGCCTATGAAAGGTGCATCAGGAGCACAGAGTATTTAAGTATTGCAGTGTATATCTTTACTAAAATGGAGTGCCACATTTTGAAATAGGCTTTTTTATTTCATTATGATAGATATGCCCTTCACACATTTCATACAGTGTTTTTGTACCTTTATTGTGCAGTTTTCGGCCTTTATATTTGACTAGTCTTTTTGTAGATTTGTCTGTCGCTTTGTAGATGCATTCAATGGTGCAGATGGGGGCAAAATTCAAAATTTCAGCCTCTGTGTCTAAACTATATTCTGAAACAGGCTTCTCCCTAAATATTGTGTGCATGTTGAAAGTGCATAGCATTGAAAATGAGACAGTCCTAAAAACATCACACATACTCCATATATAATGGAAGGAGATGCTTAAAAAAAATTAAATTAAAAAAATATGTCCATTTCCAGTTTTCTAGTTTTTAAAAATACATGTTTCTCTTCCTTATCCTGTGTCTTCTGGGTACACTTTGTTGATGAGCAACACAGTTTCTGTACTGTTAATGGTGAAATAGTGTTTGGTAGGTTTTCATAAAGTGAAGCTTGTTTTTGGAAATGTTTGCTTACCAAAAATTTTATAGAAAAATTTAGTACTGCATCTACTTCAAATATTTTGTATTATTACAATATGCTATGGATCATGGGTGATAAAACAGCATATGTGGCATATGTGTTTGGAGACCTCTGTTTAGATAGCAGGATGGTTTGATGGTTAGCGTGCTTTAATGACACGTGCTCATGCAGTGCTTTTCCTCTGCATCCAGGATGGTGGAAAGATAATAGCCTTCCTGATTTACACATGCTCTCTCTATCCACCCACTTCCAACCACACTGACTTAGTGGAATAAAAAAAGGGAGTTATCTTACCTTCTCAGCGGAATGAACTGGGTTAGCTTCAGTGATTTGCAAATTTTTACGTATATTTGAATCTTCTGGGGATCTTGTTAAAGAGAAGATTCTGATCCAATAAATTTGGGTGAGATATAACCTGGATTTCTAACAAGGCCTCAAGGAACAAGGAGCTGAACAACAAAAAAGTTTTATCCTAACTGCAGTTATGACCCTTAACTCATCTGCAATTGTTGTGCAACTGTAGGTAGATGCTGCCTATTGAGTAAACAGAGAAAAAGGTGTTTTTGAATAGTAGAACACATAGGGATTTAGAAAATTAAGAGGTGAAAGAGTAGCCAGGAAGAATGAAATTAAAAGTGACAGAGCAGAAATTGGAAGTGGAGAATACCTTGGAAGAAACTGGTATCCACACTTATATAGAAAATCTATAGCTCATCTGCTAAAGCTGTAGCTAGTCATCTGGCCTGGAGAGGGAATACTGGATAGCCAAAGTAGAGCAGGAATAAAATCTTAGCAAATTGTAAAGCACAGTGCTGGCAAAGAGCAATATTTCGAATTAGCTCAATCACCTAATAGCAATTGGCTCTGACAGTTTGGTATTGAGAATGTGTGGTTGAGAGACAGAGCTTCAAATTTAAAATAACTTTTTTAACTTTGTCATATAGGTATGGCTTAATACCCAAGCTGGTTCTTTGTCAGGGAATACACTTTTTCAGACATTGTGTTTCCAAGGGCTCAGAACATTTCCCCAAAATTGTGGGAAAAATATTCACAATGCTTAAAGTCAACTAAATCTTCTGTGGTTGAATATAAACTAAACAGACGTAGGAAGAATTTTAAACGATTCAACTATCAATAAAGGCTTTTAGTAATTATGAGAATATCATAAAGTTGCAAGTATTCAATTTTCCAGACAAGAGAACTATGCTTTTTTAATTAGTAAAGTACTTATTTTTTCTCAACTTTACTTTTGATATTTTAAAAGTGAGTTAGGTGCATGTTATTGATAATAACTTTCACACTTAGCCACCTTTCATCATGTTATTGATTTGTCTATTTTCTTATGTATTTTTTCTTTTATCTCATTTAGCATTTGGGTTCACTTTATGGATTTCACCCTGTGGTCAATTTGCATTCAAAGTTTGCATTCAGTTTCAGTAGAAACACTTGTAATATTGGATATTAACGAGGAATTTCAGAGAACAATGTCTGAGTTATCTGCTAAAGCCGCCTAAAGCCAATCATAGTGGATGAAGAGGAAATTATTCACATATACTAATTAAAGGTTATTCAAATAATGATTTTTGAAGATAATACTGTTAAAAAAATTTTTTTTATACAATTCTAGTCGCAATTCTGTAAGGATACTTTTTTGCTTATTATACATGGAAGGTGGAGAAGATGTAAATGAGGAGGGCCATTGGTCTCTCTTCATGCGTAGTCCATACTTCCATTTCCATTATACATTCTCCTGTATTTAAAATTCAACTGAAGGTTGAATTTACCATTCCTTCCATTTTTCACCTTGTCAAATTAATTGTATCAAATTCATTTTATTTTTAAGATGTTCATTCAGTTTAATAACTAATATGTATAATTAGAATGTATATCATGGTGATAGAATAGAACTTAATTTTATAAAGATGTGATTTATATCATGGAGGTTTTCTGCTGAAAAACCTTGTTGGCCTAAATGTATTTTAATATGAAGTTTCACCATATTCTTCAGTATTTTTGTGTTCAAAAATGAGATGGTGTCTTGGAGAGAAATGTATCTGCAATTGATCTGAACTAACTCTCTCTCTCTAACTCTTTCACTCTCTCTTTCTCTCTCTCTCATTCTCTCTCTTGCTCGCTCTCGCTCTGTGTGTGCAAGCTTTTAGAGAGATGATGAATGTAATATAAAGTTTCTGAACATGAATTTTTGTGTGTGTAGGGGAACCTAATTAACCAACTTAAACTTCTTTTATTCAGAAACTCCAGAAAGATAACACCAGTCACAAATGTTAAATATCTGTTTTGCTTTACTTTGCTTATTCATGCATTTATTCAACACTTGCTATGGCAGTTTATCTAAAATTAGGTCCAAAGTAATTTAGACAGCTATACCCTATGTGAAAGATTCTGTAGAAAGCTTTAAATCATAGTGACAGCCATTAGAACTTTCTTAAAGGAAATGCATTTCTGAATAACTCCAGAGGAAACAATAAAGAAAAAAAGCTATAAATAAGTATATCCATAAGGTCTCATAAGAAATTACTCAGCATTTAGATATGTGCTCCTTTGAAACAATGGAATTAGATGTGTTTTCTGTATTTTTTATACACATATTTAAAAGAAAATAATAGCTTATATTTTGAGCATTTATTCAGTGTCAAGAACATATCTTAGTGTTCAGCTACTATCATTTCATTGAATTCTCAAAATTTTTGAGTTAAACTATAATGCAACCCTCGTTTTAGTGATGAGAAAACAGCGCAGAGAGATCCAATAATTTGCCTAAGTTACATAAGTACTTAATGGCAAAGAAGAGCTTTAGCTTTCAGAGCCAGGTTCCTAACTTCTGTGCTGTTTTCATTTCATTCCTATCACTGATTTCTGTAAGTATCATGAAAATCCTTCACATTGGTTTTTCCAGCTGTCACAGGTGAGTCAATGTCATTCCAAATTGTTTATGAAAACTTCTAGAGTTAGTTCTTTTGTAAACTTCTAAATTTAGAAAACACACCAGAAAACAGATTTAGTTATCAGTGTATTACTTAAATATTATAAATATGTCCAGAAATATCAAATAATAATGTCTGCTACATCAATTTGACAGTCAGGTGCTGCTATTTAAATCTAGGATGTTAATAAATTAATGTAACTTAGAAATGTGGGCACTAAATATATAGTATTATAAAAACAATCTCAGTGTTTTATCCTGAAAAAAATATTCAGAAATTCATTTGATTTGAGAATATATTTTCTTTTCGGTTGTGTCAAATTGCAAGAATAAAGTAGTTTAGAATATTAGTACAACTTTAGTACAAAATAATACAAGTTGAAAAGTGTTTACTACAAACTTTCTTTAAATTAGATGCTCAAAACTTTTGACTGAAGTTGATAGAAGAAAATGTATTTATAATCTTATAGAAAAAAATTGTTTAAACACTTTCTTAAAGTTAAGTGTGTATTGAGGAGTTTCATGTGAAACAGTCTATACTGACATCCTTCAAAGAAAGCACCTGAGATACTTGAGAAAAAAAATATTGGGCTCTAGAGAAAAGGTTCTGAAGTGTTTTTAGCTTTAGCATTTGCCAAGAGCAAAATCAAATTAATCTCAAAAAAGTCTTTGCAATTTGCACATTTATTCATTTTTATTTATAATCATGGAACATGACTTTCTTTTTTCAAAAAGAAAATTGCATGATGACTCATATAACTAATCACTGAGTGCATAGTTAACTTGGGACTAAAAGAGAATAAGCTTATATCTAACCCTAGGTAATAAGATATAGTATCAGATTTTATTTTATTTTATTTTTATTATTTTATTTTATAATGGAAGGTTACTATTAACTTTTTAGGACAATTCCAGATTCCTTGCAATGGCTTCCTTCATGCAAGCTTGGCTCTGGCCTCACAAAAATAACTATTTCTTTTATCGCAAAATACACATGTTGATGTCTTGTTGATTTGGATTATAATATACCTCAGTCATGTTTATAAAGTTCAGTTAAAAATCTTCACCATACAGAAAACCTTTGTTGATGAATTTTTTAGTGGAAATAATTGTTCTATCTATGAATTCCAATACTCTCCTTCATCTTTTACTATAAGACTAATTACATTTTGTCTTTGAGTCCTCAGTTTATATGTATGCACCACATAGTTCTTAAATATTTATAGTATGGGCCATATATTACTATTAAATTTCCTTATTATAAAAGTAATAATATTCTTTCTAAATTTTATTGTTAATAGTTAAAACAATTACCTATATCTATACTTTCCAGAGTTACCTTTATTATTTTTTTGCTATCATTACCATTGTGTACAGATACACCCAAATATCTATATAATAAAATGGAAATTATGTGGAACATACTATTTTTGTGCTTTTATCACAAGATAGTTATATGAGTATTTGCTTTTATCTTTATTGGTTAACAAAATTATATGCATTTCAAGTGTACAGTTCAATAATATGTCTGTTTATCACCCAAAGATAAATTTCCTTCCATCACCCTATATTTGATCCCCTTTGCTCTTATCTCTCTCTTCCTTTCGCCTTTCCTCTAGTAACCACTAAGTTTTTGTCCATGTCCAAGAGTCTATGTTTATCTTGTTCGTTTGTTGCTTTCAGTTTTATATCCCACATATGAGTGAAATCACATGGTACTCAACTTTTTCTGACTTATGTCGCTTAGCATGATAATTTCAAGATTCATCAATGTTGTCACAAATAGCAGTGTATCATTTTTTCTTATAGCTGAGTAATATTCTATTGTATATATGTACCACATCTTCTTTATCCAATCACCTATGAAGGACACATCCGTTGTTTTCATGTTTTGGCCAACATGAATAATGCTGCTATGAACATCAGGGTACATATATCTTTATGGATAAATGTTTCAATTGTTTTGGGTAAACACCCAGTATAGGATTTGCTGGATTATATGCTAATTTTATTTTTCATTTTTCGAGGAATCTCCATACTGTTTTCCACTGTGGTTGTACCAATTTCCATTCCCCCCAGCAGTGTATGAAGGTTCCTTTTTCCCCACAACCTCTCCAACACTTGTTATTACTTGCCCTGTTGATGATAGCCTTCTAATAGGTGTGAAGTTGTATCTCATGATTTCGATTTGCATTTTCCTAATAGCTAGTGAAATTGAGTGTCTTTTCATGTCTGTCGGCCATTTGTGTGTCTTCTTGGGAGAAATATCTGCTCAGGTCCTCTGCCCTTTTTTTTTTTAAATTGGATTGTTTGTTTTTTATTGTTGAGTTGTATGATTTCCTTGCATATTTTGGATATTAGGCCCTTATCAGAGGTGTTGTTTGCATATATCTTCTCCCACTCACTTGGCTGCCTCTTTGTCTTGTTGATGGTTTCTTTTGCTGTTCAGAAGCTTTCTAGTTTAATATAGTCTCATTCATTTACTTTTGTTTTTATTTCTCTTGTTGTCGAGGTCAAATTTATAAAATTTTCTTTAAATCCAAAGTCCATGAGTTTAGTACCGATGTTTTCTTCTTTGCAATTTATTGTTTTAGGTCTTATATTTAGGTCTTTGATCCATTTTGAGTAATTTGAGTGTATGGTGACAGATAACAGTCTAGTTTCATTCTTTTCACCATTTATTGAAGATGCTTTCTTTTCTCCATCCTGTAGTTTGGGCTCCTTTGTCAAAAAATCATTTGCCCATATATGTAAGCTTTAATTCTGTTCCATTGGTCTGTATTTCTGCCAATACCATGCTATTTTGATTATTGTTGCTTTGTAGTAAAATTTGAAGTCAGGCAGAGCGATACCTTTGGACATGTTCTTTTTTTCTCAGGATTGCTTTGGCTATATAGAGTGTTTTGTGATTTCATACAAATCTGATAACTTTTGTTCTACTTCTTTAAAAATTACTGTTGGGATTTTGAATGGGGATTACATTAAATCTATATATTGCTTTGGATAGTAAGGTCATTTTAACTATGTTGATCCTTCCAATCCATGAATACAGAATATCTTATGTGGAACATAATTTTTAACAGCTGTATGAATATTTATCTTTAGTACTTTATTTAATCAGTTTATAAAGATTTAACAGATTGTTTTATATTTTTTAAATAAAATAATTAATTTAATATAACGACATAAATATTTTTATACATTTTTGTATTTTTCTAGGTACAAAAGTTTGACTTTTGAAATTTATTGTCATTTTTTTTGTTGAAAACCTTTATTCTACTTTGTATTCAAACTATCACCCTGTCATCAATAATGACAAACATGATGCTATTTTAAATAATTTGCATTTGTTATTTCTTGAATTTACTGTTAATATACCTTACCCATTCTTCAATTGGTGAGGTTTAAAAATTACATTGAATATTATTTATATATTAATGTTAGATATTTTAGTTCTCATAAGAATTATAAATATTTACTTAATTGTTCATTTCCAAAAATTGAAAAAAATTTCAATTTACTTTTCTTGACAGACTTTTCAAATTTAGTAATCAAAAAAACAATAAAAATCCTTTTGTTTTGGTTGTCTAACAACTTTTACATGAAACAAAGAATGCTAGTAAGCTCTTAGAAAACCAAGTTCTAGGCTGGTTCAATTTTTTTGTTCACTATAGCTGTTATAATAGGCAACTAAAACAGTTGCTGAATGAATAAACCAAAGAATGAATTATCAAGTGATACTTTTTCATCTGATACTTGTTTTATATATATCTCTATATACAGAAAATTGAGTTGGAAATTCTTACTGACCAAAATTGTGATTGAAATATCATTGTTTATTGCATCATCTTCTAAATAAATTTTGAAAATAGAAAATAATATTGCTTGACCTTACATTTAAAATAAGGAAGGCAAGATTTTAAAATGCATTGAAAGCATTATCCTATAAGAAAATATTAATCACACGTGAAATACTTTTGATATATTATGTAAAAATACTATGATATATACATAAGAAAAAATTCACTGAAGTATTTCATATCTATCTGAAAAAATGTGCTGACAAGTATGATTTTCTTTGAACCTAATGTGTTGAAAGGCTTGCTTGAAAATAATAATCATATGGGAACTAACATACTGAAGGTATAGAAAGATAGTACATCTTTTGTCATTTAATAATTTTAAAACTAGAAGAACAGGTAGATGAGAGTTCACAAAATTTTTAATCATTGCTGAAATGAAGGTATTTCAAAGTCTATGGAGAGTACATAATTGAATTTTCTATAAGAAAGTTAGAAATATGTGCAAAATAGTATAAAATGGAATTCATCATATAAAAATGCAAACTGTCATATCTGGAGAAAAACAGTTTGAAAATAATATGTTTGGATACTGAAATACTGAAAATATGTTTGGATACTGAAGCAACACAGTAATTTTGAAAAAATTCAGAGTATAAAACTAGATCCTAGCATACCTTATCCTGTAGTATTAAAATCGCAGAGTTATCCATTATGCTTAGAATAAAGTTCAAAAATCTTTAAGATGGTTTAAAAGCCTCAAAAACCTGCCTCCTGAAAATTTCTATAGCTTCTCCTCCCTATTTGCTTCCCTTGGAATATAAGAATGATTCACTGGCTTCTGGTATATGCAATAGGTTAATTTTCTAATCAGCTTGGTGGATGGTGTTATTCTCTAAATAAGGATCACAGGGATAGAAACATTTCTGTGGGTTACATACATGTTAAGCTTTGTGCATGTTTGATATGAGTTGGCATCTTGGAAAATCAAGCTGTGATACCTAGGAGGAAGTCAAATATATGAACCTGGAACCCTCTGGAAGTGACATAATCTACTTGCTTCTATAATTTACTTCTATATTTTAGTAGAAGAAAAGCTGATATCCAGTTAGTATCTATTAGTATCTATTTGGCCATATTGTATAACTACAAATGGCCTTTTCTTCTGAACATATGGGCTTGTATCATACCTATTGTTAATTATTTTGAATATATTCTTCAAATCGAAGATTACGATTGTGTTTTCATAGAGAGAAATCAAGTTGCAGCTGAAGATATTCTGAGTATACAAAAACAATCTGATCTCTATCTTCCTTTACCTCAATGAACAGGAATGAATGCATCCACCATATGGAAATGGAAGCCATTTATGCTACCTGCAGCTTTTGTCTATCTGAAAGATAAAATCTACTAAACTTTTGGAATTAATGTACTTAATATTTTACTGTAATTTTCACAATGTGAAAGATATAGCTATTTATTTTTTTCCAAGAAAGTTGTCAAAAAATTGTTAATCTCCCTATATTTTTAATTTTTTAAATGTGGGAAAACATTGATCAAGGTGCTTGGTATTGTTTTCATTTATTCAATTTGGATTTGTGTGTAACTTAAGTAATTTGTGGCAAGGTGTTTGGTTTTATCTGCCCTGGCAGGAGGATGATCTTTACTTCTTTATTTTTTAGATATTACCACGTTACAATAGGTTTCCAGAGTGATTTTTCCTTTCCAGTTTTCTTGCTGTGTTTTAAAAAAAGATTATAATTTCTAAATTTCTAATTTACTGGATTCTCTTATATCAGATATACTCATCTTTTACGAGAAATCTGCCTTCTCAGAAGAAATTATATTCAGTATGAAAGGTCATTGTTATTTTGTATTCTCAGCTCCAGTATATCTTTTCTTACAAAACTTGATCTTCTCACCATATACTTTTAGTCAGTCTATTGATAATGTTTCTTTTATTGAGAATATGTTCCAAAGATAAAATGATTGGGATTAGAAGAAATCTCATGGCCAGGTCTTGTCTTGCCCTCTATCACTAATTTCTTAAACTATAAGTTCCTAATGAAATACTTTATTTTTAAAAATAAAAGCCTTTAGCCACTCACTCTCCAGTTTTACTTCTCCCCAATTACATTCATTCTAGAATGTGTTTATTTGTTTAAATAGACAAATATTTTTTAAATTTCTAATTTTTTTGAAAAACATGCAGTAAATGTATTTCATCGTTTCTATCAGTAATTGATCTTTAAGGCAATTACTTATTTTGTATATATAAATTTTTCTTTGTAGTTCCTATATAAAAAGGATAATGCATTTTCACTTAGTTTAGTTTTGTTTTTGTTTATGTTTTTGCTCGGAGTTTTTATTTGGGTATACAGATTTAGTTCTTTGGTTCTCTGAAGTTTGGGAAACTCAGACTTTGGGACGTGAGA
>NW_006443138.1:9837454-9863002 GCF_000325575.1 Pteropus alecto
AAGAGTGATACTGGTTACCTATTACACACCGGTCCCAGAAGAGGGCAGAGTCTTGAACTGGTGTTTTCTTAAGATCAGGCAAATTTTATTATTTTTATATATAATGAATATATGTGTGTGATTACATTTTTATATATGTGTGTGATTACATTTGTATATATGTGTGCATGAAGAATAATAGATGCTATCTACTGGAGAGTAGGTACTATCAATTTCACAAGAATTTCTTTCTTCACAGGAATGAGTCTATAGGAAGCATCACTGAAAGACTCTGAAGGAGGCATATTTCTGCAATACCTAAGCAACTATTCAAAAAACAGAAGGGCCTGAGTCCTCTTAGTCAGTTGTCTCATTTCATAATAATAATAAATGAGCCTCCAAAATATGCAAAGCACATTAACACACACAGTACATTTTATTTTCATTTAATCTTTACAATAACCTTTTAGAGTAGCAATTATTATTACTATTTCCAAGACTTTACATCATCCACATTCAGGGTCAATGTTAAGAGTCTCCCGTATTCAAATGACATGACTAGCTATAAAAACTACTCAACAATAGTAGTAAGTAAAAGTGCTATCTTGTGCTTGCTACCAAGTAAAACTCTAAGAATGTGTGAATGGAACTCAAATATTTTGTAATTAAAATTATATGTCATGCTTTTCATTTTATTTCAATAATTATCTAGGATTGTGATTCTATAATTGTCTTTCTGAATTTAGTGAATATAGCAATATTATAGTTTATCTCAGTTCTTCAAATGAAACATTCAGGTAATTAAAAGTGATAATCACAGTTTATATTCCTAACCTCATTTTGGACCAGCACTAGTCTTATCATTAAATTATTTAAGTCTAATATTGTCAAAAATTGAATCATATAATTTTAATTTAAAAAATCATTTAAAACGAGATGCTTTTGGTTAGAAGTTAACACAATTGAGATGATTTTATAGACCAAAATTATTTTTTATTCAATTATAGTATGCATAGGCAATAATTTCAATTTTCCCTTTCCAAAGGCTTAAGTTTACTTCCTAAATCTATACTTCCTATTGGTTAAAAAAATCATTTAAAAAAAAAAAACATTAAGTGTATGAAGTTAGGAGTTAAAATTGTATTTGTAATCAACCTTTGAAATTAGCTATAATTAATAAGAAAAGCAGATTTGTGATTCCGAAATCATTAAAAATATCTTTATATATATCACTTTCATCATGAACATGGTAATTATTATACTATAATTGCTAGTTAACTGAACATTTATGTACATGTGATTATGTTGTAATTTTAGCTAAAGATGTTTACACCAAATATGGAAGGGTTTTACTGTGCAATTAGATATTTTCTCTACCTATATATTACCTATTTACATAGTAAATTGTCTGCATGAAATTTACCACATAAATATTTTAGAGCAAACTATGTAGTTGGTAGGATGTTATTATAACTTAAGGTAGCTTAGAAAAGTTTCACTTAAAATAAAATACACCTTTCCCAAGAAATTCTGTTTTAGGAATAGTTTGTGTTCTTGAAAATCTCTCATTTGCTTACAGATTAGCTAATAGAGCAGATCCAACCACAAGGTAAATATCCTAAGAATTTTGAGACTCTCCAAATATGTAAAAGTGCACCATGCCATTTAATTCACCGATAAAATGCAGTGAAATAAATCTGAAAAATGAAAGCAACCTCTGTAGACCCTTAATAATTTTACAAATATAGGACTAAAGTCATTTATAAACTATACAAATATATTCAGAATGAGCTCTCACTGAAATCATTTCCTATATCTCTCTAAATTTTAATTGTTCATATGACTTATTCATATCTAGATGAACCTTGCCAAATTGAATATTCCTGTTTTGCATTATATTGAATATATATTTTCTAGCTAAGAATCATCACTTTCTGAATCTTAATTAAACAAAAGTTGTAGGTCCATACTATGGGCCAGGCACTCTTCTAGTCCAGGTAGCTAGCCGTATTTCTCTGTCCTCCTAGAGCTTACATTTATTCATTTTTCCCTTGCATTACAATCACTGATAGTTTGCTTCATGTTGTGTTTATAATAACATTCAAGCACCTTACCATGACCTAACTGACCTATCTGCCTTCTTCTCCAACTCCATATCCTACTACTCTCTCTGTGAGTTTCTGCTATAGCCACAGTAGCCTTCATTCTATACCTGCAAAATGAAAGACAACGCTTAACACTTTCTCATCTCTGTTTCCTCTGGCTAGAATTTTCTTTCTTAACTTTTTCATAGTTGGGTTAATAATGTCATTCAAGTCTGAACTCAAATGTCACATCCCCATAGAGATCCTATGTGATTGTAAAGTTCCCTTCCTCACTATATCATCTACCCTTTACTCATATTTAACACAATTTATATACCTATTTCTGTCTCCCTGCCATACAGGAATGTAAGATGGAAAAAAGAGAAAGCATAATAAACACTTAGTAAATGATTATTTGATTCACGAATAACTAAATGGAAACTAGCTAGAAAGAAAAAGATTATTGTAATTTTTTTTTTTTTTTTTGAGAAATGCTGCTTTTTATACCTTGGAGATTCACAACACAAATTAGCATATTTGAGCTCTCTATATTTTATTTTGTCTGACCCAGCATTTCTGAAGCTTTTCTTGAACATGAACCTTTATTTTTGTTTGTTTTTTAAATAGTAACTATTAACATCTCTTTTAACTGTTATTCTTTGGAACACTTGATGGCAAACTTTAGTCTTTTTTTTTATCCTATTGAGGTTTTCATAATTTATAATATAATTTAAATAAGCATTCTAATAAATATATGAAAATAAAGGTTTAAAGTATTAAGAGAGTCAGAATGTGTTTTCTGAGTGAACCAAGCTTAGTTCAAAAAGAAAAAGGCATTTTGCTACTAGCTTTCTTGTTCATGGTTGACAGTTGATGGAACAGTGCATGGAGTAATATGTTTTCCTTTTGCTTTCTAAATTTGTATTAAGCCCATAGCAATTCTGCAGCAAATTTAATGATGTTGTGGGGAAAATGTCTAATATAAAATATTTTATTATAAAAGTACTGAAACATTAAGGCTGTACTATATCTGCCTTTATGTTTGACAGCATGGAAAAAATACTATAGTTGTAGGGAGAGATGTAGAATGTTTTTAGAACTGAAAGTGAAAACCTGAACTGAATAGACATTATTCCCTAGTGCTCAACTTTGTGGGATGTTTTTATTGTATTTTGTGTTTGACAAAACATAGTTTTTCATGTTTAAATTTCGGGGAAGTTTAGCCTGTTCTGACATAATAGATTAACTTGTAAGTTCTCTTGCCATTTCTTAAATGATATATTGAGATATATTTGTGAAATAATATGTTACAATAAATTTACTGTAATTCCTTCATGAAAGAGTTTCAAATTTTAATAAAAAGAAAAGATCTAGATTTTGGAAGTCTTTTTCAGAGCGATATTTTTATCTACTCATATTTACAAGGATGATGGGTTAATAAACTTCCATTTAAAAAATCTTGATCACTCCACATAAATCTTAAGTAAAATTAAAAAAACTGTGCCCTAGATTTTGGATATTATAGCATTTTCTATCAACGATTAATCTTCAAGACATTAAAAAAAATAGTGTTTATCTCCATCAAATTTAGACTATTAGGCTGAAATTCAAGCTACCTCAATTATTATTAGTTTAAGAAAGTATATTTATTAACAGATTATGTCCTTTGAGAACATGTCACACAAATACTGCTTTCTTTTTAAAATGGGCTTCAGGTAAGCCTAAATAAGACAAGTCAGTTGATAGACTTTTTTTTTTTTTTTTTTAACTAGATTACTTGGGCTAACTATTAATCTAGTGGTCCTTTTAAGAAAGGTTAAAAGATTGTCTAAGATTATTGTCAAACACAATTCCCACAACTACAAATAACACTAAGGTTCATTCACAACTACGGGTTTCATCTAAAAATAGATGGGTTTCAAGGTGCATGCAAAGTACAAGCATTTATTGAATATGTATCCTATGTAGACATTTACATCTTTTTCTTGAACTCTTATTTTATACCAGGCTCCACACTAAACACTTGATGTGTATGATCTTATTTAATTCTCACAACTCCGCGGTGGACATTAAATACTATTCCCATTTCAGAGTGAGAATTCAAAAGCAGGCCAGAATTCAAAAATTTCTATAAAATGAGAATTTCGCAATGACATTGTATATTGAAGACTAGAGATGTAAACTTTGAAATGATGTATAAAGAATTGGCAATTGAAATCATATAAATGTGTAAATGTCAAGGAGAAGATTACAGAGGGGAGAGATCAGGAAATTGCTGCAAACTAAGCTTTTATTTATTTACTTTTTTGAATAATGGAATTCAATATTGAAAGAACAAGAGAAGAATCCCTTTTTATAGATAAAAAAAGGAGTGATTTCAGAGCAGAATGATAAAATTTTCAATGAAAGTGATTAACAGTGTTAAGGGTGGTACTGAGGTCAAAATGTGATATAATTGGTCTATATTTTCAAGTTAAGAAGTACCTTAGATATCCACTAAGACGGTTATATTGTGTTCAGATGAGAAAATGAGATTCAGTGAATAATTAGTGACAATCAGTATTAATCATTCACTGAGCATTTACTGAGCCCCTACCTGGAACTTGGTTAGATGTTTTTTATATAAAGACACTTGTCCTACTCTTAAGAGATTGTTTAGAATGGGAGATAAATTGCTAATTATGATATAATGTGATGGATGTTGTAAGAAAGTTATGTTCAAGAATCAGCTATGTTGCAGGTCAATGCTATTTTGGTGGAAGTTATTAGGGCCAATCAGAAATTGTTTTTCAGAGAATGTGATAACTGAAGACTTTGAAGACTGAGTAGGAAAGACAGGGCAGAGGATGAAGAAAGAACATTATAGGCTGTTGGATGAAATATGTGCAAAAGCATGGGGCATAAAATAATTCAGCATCTGCAGAAGGCCACATAGTACTGGGGTAAGCTGATTTCATCAAAAACTTTATTTCCCATGATTCCCTGATTGTCTTTTCTGTTTCACCTCCATTAGCATCATATAGGCATATACTAAAAATAAAAATCAGGAAAAAGTGTAACCTTTAATATAATATTATCCCTGATATCTTTAATTTTTTAGTCTGTATAATTTGAGAACTTCATTGGTAGTAATACATTTTTCTTTTTAATGCTACACACCTTGTGTTATGTCTCTACTTGCTGATATAGCTGGTACATTTTTATCATACTGTATATACTAATTAAATTTATTCTTTGATTATATTTGCTTGTATTTTGACAATTAACTAAAATTCTAAAATGGGTTTTTAATCTATTAAGTTCAAGATCACAAATACTATCACCTATAGTAGCCAAGCAACCAAATCCCTGAGTGAAGCTGGCAGAATGCCAGGTGCATTTACATACTTTATGTGGTTGATGGAGCTGAGATAAGATGAGACTCTTGGCTCACAGGGAGCTTATTGCTGCCATGGAGGAAAGTGAAATAAGTTCCAATTAAAAGCACTTTTAGTCTGAAATATCTTTTAAATACTCTAACTGATCAGTATAACTTAGGACTAATTTAGGTCAATAACATCAAGCTGTCTTTTATTCTTATATTTTTACATTTAAGTTATTTACAGAACTTTTATGATACGAATATGTATCTCTATTTTCTATATAATTCTGTTGATATGCTTTTCTTCGATAATTTTATTCTCTTTCCTAAAGTTGCTCTATATTCACTTCTATGTATTAATTTGTTTTGGAAAAAGAATTAAATGCAAAACATAGTCCTAATAGTTTTAATATGAGTTGACCGTGGTGAGAAAAAAACAATTTAAGTATTCACTGAAGACAACATGAAATGATACAGAACAATAAGACTTACTTTATAAACACAATATCTATTCGGAGAAGCACAAAAACTACATTCTGGAAAAAGTCATATGGCATGATTTCCAACTGTGAGACAAAGGCTCTAACAGAGAACTGATTGCAAAGAAACATTTCTACTCTTGACATTAGAAATATTTAAGTACATTTTTAAACTTACTAACTTAAATTTAAGAAGTGCCATAAGAGGCATATATCTCATTCCCACCCTAATAAATTTGGTGACACAGTGTTTTATTATCAAGTATACAAAAAGTTAATAGCAACACAGTTTTAAAATCGGTAGCTAATGCAAATAAATTACCAAGTATTCCTTACAATCTGCGCTGTTGGGGCTATTCCAGCTTAGCGTATCATCAAAAAAGCACTTAAAATTTATAAAACTTTATCAGAAAATACATCATGCAATGATGATCAATGTACGTGCTATTTAAAACAGAGAATAAAGCATTTGTAAGTGTGTGTGTGTGTAGAGGTAGATGCACGTTTGTACCTGGAGAAAGAAAATATCCACATTGTTAATATATAAATATATATTTGGAAATAATCAGAATCATACAGTCTTATAACTCTTAGAGGCTCTTAGGGATCATTCAGACCTACTGATCAGCATTGACCTAATCTTCCAATCTGATATCATTTCTCAGTCTTCATTATTTTTATCTGTACTCTTCTTAGTCATGACCTCCATTGGAAATTACTTTAAATATATTTTTGTTAGATATTTCATATAATTTTTTTCAGGTATAATGCCATTGAGAAATTTATCTTATTCCCTTTTATATACCATATAATACTCTTGACTCTCCAACAGAATCACAGGGGAAAAAGTTTCCGACTCCAATAAATGCATTACAAACCAAATGGTAATGGCCTTTTTTTTATGCTTTCGATTTTTTTTCTCTTTGCCTTCAGTGGTGTATAGTTTGGCTCCCTTAAATCAAATTCAAACAAGAAAAAATATTTCTATTCATTCATGAATTAATGTAGCAAATAGACTGTGTTTCCTAAACACATGTATTTATTATTTTTTACACAGGCCATTTTGTGTCTATTTATATCATATTTTAAATACTGTTATAAATTTTGAAAGTGCTTTATCAAAAAATTACAAATAAACACAATCAGCTGAGCAACAAAATGCTATTCTTTATTTTCTACAACTATCATCGGCTATTGTTCCAGAATCTTTGACCTCACATTTACCTGCTTCATTCTTTATTCTCAATCTGTTCCTTTATAGGCTTTTTGTTTTGTTTTGTTTTCCATACCTTGAACTGCTGCGTTCTCTAAGACTCAGTCCTTGCTCATTTGTTTTCTCTTTCTGCACCTTTTCTGGCAAAGTTATCTCATACTGCTACGTCAGTAATCCTTTCAAATTATAGCCCTCTCCTCAACTTCTCACCTTAGCTCTCACCACAACTGCCTCAACTTAGACACATTCACCGGAATGTTAATTTGCCACCTCAGCGTGGCCAGCAAATTCATTAGCCTCTGTCCCCAACTTGCTCCTCTTGCTAACCTGATTTCTGTGTATGACTTCTCTCTACTCCCAGTCACCTTGCCCATAGTTTTAATCTGTGTTCCAGGTTAACATAAAGTCCTCAATGGGGCATGAATAAAACAGCAGATGATTCATTTTGTGGGGCTCTGGATCTCACTCCTCACCTCTCCCTTTCAACCAGAGCAGCTGCACATTTATTTAGTTGATACATGAGATTTCTGGGTAAGATTTTACAGGTGAACAAACAAACCTGAAAGCCATTGGCATATTTGAAAAATCTTGAAGCCATTCTTAGTCATTTATTAACACAACCACTTTCTTTAACAATCAACATCTCAATGCTTTTAAACTTATATTTACTTCTGGAAAATGTGAACTGTTTCCCAAAGCCAGACAATAAATTTACCATGCATTGATGGATCCCCTAATATTTTGTCTCTGGGAATGTTTGTAATCTCTCGCTAGTCTTTGCTTATCCAAACTGTCTAGCCCTAAACAAATGTTATTCTATTCTATCTCTTTCTTTCAGAGAGGTTTCTCTTCATAAAGTACCCCTATCACCCAACTTTACATGAGATACTCCTATTTACTGTTCAGTGGTAGCACAAAGAAACCTTTTGTGAAACCTCAGGCAAAAAATCACATCTTTCTCCTTAGGGCTTCTATGGCATTTCTTTTTTTTTTATTTATTTATTTTACATCTCTCTTTTCCATATATTTCATTTTACACTGAATTATAAATATCGATGAACATAACTTTTGATTTCTACAGTTCTCTTGGATCTAGGGGCTCTACATTTATGCATCTTATTTGTAAATCCTCTCATACCTATCAGAATGCCTAAGATAAAAAATACTTAAATATGTTTAATGAATCCATGTGTTTTTTAAATTTCTTTATTTTTCAGACAAAAACAAAGAACATAAGTATAATATTTACCTGCTTTTGTAAAGCCAGTTGGTGTCAGAGAAAGAAGGACTCATATTTATTAATTATCCATCCTAGTTGTAAGGAATACTCTTTGATATTCACTATGATGTGCACCTGAATTCTTCACTTATGTTGTGGCAAATTTAGTGTAAACTAGCTGAGGCGAGATTCCAAAAGAGGAAATTCCAGAAGGCCACGGGAGTTTTACAATTCAGCTGCATAATGGTTTATTTATTGAATAAGTTTTCATCAGAAACCAGCTATAGATTTAGTCACTGAAAGGTCTTTCCCACAGAGTTTCTAATAAGGTCATCAAAATCCATCTGTTGAAGAAGAGTGTTTTATGTCAACAACATGTATTGAGTTGGCTTTACTAAAAAGAACACTTTAGTCTCTTCTCATTCTGCAGAAAGCAAGATCTCAACACCAGATTTACCACACACACAAATACACAAAAGAAAAAAAAAAGGATATATATTTCTTAAATAATTCCACAATTGAAGTCTGTGACTTGGCTATTCTTTAAAATGGTCTATGTATCCTTAGCATGAACACAGTCTTTTTTTCTGTTTTCTAATTCCAATACCAGATGCACTCCTCAAGTGATATACTACTCTCACAATTAAGATGTGAAACTGCTGAATGAAAAAAGTCAAACAGAGAAAAATAAATACCATATAATTTCACTTATATGCAGAATCTAAGAAACAAAAACAGACTCACAAATATAGAGGACAATTTGGCCATGGCCAGAGGAAAGGGGGGAGGGCTGGGAGAAAGCAGTGAAGAGTTAAAGAAGTAGAAATTAGTAGTTAATAGATGGTCACAGGGATGTGGAGCATGGCAGAGGGAATGCAGTTAGCATTAATATAATGGCTAGGTGGAGAGCCAGAGGAGAGAAAGAGCAATTAGGGGGATTGTTTTATAAACTACATAAATGTTTAACCAATGTACTGCATACTTGAAACTAATAATAACATTTTTTTAAAAAAGATATGAAATCGATAGCATGGACCAATGGCTGCCAGTGCTGTTTGATGATCAGTATAATCAAAACAACTTTATACACACATGCACTCACCCCTTTAAAATGCACCCCCTGCCATCACTACCTCCTGGGGTTTCTGAGCATAAACTAAATTTGACAAACGTAGATAAGAACTTACTTTGTGTTTCTGCAGAGAATAAAACTATAGAGGTTGTTATGTGTTGAAAGATTAAACTTAAACTCTAGAGAGAAAATTTGCTAATAGTGAGGTAATAAAGTGAGCTCTGTTTAATTTCTCAAAACTCCGGCAAAATGAACAGTTAGATTACTGAGATTATTTAATTCTCCAAATTTTCTATAGCAAAAAATACTCTTAATTCAATTATAAGAGTCTATAATTCTAATCAAGGTTTTGAAATTAATAATATTAAATAGCACTGAATGAAATTAATAGCATTCATTAATGCTTTGTTTTGCAAATCCATACTTTATTAATAAAAATTAATTTTCTTAAAAGTTTATTTTCATGAAATATATTTCCTAAACAAATTCCTCAGGATTTATTTCCTAAAGAATAAATATTTAAGATAATGAAATTTTAGAGTAAAAACTGGATATACTATGAACATTATTTGTATGAAGAACTATTTTGCTAATTTGTTTATATAGCAAGCCTTTATTTACCATGTCTGGATACCAGATACTGAACTGGACATTAGAAATACAAAGAAAAAACAAAATATTTATGTGTTTTTATAGGCCTTCAGATTAGCAAATTTGATTCATCTTTTTAATTTTTTTATCCACGATCTGGTTTTCTATTTATGTGTTACTAATTTCAGTGTATCTTATGGTAGTTGTTTCAAATTCTTGAATTTTTTTGGAAGGATACGAAGTATAACAAAATGTTTTAAAGCATTATAGATTACAAAATAAAATACTCAGCATATAAATTTTTATGCTTAATTGTTAATTCATTATTTGTGCTGCTCAAATAGATGTGGTAATTTGTCTATAAAAAAGATGTTGATCAATTTTAAAAGTCTAGCATATAATTTGTTCAAATTTTATGACACTATAAACTGACTTAGGATAAAAAAATCAGTTGAACAAATGTGATAAGCATGAACAACTCTAACTGGCAAAGACTGCTTATATCACAGTAAGAATAGTCAAAGTAGGAAGAGTATCAAGGTTGCTGAAAAGCCCTGCATGAGAGTGGGCTTTAGGAAAATCATTAAGAAAAACACATTTTCAGTCTTGTTTGGAATTAGAAGAACAAAGATAATAATACATTTCCATGTGTTTGGAGCCGATGATGTTATATTAACTAATAAAAATAACAGCACGTAATTTGCATTTCTTTGGGGTTTCTCATTCTGAGTAAAGTCAACTAAACTTTTTATCCATTACCATTAAAAGAGTAATTTTGCATTGTTTGCATTAGGTAATGGTCAGGATTCAAAATGGTTTGGACAGAATGGGGTAGTAGATGAAAATAAGTGGATTTTGAAGAATCTTGAAATTAGTTTTGAAAATTACTTGTAAGAGTCGGCTGGCATTTAGTTGTTTTGTACAGTTATATAAGGCTCTACCAGGCATTTTATGGCAGACTTCCAATTTTATTGGTCAGGCATCTGTTTTGATTGATCAGACCTCCTCACTTCTCTGCTGTTAAATGTTTTGACCACTCCTCTGTAGAGAAGTATAAATGAGGACTCTTAGTTACTGTAAAAGTGTGGGTTGTCTCTGGAATTAATATACTCCTTTTCTTTTAAGAGCTCTAAAAGCATAGGGTAAATGCAATAAATATAGTAGCAGAACAAATGCAAATAACTTAGGTGTTTCCTTGTCTTCAAATTCAATATGACTTAACAGTTTGGTAGGGCTTCTAAAAAAGATTATGTGATTTCAATTTCCATACAGAGTTTAGATAAAAGAAGATGAAAGTCCAAACATACTTCCAAGTGTATTTTCCCTAGCTCGCACTGAAATCAGTAGCATTTATTTACAAGTGTCTTGTACTGGCACACTGTTAGAAGGGGCTAAAAGATATCACACATGGATATTCAGGAAAGAAAAAGGAGGAATTCCCCCTAACTCTGGAAATAAAAAGACGTAGCAGAAAGAAAATAGAAATACATAGCATAAAATCTTCCCCAGAGAAGTGGACCTAAGAAAGAACTATTAGTTCAATAGACAGTGTGAAATTTGAGTGTGAGAAAGTGAATTCTTAATCACAGATACAGTTCAAGGTGGGAACTAGATGAATACAAATTGGAGGTAATAAGGAGAAAATATGTTAAGAGCTGAACTGTATGATTGCTCAGTTGTCATTCAAAACTGAGACTATTTTATTTTCTGATTGGTTAATCTGGTGGTTCTCAAAGTAGTAGGACATTTGGCAATGTCTGGATACATGTTCATTTGTCACAACTAGGGTATTTCTAGTTGGCATTTAATGAGTATAGACCAGGGAAGTTGTAAACATCCTACATTACACAGGATAGTCCTCCACAACAAAGAATTATCCAGCTCAAAATGTCAATAAGGCCAGGCTTGGTAATACTGGGCTAAATTAACAGAAAACTGTTTACATTCAATAAAGTATAGCCTCTTCCATGTTTATGAGATACTTAAGTCTCAGTAATACTTGTATTGGTTAAAAAAAAAAAAAAAGGTACACTCTCAACTTTTTGGTTTTGTAACACGATGTTCTGTTTTTCACATTTTCTAAGACAAACTAATTTATATCTAATTTGGGGGATTCACTTTGTATCACTGTTTTTTTCTCCTTTATATCTTACCTGGCATGTATTTCTATTATTTCCTGGCTGTGCTGTTTTCTCACTTTGTTTAAGTTCCATTTCTACCACTGAATTAATAGTTTTCCTATACTATTTCTTGTAGTGACAGTGATACTTGGCTTACCCCAAAATTGCTGGACAAATTCCAATCAAGTAATTATACTTTACCTTTCAGAATTTATCTTTTAGTTTTTGTTCTGAAATGTTGGGCAATTTCCTCATATGCTTGAAGTATGTAATCTTTAGCTATTGCAACATTGCAAGTGACAGAAAAAAAGAAAGAGAAGTCCAAGGCTCAACAGTATATCTACATATACTCTTTAATTTCTGAAGTTTTTCAGGTTCTTAAAAAAAGAAGAGTATTGAGGGCAGAGATTCACCATTTCTGTATATTGCTCTTTGTCTTTCTTATTGATAATATTCTGGTGTTACTTAAATAGCAATAGCAAATATCGGTTTAACAAATGAATGCAGAGCTTTTGATGTGACAAACTGTTCTAGGCACTTTAAAATCTTTAACTTATTTAATTTTATTAAAAAAACATGAGGTATAGGTATTATTATTATCTATTTTATAGATGAGAAAATGAAGGCACAGAGAAATTAACTTGTCCAAACCTATTCAGCTAAGAAGTTGCAGAGCTGAATTCAAACCCAGATAGTTTGGTTTCACAGTCTATACTTTTAAACACTATGCTATACTGTATCTCCTTATTTTATATTACATATGATATACTTACATACACAATATACATATATAAAATTCTTATACATAAAATACTTAGAGTTGTAAAAACTTAGTATTCTAATTATAAGCTTATTTTATATGCACAATAATCTCATGAGATAGGTACAACTCCTTTTTGGAGTTGATACAATAGTTTCAGTTCAATTTTATAACTTGCCCCAAATCTACAACTAATCAGTGGAAGAAAGACAATGTGAACCTAAGAAATCCGGCTCTATTCCACAATCTGAAACACTACACTTCCCTATTAAAAACTTGTTAAATGCTTTTCCACATTGTTTAGTATCAACTTTAATTGAGAATTGTTCTTAACCTTTGCAAATTGTTTTCTAGCTTGCTACTCCACTTCAAATACTGAGTAGAAAAGGATGTGCATGTAGGTTTCTTAGTCTTATAGCATATATACCCTTCTTCTGTTAGCTGAAGGTATGTTTCTTTTACGGACATCATTCCATGTCCCTCTGAATTCCAGGTAAAATACCAGCAAATGCAAATATGTCTAAATATTTTTGTATCTTGTTAGGTCCTCAGTGTTATCACACCAATTGCTGCTCATGTAAATAATGAAAGTATTAGTTCTAATCATTTAAAAACTAAAATAATGTTTTAAACTTTTTAATACAACAATAATTATTGCAATATTCATAACATCTTGTTGGAAAAATAAAACTTAATGTTAACAAAAACTGTAACCATTAAGTCAATTATGGAACAGCAATAGGATGTATTATACTACTGCTAGGATATTTATGGAGAGTATCCAATGGTATGGGAAACATGTATGCCATGTAATATAGAAAAGATAATATCTACTATTTAAAAATAAGCACAAAAGAAAAGATTTTAAAATATGCTTTCTAAATATATTACTGGAAAATTAGATGTATTTTATTTAAAATCTTAATGCTTAATTTTCAGAGCTGAAACATTTTCCTTTTAGTTGATTAAGGCTTAAAATTAATTTTGATACCTAAAATTCTTACAATGCATTTACTTGATTATTTAGGGATGAAATTTATTTTGTTTTCCAAATATATTCACTTTCAAACAAAAGAATAAGTGAAAAATATTTTAATTAATTGAAAAATTATTAAGAAATTGATAAACGTGCAAACCCTGTACTAGGATATGGGGGATAAAAATAATGGCAAGATATGGTTTCTACTCTCCAGAAACTCATGGAGAGGTGTAAATGGCTCCTGTATTCAATAGACTGTGAGAGTTTTATGGAAGAGGTACAAATAAATGACTACAGGAGCTTAGGTAAATACAATTCTAGACTGTGTGCATCCGAGGAGCCTTCCGTGAAGTATAGCATTCAGGAAGAACTTTGACTGATGGTGAGGACCTCACAGACAGAGAATGGGATTTTAAAAAGTAACAAGAAACTAACTTGTTCTAAAGTTTTTATATACGAAACTCCAAATGGCCATTTTTCATGTCAACTCCACATAACTCTTTGAACAACTTGGCACCTTGTTCCTTTGCTTTATAGATCCTCTTTTGAAATATTACTGTATTTTGTTCCATCTACTTTTAATGCAAGCCTGAGTGACAGAATATAAGCATAGTCTTCATATCCACTGACTGTTCATTCCTCGAATCTCACTATTTTCTTAATCTTGAGTTTCTATTTGCTATTGAGGGACCCAAAAAATGAAGGGGCCCCTAAATAACAATATATTTTTGTAAAACATCCTATCTAGTTTTATTAGTAATTTACATTGATTTTTGCTGTAAATCAATAATGACAATAAGTGGAGAGTTCATCTTGCTATACTTCCAAAAATGGTTAGAGTATCAAAATAACATCTTTGTTTAAATATACCAGTTATAGTGAAGAGCACAATAACAATAAAATGTTTATTGAATGAGCGAACTACAGAAGAACTAAAAGAAATACATTTTGGATTTAGACTTGAGTTGTATTTTTGAACTGATTCCCTAAAAAATTTCTTCCCTTAGAAATCCTATTTAAGCATTTCCACTTAAATAGGTCTTTGACAGCATGGTTATTGGGAGGAGAAGGTTTCTTAATTCTTCCTATAAGTTATGTCTAAAAAAATTCCCCTTGAAGATGAAATCAGAGAGCAGAATGAACTGCTTAGGTTACTGATACCTGCTATCACCTAAATCTCAGAGTAGCATACCTTAAATCTTTAAAGGCTCAGCTGACATTTTCATGCCATTTTTATTTCACCCAGACCAAATTTGAAAGTATTTCAAGAGCAAATGTAGTCTAGTCATATTCCTATTTCTCTCTAAAAGAAAAAAAAAAAAAATACCACGGAATTGGAACAATAATTCACACACTCTCTCTCAAAGTGCTTAAAACTTAAAGATAGTTCACCATCTAAATCACTAGGCAGTTTTTATAAGTTTTTATTATAGTTGCATTCTTTTGAACTTCTTTGCTGGATATTCATTCTGTTCATATACTTAGTGCCTTGCCATTTTGACTGCTCCAGGCTAATGCTCTCTAGCTTCAAAAATATGGTTTGAAGGAAATTGGCTTCTGGCTCTTATAATAATCACACAAATGGCTAGTCTCCAGGTGTCCTAAAGGGCCATAGTGCAGAAAATTTTTGCATATGTAGTTTCACTTGGTAGGCAACAATGGTACCTACTTATCATTGTTAGAACACAGCTCATAAGACAGACAAAAGGGTTGCCTATTCTAAAGTGTTTCTTTCTATTGAGTTTCAAGTCTTGATCTAATATATGGTCGAATTGTTGTTTTAAGAAATAGAAAGGATGCAGTCTGAATTATGGAACTACTCTATGTATTTACACAGTGTACTTATTTAAAGTAAAATTGTTCCCTTTAGTGTCATTTAGCTATGTTTTTATTTCTCTTTCCTCATACATTTTTTTTTTTTTTACCTCCACAAATCCAGGCACCATCTGTATGCAATACTAATGCTATGTCCTACTCTTTGTTTAAACAATTGTTTCTGAAAACATAGATAAGAGAACAGGAAATAGAATATTATATGAAATATATGTAATTATCAAAATGGTCTTTGTGAATGACCATGTAATTAATATGTGCAGAGTTTGCTATAAGGATTCTGATTGGTGAAATTCTCCATGAAAAGTCCACTAACTTCAGAAGATGAAAATAAATTTTTCTTTTCCCTAAGGAAAAAGCTTTAAAAATCTCCTATTTTAAGACTTAGGATACTCCAGCATTTATAAAACCACTACAGTTTTTTTTTTTTCCATTTCCAACATCAGTAGAAACAAGACAGTCAAACCAAAAGAAACTGATTTCACAGTTATTGTTTTTCTCTGATTTGATTTAGCTTGTGGTTTTCATACCTATAATTTCAAGAACTACAAGATTTAAAAATTGCAGGCACACACCAGAAATGTAACAGTGAACATCAGTAAATGACAGTCTTGTGTTCATACATTTTTGCCATATCATTGGCTACCAGCTATGTTGCAGACAATTGCAGAATTTTTAATCTAGTAATAAGTCAATCATAGCTCTTAGAAATAAAAAAGACCACACCATAGGCAAATTTCTAATCATTTCAATATAAATTAATATAAATGAGAAAATCTGATATCTTATGTCATTGATGATTTTTAGGCAAAATAGCTTATGTTAAATGGATTTTGAAAGTGAATTTACTAAACTTAAAATTGAGGGGATGGGTTAAAAAGGTGAAAAAGATTAAGAAGTACAAATTGTCAGTTACAAAAATGGTCATGGGGATGTAAAATACAGCAGAGGGAATATAGTCAATAATATCATAATTACTATGTCTGATGTCTGATGGGTACTAGACATATCGGAGGAATCACTTTGTAAGGTATATAATATCGAAACACTATGTTGTACACCTGAAACTAATATAATATTGTATGTCAATTGTAATTGGAAAATAAAATAATGATAAGAATAATTAAGAAAAATACTTTGGAATCTTTTAGTTTATAATAAAATTCTCTCATATTATCTAGATAGTTAAAATAAAGAATGAGAGGATCTACCAAATATTTCAAAAATCTTCCATATAGTTGTTTCTCTTCCTTCTGTTTCCCTTTTTTAATAGCCTTTCCCCCTAAGATCTGCAATTCAGAGCACGGAGCAATAAGGAAATTTACTGTAGTGTTAGTATGGAAACCAAAGAACTTGCTGAAACCCTGATGTAATATTGAGAAGTGACTCACTACACACTGATTTCAGTCTGAATAGCATATGTCTTTAAGGAATGTATTTATATAAGCCTTACCTTAAGAGGCAAAGAAATTGGGATTGTGTGGGTTGGGACTCCAGAAGAGAGACTAAATAAAGCCTTTCAAAACTCTCAGATCTGATTTATATTTGAAGCATCTGAAGGAAAGAATAATAATAAAAAAAAGACATTGTGGAAGAGAGTAGGGCTGGAAATTAATGGTTAAAATGATGAGAACTATTTATCTTGATATTTTAGCATTTAAATTTTATAGCAATAGATAAAGTACAAACATTAAAAAAAAAAAAAAAAGACTGTCCTTTTTTATTAACTTGAATACCAATCAGGGAAAATAAAATGCCTGCGAGTTTAAAATGAAAATGGATTTGGTTTTGCTGATCACTGCTGGTAGTAAGCAGCTGGCTAGATGTCTCAAATCTCACTTTCAAAAAGCTTATTTTCTATTGGTGATGACAAATTTGCCCCTCGCTTATACTTATCAGTGGGTGTTCAGTTGTTACAGCAGATTGGAAGTGATTCAGTTCATTTCTTGGATATTTTCAAAAGCAGGGAAGGATTTCACACTCTGTGGAGTGCTGCTTCACCAAAAGTAAAGAATATTACAGCTTATGGCAGTGATAATTAAAGCCAATAATAACCTAGAAGTCTCCTCAGCTCTGCAATGTTGGGAGTAATGCTTTCCCATTGTATTCCTGTCTGGTTGGGGATGTTCTAGCTGGCTCTCAAATCAGGCTGAAACTGCAATTCAAATGGGAAATGCTGAAATCATTTCTAAGCTTTCGTATGGAGAGTTAATATATGCAAATGAATGTTACAGCTATAAAGGTAGTGTATAAAGGTAATATACAGGAAAAATAACAAAAGGGTGTTTCAAGATATGGGGTACCATTTTGTGTACAAGTGAGAAAAAGGAAAATATTTTTAGTCAATAGGTGAAACAGGATAAATTTGCAAAAGAAAATGCCTAGTGTATTCCAAATGTTGTGGACATAATATAATATAACCCATGCCAAGTAGATAGTCTCTGACTGTAATGGATGTTTACTCTTAATTCCCCTTATGAATTAGTGAAAGTGCCATGCTTTGTTTTATTAAGAAACAAATCGGATGAGATATTCCAAATAAGATTCAAAGGAACAAATAGCATTTTCCAAAGTGTAAGTGGTTAGAGAAGTCATTGTGATGGTTTCGAATCTTCAATTATGGAAATAAGAGAATAAATTTTTATTCAGATATTAACTCTATAAGAGCAACTGATATGTTTTGACTGCCATGTATTCAATCTCAGATTTCATACTTTTGTAAATAAGTGATCAGAAATGTTTCCAGAAGAAAGTACTCTAAATTATCTCGATAATTTCTTTGTCTCTGAAAATGCACTCTTTGAGAGAAACAGACATTGGGATTGGTCTAACTTCCACACAAATCCTGTCATTAAGACCAAATAGCCACTTATCTAAATATAGTATGCTGCCTAACTATTATCCTCTGAATGAATTAATACTAATATAATGGGATTTAAATCTAGTATCCACCAAAATGTCTGTTCAAGCTTGGGAAAGTCACTTAACTTCTTAGCCTCAATTTCTACAATTGAAAGTGGATATAATAATAATCATCATAATTTCTAAATCATAAGATGATTACAATCATTATATTATTTAGAATATAGAAAGTGCTTAAAACAAGACCTTGAAATGCTAAGTGTTATATCAAATGTTACCTTTATAATAATAATTATTATAATTGAGTGAGAACCCCTTTTAAATAACCATGCCACTGTATTGCTCATGCAGCTATGACTCAACATTTATTTATTTATTTATTGAGAAGCGCTTTTTGTGTATTTTTTATGTGCCAATTGCCATCCTATTCTACTGAGATATTAAGATGACTAAAATTTAGTTCCATCTTTTTATTATTTAGAGTGTTATAATACAGAGAACCAACTTAAAGGAGTTTGAAGAGGATGGAAACTTATTTCTCCCTAACAATTCTAAGTTAACAGACAGATCTGTCACACATAGTTTTCCGATATCCAGTTTCTTTGAATCTTTTTACATCATCCTCATCTACATTGCCACAGTTAGGTAACCACCACATCTGGTTTGCGGCCATTGGGAAGTAACAAGAGAGCATCGGAGAGGCATGCCTACTCTCTTAAGGGGCCTGAGTGAAGTGCATACTTTTATTTGCTTATCTTCCATCTGTAAAAATTTAACAAACATGGCAAGTCAGATTGCAAAGGAGACTGGAAATGTAATATAGATAGGCAGCCAAGTCTCTGGTTATTGCCAAGGAAGATGGAGAAAAGGGATTTTGTTTGACAGCTGGCTGTCTCTAACAAATAGTCTCCTGAAACTCACTGTCTCCTGGAGGAGAATGATAATTACAATGCCATGTGAAACTGATAATATAATTATATACATATAGTTAAGTTAAGCAAGCCAGAAAAAGCCTCGATCACCTGAATATTTTGTTCAATCTCAGTTTTGCTAAATTTGGTCCTTGGCCCAGTGGTGGCCTCGGATAAAATTATCACATGTCTGTCACAGCAAAATGAGAAAAACAAAGGTGATGTAATAAGCTCTCATATATCTAAATTATTTTTATTAAAAAGCTGTTTTATTTTTAATTTATGCTTTTCTTATATTTTGCTGTTAAAATTTTCTTTTATGAACTGATGCTGTCAGAAGACAGGTTTTGTTTGGTTTACAATGTCTTTAATTTAACTTTGATCCTACCCTTTCTACCAATATCCCCCTTCGCCCACAGTGCATTCATAGGTTGAGCTTTAAATGGTGGGCAGGGAAATATAACGATCTGTAAATGTCTGAGAACCACTCATCTTTTCTGTATTATTTTATGAAATACTATATTTTGAATAACTAGAAAGAAATATAAAATTATCCTCTAATAACATGTTATTAGAGGATATTTTTCTCAAATATATAATATCATGGCTCTCATAGAAATATAAAATAAACACTTGTCAACAATTTTATTTAGCTCCTTAATTAATGAGGAAGACAATAATATGTTAAAACCACTTCACAGAATTCAAAGAACACACATATTTAGGCAATCGAGAAAGCTGAAATTAATTTAAAAAGCTGGTCAGTATCCACAAGACAATAGTCGGTTGTATCTCAACCAAACACCATATAATTTATTTATATTTCTATGGATAAGAATAATTTGTACTATTGTCATATTTCTATAATTTATGGAACTGTGAATAGCTTGAAAAGACAATGAAAATTGGAGATAACTCAGAAAAGCACTCTGGACAAGACACCCAGTGATCATTCTTGCCCATTTTCAACTCATTCACAGTTTTTTCTGACAATATTAACAGTCTTTGATACTTTTTTGTTTGTTTGTTCATTTCACCACATCTTCACTATGTTTGGCCTAGTCAAAATTTAACAATATAAATTTATTGTGAAACCACTTGACTTTCTATTTTGGTAGTAACTAACTACATATTTTTTATTACAGTATTCAATATATTGTTGATGCCCATAAATTACTGTCATTAGTAGTAGTTGTTATAAATATAACACATTTTTTCACTATAATAACACTAGATAGTGTGATTCAGTAACTAATCAATGTAATAAGAAATCTGAAAGAAAGAGTAATCTGCTTAAAAAGTCTTTATTGCTTGGTGTTAAGTACCCTGTCTGGGTTTCTACCTTTCCACAAATGTGTAAATTTCTATTCTTAAGGTTAGTATCTCCAGAAGCTCATGCAATGTCATTAATTATTCACCTATTACAAGAAGACAAAGCATTAATTAATTCTAACAATAAAGGAAAGTGAAAATTTAAAAAATGAGTGTATGCTCTATCAATATAAGTGATGGAGGTAGAGTGGACATTGACAGGTAAATTTATAGAGGGTTTACTTGAAAAACAAGGATAATATTAAATACTTGGCACATTAAATTAGACCAGCAATAAAAGCTGTGGAAAGGATGAGAGAAGTCTTTGAATAATCTAAGTTTGTCTTCTTAGTCCAGTGGTTTTAAAACTTCTTAATCTCAGATCTCTTAACTCTATTAAAAATCATTGAGAACATTAAAGAATTTTTTTAAAATGTGTTATATCTCCTGAAATTTGTTGTATTATACAATATTCATTTAAAAGTGAGAATAATAAACCCATTACATATAAGCTTAAGTAACATTTTATGAGAAATAACTATTTTTGAAAACATTTTTATTTTGATTTATTAATGAGTGATATCATTTTCATAATAACACTAGAAAGATTTTTTTTTTTTTTTTTTTTTTTGCAAATATCTTCCTAATGTGTGCCTTCTTGAAAGACCATTAGATTCTCATATGTTTCTGTATCATTGTTTGGGTTGAAGTATATAAAGAAAATTCCACCACACATTGTTATGCAGTTGAAAAAAGGTGGACCTTTGAAATACTGCAAAAAGTCTTTGGACCCTCCTCACCAGTGCCTCTGTATCTCATTTTTAGAACTGCTGCCCTAGTCCATTTATGCTTACAGTCTTCTAGACAACACTAGCTTCTAAAGAAATTTCTCCTAATTTATTGAAAAAATGTGCCATAATTTCTACCTTCACTTGTGCTCTTTTTCTTTTCCTTTTTCTTTAGATGATGTGTCTATGCTCCTTGATAATAAGTCTGCATGGACCTTTATTCTCACATCTGATGACCAATCAAGGGCATTGTTTTAGCAATTATCCTCTTTATAACCATCATCATCAATTATTTCCTCTAATAAATTTCTCTCATCAACATATATTCATACTATTTATTTTTCTATATTTGAAATGAAATGAAAATGAAATGAAATGAAATAAAATAAAATAAATAAAATAAAATAAAATAAATCTCTCTTGAATCTATTTCTCTGTTACCTCTTAGGCCATAAAAAATGAAATCCTACCATTTGCAATGACATGGATGGACCTAGATTTATTATGCTGAGCGAAGTAAGTCAGACACAGAAAGATAAATACCATATGATTTCACTTATATGCAGAATCTAAGGAACAAAAAGAACACATTAATTGAAAACAGACTCAAAAATGTAGAGGACAATCTGGTGAAGGCCAGAGGGGAGGTGGATAGGGGGGCTGGGAGAAAGCAGTGAAAAGTTAAGGAAGTACAAATTTGTAGTTGGTAGATGGTCATGGGGATGGGGAGCACAGCATAGGGAATGTAGTCAGTAGTAATATGATGGCTATATGTAGGGCCAGATGAAAGATGAAATAATCAAAGGGATCGTTTCATAAGCTATATAAATGTCTAAGCAATGTACCGTACACTTGAAACTAATAATAAAAGAAAAAATAAATAATTAATACAACTGCAAGAAATACATTATAAAAATAAAAACTATTAACCAGAAAACAGACAATAAATAGAATGAAGATTCGAAGTAAAATAGGCTAATATCTGAAGATATGCTTTAAAAGACAAGAAATAGAGATAAAATTGTGAACAAGTATTAATTATACTTACATAAATATTTTAAAATTTCTATATTTACCATCTTTCTAATTGAGTTGATTTTGAGTAAATTCAAGTTATTTTAAACTTCTCATTACACGCCTTGTGTACGATTTGGAAAATTAAATGTGATGAATGCTCTGGAAAATAGAAATAATTGAAGCAGACTCTAGATTCAACTTAAAGGGATCAATAATCTTGGAGAATGTTACTTCTAAAGAAGATCATGCACCCAGAGGATGCTTTAGGTGAGTTTTTTCATACATTCATACATGATTATTACTTTATAATGTTTCAGAGAATGAAGAAAATATGAAAAGACAGATTTTTCTATCTAGCTATATTAATCTTTACACAAAGTTTGCAAAAATAGAACCAAAAATATTAGTGACTAATGTCACTTATTATTGTAAATATGGACATTCTAAATAAACTACCATCAAATCAGTCAGCATCACACTTAACATACCTTTGATTTATCCTAGAAATTTAATATTAGTTTTAAAATGAGAAGTCTATTATCATAAGGCAAACAAGAAATATCCCCTCAAGATCCTGAATGTCATTTAGTAATCTTTAATATTACCAAATTTAAAAAGCAGAAGTATTTCCTTAAAACTGTATAAAATGTTGACTTTAAATCTAGAACCAACATGAAACTTGATGCACAAAAAATTATACTCATTAAAACTAGAAAGAAAGCAAAGATGTCTTTAATTGCTATTATTATTTTATATGATTCTGGAATTTGTGGCCAATACATGAATAAATAAAACAGAAGAGATAAAACTCTTAAAAGTGAAAGTATATAACTTTCAGATGACACATAATACATCTAAACTCTCTAGAGAATCAAGTGATAAATATTAGATTTAATAAGAAAGTTTATTAAAAGTTAGATATATGACAAATACACTTGTAATGATATCTCTAATCTTCCGATTTGGGGATAGGTGTCTGTGAGAGGTAGTAGTGGAGGTGTGTGTGGATAAGCCTTTGCTTTAATATCCAAATAATATGGTGTTAGAAACTGTCATACATATTGAAGGAAGTCTACTTCACCACCCAGTATTCCAGGAGGGGTGTCTTTACATATCTCACAGACTATTCTTCTAAAGAGTCTCTACTTAACAGCTCTGGTCTTTCCATAAACAGTTCTCCAAGCAGTAGCCACTCTTTTCTGCTCTATTATGCTTCAAATTATCATCTTAATTCCCAAAATTACAGCTAAAACAAGGCTACCCTATTTTAAAATTTTATTAAAGGCTTGAGGAGAATATAAAGGCATTATAATCTATATAATGAAATCTAAAAACCAGGTAATCAGGTTTCGTTTCTTTTCTAGGCCACTGGCTAGAACCCTACCTGGGAACTCCCTTTCTCCTAGGATCTAGCCTGAACCGTGGTTTCTTTTTTAAAATCTCTCTTCCTAGATTCTAAGGACACAACTTCCAGCAGGGTATTCCCAAACCTAGTCCTCCCCCAAACAAAAAAGAGTGAAAGAAAAAAATGTGTAACTAATAAGAGACACCCCTCTTCCCTGAATGAAGATCTAGTTTGTTATTAAACAGAATGCTTAATAGTTTGATCGGAAACATCGGTCTTTGGACATAATCTCATATTCAGTACTTTCTTTAATTTGCATAAATAAAAAGTCTTGCTAGTATGGTCACATTAAAGAAGAAGGAAGAGTATTCCTCAGAAACCAAGCTGGCTTCTACCTTTAAAGACACGGAGGAAGAAACTGCAGGCAATTTGAAAATAACATTTTGCCTTGACTACTATTTATTATGTAAATATTCAGATCTGTTGGGCTTAATCTCAAAACAGCACCCATTCTAGTAAAGCAAAATAAAATTTAAAAATAAAATAAAATAAGTGATATTGTATTCTAGCAATAACCAAAGCCAAAATACAACAACTGCCCTCAAATAAACTGCCACCAAATAGCCATAAAAAGATATGGGTGGGAACATATGCATAAACCTTTACTGCAAAACATAAAAAAGAACTTGAATCATTTAAGATATAACAACATATAACATTTGCTACATTTAAGTTTAATATAAATTCCAATAAAAATGTTACTCATGTTGACATAGGCAATGTCAATTTATCTGGAAGAATAAAACTATAATAATTTATCAGGTAGGTGTATAGATGATTTTAAATTGCAGGATATTGAAAAAGAGTAAGGTTGAAGAGCTAGTCCTACAAGATATGAACCACATTTTAACATTATAATAGTTAAACTAGGTCTTGCTATTGAATTAAAGATAGATAGCCAGTTAGCAAGACCACAATTGAAACAAACTCTGGTCTGAGATATGAATTTCAAAAGTCTATACAGTATCCACTCTTTCAGATTTTCAGAAATATGCCAGTTGCCATTATATTTTATCAGTTTATAATAAATACAGAAAGCTTTATGAATATGAGGATTATTTCCAGTTCATAAAAACACCTCTAAAATTATAACTTTAGTGATAACATCAAAAATTTTAAAAAATGCAATATAATTTTTCTATTTAAAAAGCTTTATTATACTTTAAGTGTTTCCAATTTTTATTATCAAATGAATTTCCCAGTTATTGTTCCATATTCAATATTGATTTTTTTCTCAGATCTTTAGGTTGTGTTGCAAAATGCATCTTTATTCTAAATAAATTGTTGAAGATCAAATTATTTTAGACCTAATACTGTATTAAATCAATAGTTTATAAAGGCAAACTCTAAACATTAGAAACATAGTTACATATAGATGAATAACTGACACATTCTGTTGTATTGGTCACCATTTGTGAACATCAGTCATATGAGGAGAAAGACCTCTTGGTTAGTAGTCTTGATTGTACTAGATCCCATTCCTGGAAATCATCCATGACTTTGGTTCAATCTTTATCCTCTTTTAAATTCTACCAAAATGTTTTATTTTATTTTATATTTTATT
>NW_006443138.1:9863082-9864406 GCF_000325575.1 Pteropus alecto
TTATTTAATTTTTTTTTAAGGTACATTAAAGGGGATGTAGGAAAATCTTTTTATTACTTTTATTCATTCTCTAGACTTATATCATGGATATCTTCAATCTCTTCGGACTTGTACTATATCCACCTAGCTTAATAAATCTACAAAGTTATCATATTACCTTCTTGAAATACACGTTTAGGTTATCTCAGATGAAGAAGATTCAAAGTAAAGATACATCGGATTACAAGAAACATCAGAAAAATATATTGTAGGACATATGAAAAACAGCATTTAGTGTCAGTCAGGCTCTAATAGGAAATCTCATGGTTAGACAACAGTTCTGATAATCCAGCAGCATTTCTGGCAGTCAGACTTGAAGGATAGAGTTTCAACAGATGTTACTCAGATGTAAAAGTATTCTAAGTGTTAGGTAGTTTAAATAATAAGCCTCTGTTATTATCTGTAAGTCTGTCTCATCTAGATAGCTCTGTTGATCTGAGCTAGACTTGGCTGACCTCAGCTGGGCTCACTCATGCACCAGTGGTCAACTATTATGTTGGTTGGGGCTGGCTGGCACACATGTTTAGTGCTAGGTCAGCTGTCAGCTAGGGTGATGGAGATGACTGGGCCAGGCATTTCTTATCATCTAGTAGGCTTATTCATATGGTGGTATCAGGGTATAGGGAGAATAGAATCATCCACAGTCTCCTGCAGTCTGGGTTTGGAATTGGCAAATTGTCACTTTCAGAACATTCTATTTGACAGAATAAATATAAAAGTGAAGAAGTACTTACATCTTGATCAAAGGAGCAACAAAATCACCCAGAAGAGGTATGGAGCTAAAAGGGTGAATACTACAACCATTTAGCAGCCAATTTATCATAGACAATGAACTGTAAATTGAAGTTTGTGATATGAATGAATAATGGAAAGTTATTCCATTCTACCATATGCAGGAGGTAAAAACATAATTCAGCTTTTGAGAGTAACATGGGAGTAATAAAAAATGAATTGAAAGTGGGCATAAACTGAAGGTAGGGAAAATAGTAGTAATATTATTCCAATATACATTAACATGGAAATAAGAGCTTGAATTCAGTTTGTATTTAAAAAGAATAGAAAAACTGAGTTGTAAAAGTACAATTGACCAAAGCATGGGACTTCCAAAACAGACAAGAGAATAAAACTACTTCTAATCTTTTGCACCTTGAAATTGGTTAAACTTTTCAAATATAAAAGTCAAAAAGAAAAACATGTAGTTTTGAATAAAATGTAATGAGACTAAATTTGATCATGCAGCATTTATTTGATTTTTTTTTCCTTCTGTGTGGGAAAAAGTGGAATT
>NW_006443138.1:9864428-9894468 GCF_000325575.1 Pteropus alecto
GGAAATCACCATAATCAATAACATTAACACTAGAATCCTCTCTCATGGAGTACAATCCTCTTACAAGCTTACATTTACTCCCATTTTCTTCCCTTTGGTGTTTTTTCTATGCATTGAGAAATTCATACTTTCTCTTCATGAGCTTTTCAATCAACATTCTTCAGGGTATGCTCCTGAAGACTTTCAAAATTAGATTAACATCTAGGTGAATCTATAAATCTATGAACTCATTGATTGAGGGAGAGCCAAAATAGTTTCAAAATCCATAGATGTTCTCTTGTCCTAGATTTCTTTATGTCCTTCAATTTATCAATATCTGCTTCTAGAGCCAATGCAATTTCTTATTTTTAAATCTGTACTCTTTCAGCAAGCACCCTATCTTATCTTTTTTATTTATTGATGTCATAGAAATAAAAGGACAAATAAATATCCTTTTTTGAGTTAGCTCTTGCTCTTAATATAATTTATATATTCTTTTCTTAAAGAACTCTAAATTCAGTTTTCCATAAGTATCTGATCATGTTTGAAAATAATAACTATCGTTTATTGTGTGATTTCTTTTACAAAGATATTATAGGTTGAATTGTGAATGTCCAAAATTCATATCTTCCAGCCCTAACTCCTAAGGCCTGAGAAAGTGCCCTTGGAAAAAGAGTTGTTGTAAATGTAATTAGTTAAGGTCATTACGGCTCTAATCCAACATAACTGGTAGACAATTTAGATACAAAGCCATGCACACAGAGAGAACACCATGTGCAGATGAAGACAGAGATCCGCAAGCAAATAAATGCTCAAGATTGCCAGCAAAACAACATAAGCTAAGAAATGAGAAAGATTCTCCCTCATCACCCTCAGAAGGGATTCTCTTTAAGGCTGCAACACAGAAATCCTCTTTAAGTTTTAGCTTGCTGCACTGCAAAATTGAGACTCAAGATTGCAACATCAACTCTTACCCCAGTCTGCAGCCTGCAGGCCTGTCCTACAGATTTTATTTGTGCCAGTTTCTATAATTGTGTGAGCCAATTTCATAAATATCTCTCCTCTCTTGATTGATAGATAGATGATAGATACATACATAGATACATAGATACATAGATGCATTGATAGATGTTAGATAGATATATCTGTATAGATAACTATTTCTACCTCTGTCTCAGTGTCTATCTTTATCTCTTTATCTAATTCTATATATAGAGAGAGATTCTATTGGTTTTGTGTTTCTGGAGAACCCAGAGTAATACAAAGGAATTATACAGTAGCCTAATGATGAAGTTACAGTAGCTCTCATTTTATATATGGTAACACTGATATATAGTTTAGTTACTTGTCCAAGGTCATACAGCTTGAAGTGACAAAAAAATATTCAAACCTAGGTCACTGACTCTATAGCTCATGATTCAGGAACCGTAATATTTGGTAATATGTTAATTCAAATTGTTTTTAAAAAATCAACTGAGTAAATTTGAAGGCCTAATTAGCTTTATTCAATGATTCATAAATCAGACAGCATCTCATTGAGCAACTAGAAAGGAGCTCTGTGGAGCAGTACAAATAGGAGGCTGTTAGAAGCAGAAGTGGATAGGTAAAAAGATGTTTTCTAGCAAAGAGTAGATTGCTTCAGGCAAGATCAACTTCTTTTGGGGAAGGGCAGGGGTCTATCAGGCATATTACCTCAATAGTACTGACCAGGTAATACCAGACTGACTGATTTAAGTCAGATTTCTAGGAGAGGCCGAAACTTCAATTAAGTCTTGATTTGCTGTTGTGGGGCTTATCACCAGTGACTTCATTTGGGGCCTGTTGTTTCTTCTTAACAAAATTGTTTTCCATTTATTTTTATGTGACTTGTGGGATGATATTTCCCTGTTATTCCTTTAGTATATTGATAAAAACTGCAATTGCATTCTTCAGAACATATTCTTATAATTTCTGTAATGTAGCTATTGAGAAGATGCAGAGTGCCTTGAAAAATATTTCAGATGTTTTGGTCAAACAACTAAGATCATTAAAATTAGTCCTATTATGAACTCCTACTTGATTGCCACACATGCAAGGAAATGCTACTATAAAATGTAGAAATTAATCATAGCCTCACTTCAGAAGTTTTTTAGACTAGTCGCATCAATCTCAAGGTGAGTCCTCAGAGGCTTAATCTCTGTATTTCCTATATTAAATTTGGAAATCTTTCTTTTATATATTTAAAAATATACACTTATGCTTCAAACAACCTATAGTAGAAATTATTACTTCTGCGATATTGTGATTTATAGAAATTTACATTTACATTTGGTCATTCAGAAGATCAAAATATATTTTTCTTATATATTTGGTCTTTATCTATGGTTCCTGATTCATAGCTCCAAAATCCCTTGGAATTTCCTGAGTGACAAGATTAACGCAGCATCTTTTGTTATAATGTTTAGCCTCTTGTCATCAGTTTCTGAAAGCATGTGAAAGTCATAAATGTGAAATGGGTATCTTGTTTTTCATAACAAGTCCCTTTTCACCACAACTGGGTTTATGTTAATGAGGTGACTTGGAAAGGATGGGGGCTAGTTGCCAGGGGAACCAACCATAAATCGAGATGGTTGGAAATTTGAGTCCCACTCCCTGATTCCAGAGAGGAGAGGGCTAGAGGTTGAATCAATCACCAGTGGCCAATGATTTAATCAATCATGCCTAGGTAATGAAGCCTCCATAAAAACCCAAAAGCGGGGATTCAAGGAACTTCCATGTTAAGGAAACAAAACGCTTCCATGTACCACCATTCTGGCCCCAAGCTCCAAGCTCCTTTGTTGAGGACCTTGCCTTGTGTATCTCTTCATCTGGCTGTTCATTCATATCTTTTAATCTCTTTGTAATAAATTGGTATTCTAGTGAGGAAATGGGTTTCCTGAACCGTTCTAGAAATTTAATAAAATCCAAGAAGAGGTTTGTGGGATCTTCTGATTTATAGCTAGTTGGTCAGAAGTACAGTTAATAACCTGGGCATGTGATTAGCGTCTGAAGTGAAGAGTGGTCCTGTGGAATCTGATGCTATCTCCAGGTAGACAGTGTCAGAATTGAGTTAAATTCTTGGACACTCTCTTAGTTGACTTTTCAGACACAGGTGCTGCTGCTGAGAAGTAGACGTTTCAGATAAAACAAAGAGGGACCAAATGATAAATTCAGCTTTATGTCTGCTGAAGGAGATAAAATTTTGTTAAAGCCAATTAAAAGATATTTAAGTGAATTGCATGCAGGAAAACTGCACCTTATCCTCCACACTCTTTAAATTTCTTTTGACCTATATTGTCACTTATCCAGTTATCCTTTTCTTTTTATTTGTCATGTGCATCCTATTTATTTGTGAATGTGTGTCCTAGACCTAAAGCTGACTCCCTGAGATACAAAAGAAAGTGTATGTTACTATATGTTACTAATATGTTACCGTAAGTTACTATATGTTACTAATATGGTCCCTGAAGGGCTTTCAAAAATGACAAATATAGGTTCAAATCTGGCATACTTAACTACTATTTATGTCAACCTTAGAAAGTAACCTTCTTTGAATCTCAAAGTTTGTAAAAACGGGCAGATAACATAGAAAACAATGGGTTTTATGAGAATTAAATTTACAAACAGTTATAAAATGTAATTTCAAGTCAAAAAGTAGATTGAACAGATGTGGCAAATCTATTTTTGCTTAAAAATACACAGAAAAACATCACAACAGATGAAAAAAAAGTTTAAATAAGTATCTGAGACTTCTGGTTCACGAAAGATGACAAGCCAACACGATGAGCTGGGTCTCTCTACCAGCCCATCTGGAGATACCAGAGAGGAAGTTTAAATATATAGAATTAAATAATTATAGCAAATAAGTGTGAGAGACCCCTGAAGATAAGATGGCGGTGTGAATTAGTATAGAAAGTAAACGCTAGCTCATAGTATCTAGGGTGAGCTTTTATGACGTAGGGGGTGAGCAGGCAGTCTGGAGACAGGTTTTTAAAAAATTTCTGCTCATTTTTCTCCATTTGCTGTCTGTTCCCATACCACTGAGGGTAAAGAAATGACAGCCACAGTAGAGAACAACAGCCAATGGGGTAACATCAAAATCATGCCAAAAATGGTTGAGGTGAAAGAGAATAAAAACAATTGCAGGCTGATTACCAGAACCAAAGGATATCTTGCCCTTTCTTCCACTCACATTCTGAGAATTTGGCAAAATACTTCAAGGGAGATAAAGTATCCTTAAGAAGAGGAGTACTCAGAGAGGTGCTACTCCATTTTATACCCAGCTATATACATATTACAGGAAGGATAAAGATAGAAAAGAAAAGAGGAAAGTGCCATCTATGTTAGAAAAGTAATATTTTCCCCAGAAATCATCAGCAGACTGCTGCTTAGAACCCAAGGTCTATGACTGTTTCAGTCATCTACTTTTAACTGCAAAAATATTTAGGACAGTAAGTGCAATTAATTCCTATTGCCAAAACTACAATTACCAAAACTGGATGGCTTAAATAACAGAAAGTATTCCTTCACAGTTCTGGAGCTAGAGTCCAAAATTAAGATATCAGCAGGCCATACTCTCTCCAGAGGTTCTAAGAGAGATCCATTTTATTTTTCTTCTTCCAGCTTCCGGTGACTGTCAGTGTAGCTCGTGGCTACGTCATTCCAATCTTTGCCTCTGTCTTCCTATCACCTTCTCACTTCAGTGAGTCAAATTCCTCTCAGCCTTCTTTTTATAAGGATGCCTTCATGACATTTAAGGTCTACCCTGATATCCAGGATAATTTCCATCTCAAGAGCCTTAACTTGATTCTATTTGCAATCACTTTTTCCAAATAAGATAACAATTATAGGTTCCAGGTGTAAAGCCTGATATTATGGGAGAAGAGCATGTTTTAATATATCACAGTAAATATTGGCATCCAGACACATTGTTGTACTGAATAAATTTGAGTTTCCATTAACAAGAAAGGGAAAGAAAATGAATATGGAGTAAATATCTAGAAACTATCAATCATAGGCAGAAATTATAAAGAGAATAGAATGGAAAGTAAATAATGTCATGAAGAATGAAGAGTTATTATATGGTAAAAGACAATTAAGAATATACAGTATGCTTGAAGATTAAGAGTTAAGCTATTGCTTCAGGATTGCTGTATAGGTTGACCCGTTGGTCTAGTATGTTCTCTCTTCAAATATCTCCATTGCTTGCTGCCTCATCTAGCTAAGATGCTTAGTCAAATCACCTGTTTTAATAAGGTCTTACACCCACCCCCTATAACTTTTTTCTTACTATCTGCTACATTTTTCCTATGGCACTTATTGTTATATCTTATGTTATATTCATTTATTTTCTACCTTGCTCCTCAGCAGCTCCAAGAAATAAGCTTCCCAAGAGCAAATATTTTCAAGTTTTGTTCAATGTAGAGGGCCCAGTGCCTAAAACAGTGGCTGACACACAGTGGTTACTCGAAAAGAATGCTAAAGAAATAAATTAATTGAACAATTATAAACATGGGTATACCAATTTAGCCAGAACAAACAACAACTGGCAGAATTATAGGGATAGATCAAAAGTTCAAGGTTTTAAAGTACCCATCTCAGAAATGTTAAAGATCAATCAAACAATACATAAGTAAGTAGAAGATTTAAATAACACAATAGGTACATACAACACATACCTCCAAATTATTCTTTACTGAGGATACAGAACTGACTGTGTCCTGGTCTATAAAGGTAATAACATTACATAGACTAAGTTTTCCAAACAAAACTCAGTAAAGGAAGGATGGGATACTTAGGTAAAATATAGTGGATGTTTAGGGTACTAAATTCTATTCTATATGATACTACAATGATGAATATATGTCATTATATGTTTTTCAAAACCCATAGAATCCATGTGCAACACAAAGAGTTAAACTGTGGATTTCATCGATAAAAATATATCAATATTGGCTCCTCAATTCTAACAAAGGTACTACACTAATGCAAGATATAGGAGAAACTTGTGAGGAGGTAGAGGGGGTATTTGGGAACTCTCAGTACTTTCTCCTCAATATTCTTGTAAATCTAAAACTGCTTTAAAAATAAACTGTATTTAAAAAGTGCAGTGGGATTGGTAATCGATTACATCTAATATGTTCATGATTGAATAGAATATTCTTAAATACACTTTGCATTAAAAAGAAATTCATATGGAAACTTCAAGTTAATTAAAACACTGTATGTCAAGTTTTGTGGATATCACTTAACTGTTACTTACAGAATGATATATAGCTTTAATTATACTGATAAGATAACAAGAAATAAAATGATCAGCAAACACAAAAAGGTAGAAAGAAAGCAAATATCAAAAAAACGAATAGAAAGATTTTTTAAAAAAAATAGATTTTAAAGAGAGAATGACAGAAACAATAAACACTCATCAGTAAACAGTATTAACAAAAATCCAATGAAATATATACCATTTTGGAAAACGACACCAATGAGAAGGGTACAAAAATCAGAAATACGAATGCAAACAGGAAAATAACTATAGTTATAGCAGAGACAAAAAATATGGGACTAAAATTTAAAAATGTATACACGAATTTATTTGTATGGGCATGTATACAGTAATTTACCAAACAAAATAGACGTATTTGTTAAAAATATAATTTTCCAAAATTGAGATTTGAATTAGAAATATATTAAATATTAGAAGAATTAAAAGATAATCAAAGACGTTTTTTACCTTCTCTTACCGCTTTAAAAAAAAACAAAAAAACAACAGATCTACATAGTTTTATAGGTGATTTTTGCCAGAATTTCCAGACTCTGATAATTCTGCATAATAAAATTTATTCTGGAAAATATAAAGAAATGAAAAACTTTATATCCTTGAGGGGATGAGAGGCTAATATATTGATTTAAATAGGATCAAAGTAAAATTTTAAAAAACTAAACAAAAAAACCGAATTTTTTCCAGTTGTAAATATAGAGGTAAAAATGCCAAATAAAATTTTAGCTAAATGAATCCAATAGTGCTTTAAACAAATATTATTACACATATAACACAAAAAATAATACATAGACATATATAATAATATATATCGTTATTATAGAAATTAAAAAATAAACAGGAATTTTAAAGACTATATATCAAATAGAGTAGTTTTCTATTGTGTGGAGGAAATGAAGTAGAGATGTGATGGGGGAACAAAATACAGGCCATGAATAACAAGTCATGGTAATACTGTGTGAAATGAGATCTGTGATTAACTCGTTTCTCTGTACTTGAGTTTCAGTGGAAATTAAACAAGAGTAAAAGGAAAATAAATAAATAAACTAATTAATAGCTGAGATGTCAAAATGGACAGAAACAAGAGGAGGAGGAGGAAGAAGAAGGCAACAGAGATGACAAGGAAGAAGGATTTCTGGTCCCTGCAGACAGAAAATCTCATTGACAGATAATCAAAGGTCGACATTCCACACATGTATATAGCGCTCTCTCTCTCTCTCTCTCTCTCTCTCTCTCTCTCTCTCTTAAACACACCCCTAGGTCAGTTTTTTTCAAAATGTGTTCCTAGCCTGAAAGCATCAATATTATTATTATTAAGTTTCCATCAACATGGAAATTTGTGAAATGCGAATTCTTAAACCTTACTCCGGATCTTCTGAACCCAAGCTCTGCAAGTGGAGCCCAGTGATCTGTGTTTTAACAAAATGCATGCTAATATTTGAGAATCTCTACTTTGGACACTGAAATTTTAACACAAAACAGAGAGTTAAGCTATAGGCCTTATGTATGTAAAGGACCCTATAATTTATTTTTCAATTTGGGAAACCTTTGGGTTTCAAAAGGGAGCTGATAAAACGATAATTTTTTGTAATAAAACATCAGTGCCAGATTTACTTAGAACAATGAATGAGAAGAGAGTCCAGGGAATATTTGACTATTCATGTGATACAGCCACCCCAAACCTTAAGATTAACTGAAAGCTGATCCTGAATCAGTGAACTCCTTTAGGCCTTTACAGGGACAACTGCAAAATTACATCATAGGATCCCTTCGGCCATGTAGAAATGTTCAAGAGGCTGGTCTGCTGAGCCTGAACTCACAAAACTTACAAATTACCTGATGCCATTACAGTCATGAGAGTGAGTCACACTGGAGATTCACAAATGATGATAGGGTTATGCTAATAAAGCAATTTTCAAGAGGCTTTAAAATAACGTTTGACACATTCATAGATAAAAATAAACAACTAAATCCATAACACAAGAAGAGGGAAGTTTGAAAGTGTCTGCTTTGAAAAAAAAATAGCTTATAGACACTGAATAAATAGTACTTAAAATAATGTAAAATGAAAAATAATAGGGTCATAATGATTTTGAAGTTTCTCTCTAGTAATAACTGGTACAAAAGCTCTAGGATTCTGAATATATAGTCGTGTGCATGTGTGTGTGTGTGTGTGTGTGTCTAGGTGAAAAATACACTTTTACTAGCATAGTTTAGTTAAATAATGATAATCACTTTAAAAATCATTAATTGCAATCTTCCTTCTTAAAAATGAGGAAAACCATAAATCTAAATTCCAAAAACTATTTAAGACATAAATGATGACTATAAAATTTAGTTTTGGAATCATTACTACAGAGAACTACATATTCTGATTACCAGCTTTTAATTTCTTAGATTGTGCTATTTATAAAGAGATTCTTTTTGAGGAAGATTGCTGAGCTATAATTCACTATTTGGAAGTAGTAGTCACATTCTTTTTATAAATGGAATATATGTATTTTGACTTTAGGTCTATTAGATAGGTATCACAGCCCAGCCTGGCTACATTCTTCCCTCCTGTCAATCTTTGTAGCCTAAAATTAATTCTAATCATCACCTTGAGGTGATTTAAAGCAAGCTACTCAACCCGCCAAATATATATCTTACTGCTTATGAACATTCTACTAGCTAGAATAAAGCCTCAAGTTAGAACTTTTCATATTTAATATATATCATTTTATTTAAAATATTTATTGAACATTGAAATATGTGATTATACATGAAAATAAAGTGGGGAAAATCACACTACCTCTGCTGAATAAATTCTAGTGAAATATATTCTTTCAGTATCTACGAAAGAATTTGATTACAAAAATGTAACAACTATTAAATGATTTTTCTCTTAGATTTATTTTCTGCCTCATGTGGCTAATCATATTTAATTCAGTGACTTTAAGTAGTCTTTTCCAAGGCATATATCCAAGGAAAGCATTATATAAAATAAAAGAAGTAATGCCTATAGAATAGGTTAGTAGGAATGACTTAGGTCGCAATGCCAATTTTTCAAGTCTCTAAGAATCACTTCAAGGGAGAATTGCTAGTTAACCACACAGTACTTTGCTAATGGAGTGACAGATTGGGTACCTGACGGCTTAATCAGTGAATAAGAATATAATCACATGATTTTAAATGCTATATAAGATATTTTCTTATACTTAAATGATCTTTGTGGCTTTGACTCAAAGTTATTTAGAATGTATGATGAAGACTATCTTTAAAGAAATAAAAATTAAAATTGGAATCGTTACCGTGCCTTAGACTATCAGTGCTGTCTATATTTTCTTACTCCCTTCCATTTATATTCCTTTCTTCCACATAATGACTTCACTTTAATTCTTAAATCTACACATTTCTAGCAAAAAGGCTTGTTAAACAAAATGAATGGATTAGATCACCATGCTGTATCTTGATTAATTTGTTCGCTTAATTAGTGAAATTTAATGATAATATGAAATATCAGGAAATTGTTAGCGATCTTAACATTTTTAGGCCTACCTGCAGCTTTTACGTTTTCTTCTTTTGAATTTTCAAATAAAACTTAAGAACACTATTTCTTTAAGTACCAGCCATCTTTTGAATATTTTGGTAAAATATAAACTTGATGCCCAGCAAAACTTTAGACCAATCTCTCTCCCCTTCCCACCCTCTTCCATTTCTCTCTTTCTTTCAATAGCTTATTGAATTCCATTCTCAAATAAGGTTAAATCCATGTAAGAGGTTAAATCCATGTAAGAATTTCAGAACACTCTGATGGAATGAAAAGGTACTTGGTAGTTCCATTATTACTGAGATATAGCCACTAACCAGATGTTTTCTTTTTAAGCTCAGCCTGTTTGGGGATTTTCTATATGAAAAATAAGCAAAAGTAGATAGATAGATAGATAGATAGATAGATAGATAGATAGATAGATAATATTTTAATATTATATTATAGAAGCAAAATATTTTATATAAAATTATTTTATTGAGAAACATATAAACCTCATAAAATACATTTGTAGATGACCATAATATTACTTATATTTTTACTTACATATTTTATATTTTATCAAGTATATTTATATTTTTTAAACAATTCTTTTATTCTTTTAAGATGTTCAGCATTTCAAGCTCAAGACAACTGAGCGTACTATTTCTGTAATGCTCTTTTTTGTGAAAAGGGTCAAAATATTGTTTCTCTCAGTCTTTCTCTTCTCTTTGCTCACTGGGGTTCTGACCTCATCTGGTTCTCCAGACTTGCATGATGAGAATTGTGGAAAGGCAAAGTGGTATAAAGAACAAAGGGAACTCAGATTATCAAAGGAAAATGACCAGAGTGAAGGATGGACTGCTTTCCACTCTAGCACAGCAGAGGGCCTAGCAATAAGTTAGAGATATAGGAAAATGAGTTCAACTGAAGTAGTAGGGTCAGAGCCTCTCAGCAATTTTCAAAGTGTGGACAACAGAAAAAGACAGATATTTTTAATAAGAACTTTTTTGGACAATATCCTGGGAAGCTTTGTAATGTTATTGAGATGTGGTTGCAATGATTGACATTTTTTTCAGCTCTAAGTTTGAATTACATGGCCATTGTTTTGATAAAGTGGCATAATTTAATTCAAATTAGAGTGGTTAGATTACCAGCTACACAGCTCTCCTCAAGACCAGAAAACAGGCTTTGTAAAGTGCGGCAATATAAATTGAAATACTACATTAAAATCTACATTGCAATAACTCTTTGCAGAAGAAAAAGATGATGTTTCTGCAAATATTTTTATGAATTGGCACTGTTTCTCTTTTAGCATATGTGGCTCTATTAAAATAATTCTCAAGACAAGATTAGGTATGTCCCAGGAGGGAATTAATAAGAGAATGAAGTAAAATTTTGGAAGTTGTGATGGTTTCAAAAAAAGTGAGGATACTAAGTGATTCTTAAATTTGCTCACCTTGCAAATCGCACATTTCTAATATAAATATATTAGTTTTTAAAGATATGTTAGAGTAGGAAAGAACATCAATTTTCTTTATTACTTATTGGATAATCTAGGGGAAGGAAACAGGGAGAATTGTTGGTATTGGTATGGCAAAGACCACCAAACCAGGCATTTTAATTTTGTTGACGGGACCATCAGAAACTCATATTTTTTATGAAATGAAACTTGCTCTCTGGGTCTAAATAAACAGTGTCTTCAAATCATTAATGACCAAAATATCAAAGTCAGGTTTAATTTATTTAAGACTTCAGGTTTAAAATGTCATTGCAAAGATGATTGCTATTTTTATTTAAGTGGTATTAAGGTCATATTTTAATTATTGAAAATAATCACTTTATATCATTATGGATGTCCTATACATGGAAATCTCTCATTTTCATTTAATAATTGATAGAATAATATTTAATATAATTTGAATTATAAACCAAATTCTCTTGAACTTAGAGATGTTCATTTGTTCATCCTTTTGTCAAAAGAAATCCAACATGCTGAATTTGTCTGATGATTGTGTGTGGAGAATTGCCACTAAACCTCAAGCTGTTCAAACTACTTCTCAACAGTGTTCAGGGTAATCACTGCTAGCATGGCATTGAGATAGATCCTAGTCCTGTAACCAGTGTTCAAAGCTGATGCCTTGCTCTGGAAAGCAGTTCCTGTTACATAAGTCATAAATGCCATAAAAATTGCTTTATAGGAGAAGTAAAATTGATAGGCGATTACAACTGAAAGAATGATTGACAGCCAAGACAATGCAGAACATCTCTGACTGAGGAAAATGTGGCCCATAGAGGATTGCTTTTTCAACCTATGAGAATAAATAGGAAAATGCTCTTAGCTCAGAGATTTCTTCTAAAATGGCTGATTATGAGAAGGGGGTGGTGGAGAAGTAGAACTTCTTATATTGAGGGATAAAGGTGACCTGAATTTTGCTTCCTATAAGGCAATGACATTTAGAACTGAACATAAATCACAGTGATTAGTGGTGTTTATGAAAATTGGAGATTCCTCAACCTCACTGCAGACCTAGAGAATTATAAACTCAAGAGCAGAGCTTTTGTTTCATTATTTTTAAAAAGTTTCATTATGATTATCATAAATATATCCAGGTTTGGGAACCACAACTAAAGAATACTTTTATGGTAGCCCTTAAAAAAATTTAGCTTCTACTCAACATAAAGTTTATTTTTTTACCATCTTCATTTTCTCTATATCATTGATTTTATATAACAGACATTCACATTGTAATAACTTGTTTTTATATTATCATGATACATCTTTTTAATCTCTCGGACAGATTAAGGATATATCATTTCCTTTTTCTAGTAATTTCATGTATTATCTATTATCTAAAGACTGATTTAACCCCTTGTAGTATCTGACAATTTCTCTTTATTTTTTCTTTAAATGCTATTTATTATGCCAGATCCTCAGCATTCCATGACCATACCAAGCACTTTCAGACAACAAGGTTGGGATGGCCAGAATATCAGTTTCATTATTTTTGTCAATGATGATAGCATCCCAGAAGTAAAAGTTGATACAGATATTCGAAATTATCCAGGGATTTAAACTAGCAAGCAAGAACAAAGAAAAGAAAACAAAATTCAAAGAGTTAAGACTCTTGCATGCTGTGAAATCTTGCATGCTGTGGTGGATCAAAGTGGTTAGATTTAATAGAAAGGATTATAAAACTAGGGGTGAATGATAGACTGCTATGATTGGAAACAAATACGGAGAATAGAGGACAGATGCAAAAACAATGCAAGTTCAATAGAAGAATGAAAATAACAGAAAACATGGTGCTTTGAAATAATACAGCATCTCTGAGATAATGTTGAATTAATTCACATAATATCTCAGACGTTAGCAAGAGTTTGGGTAAAGGGGAAAGTAGTGAACAAGTGACTAAGATCTTGAGAAAAGTGAGGAGTCTGTGGAAGAATGAAAGATAACTATGACAAAAATGGAAAAAGAGGTATAAACTCATGATATGGACTTCAAATAAGGAGATATTTTTAAACGTGGTAGAATAATTTTCTGGAAAGGAAAGAATCAATGAAGACAATACCATCATTTTGTCCTGGACCCAACATGGTATGTGTGAAAAAGGTAATTGTTTATTGTAAAATTAATAAGTTTTAACATATAAGCAAATATAAATTAGTTATTTATTATATGTTTAAAACTATGTTATATTATATAAGTGAAGGGGGCTGGATACACAGATAAATAAAACAAACTTCTTACTCTTAAGATGAGCTTACACTCTAGTCAGGGAGACACACCCTCACTCTAATAATGTATAAAAGAGAGTAAGATAAAAGTAATTGAAAATACTCATTGTATCTTAAATATAGAACAATTCTGCACCAGGATTCTAAATCACAAATCTGTTAGTATGGTGTGGAGAACCCATTTTTAAGTTTAGTTTAGTGATATAGGAGATGGTTTGGTTTCCTAGGCTGGGAGCTGGAAATAAAAGCTATAAATTTATAACACACATCTGACATTTTTTAACGAAAAATATTAAAGGCTTAAGTTGGTGCTGGAGATGAAGTTAGTATTTCTCTTGATAAAAAGTCAAACATTTTATGGGAGGACACCAAGAAAGTACAGAACAAGAGGATGAATGGATTCTCAACTTGACTAATTTGTTGTGTTAAAGAGAGGTTGATGAAAAATATATATATAATTTTGATTCATTTGGACTTATGAAGAGAAAGAGATAACCGAGTGTATGTATCAATTTTGTTTTATAACACTCACAATTTGTTTTAATACACATGCAACTATTTGCAAACAACAACAACAACAACAACAACAACAACAAAAAAAAACTTTATAGGTACTATTAGACTAAGCAAGTGTCAAAATTTTTAACTAATGGGGCCTCTGAAGGTGGACTCACAACAGGCTTGAATCACCTCTTTCATTAATTACTTCATTCAACATTTAAACAGCCCTGTTATCATTAAAATCTAGTTGTGGAAACCAATTATAAAATCTCACAAACAAAAGCAGAATAGTGATTGTGTCAAGCTAATCCTAAAGAAGCAGTGCTTGAGCTGACATTCTGAAGGATAAGAAGGAACTAATTAAGGAAAGGAGAGAGACATAACAAAGTGTAAGTTCCTATGGTGGGAGGACTTGCAACTTCGGTGAAACTTCCCAAAACTGGAAGAATGCCACTGTGACTGGGCAAAGGGATAAACAGGGAGCTTAGAGTGAAATGAGGATGAACATAAGGTATGGGGATAAACCACACTGGGTCTTTTTTGGACATATTCAAGATATTTTACTTCATATTTGGAAAAATGAGAAACTATATGTATTAGCAATGACCTCAATAATTGGCATAACAAACAAACACACAAATCTCAGCATTGTGCAATGGGAAGATTATTTATTTCATAAAACTAGGCTTGAGAGAGTGAGTTCAAATCTGCCCTTAATATCTCATTCTCCTTTTGGCCATGGGCTAGCCTGGACAGGTTATGTTTAGTGATGGCAGAAGTACTAGAAGGCAGATGGAAAATCATAAGGCCTCTAATGACCTCAGCTTGGAACCAGATTGCTTTTACTTCTAGCATCAGCTGTTGGCCAAAGTAAGTCATATGGTCATGTCTAAAATTAAGGGATGGGAAATATACTCCACTCTTCCCCTGGGGAAAGAGAAGCAGTAAAAAATTCTGAATATAAATCTAATATACCACATTATGGAAAAGGTTATGTGTGTGTGTGTGTGTGTGTGTGAGAGAGAGAGACAGAGAGAGACAGAGAGAGAAAGGGAGAAGGGAATTAAAGAGAGAAAGGTAGGGTGATTACATTACCTTTTTAAAAGATTTTGATTCAATATGGAGAAATAGAATCCGTCTATCTAGGCATCTGTACTATTCTTCATAAGAAACAATAGTTCTTCGGATGTAAAGAGATGGTGAGAAAGAAGAGTGGATGAATTTGGAAGATATTTAAAAGATAATATTAGTAAGAGTTAATAATGTCTCGATTATAAGGATAGAATGAGAGGAAGTTAGTGGAAATGGTGGTAAGTTTTCTCAATTGACAGATTGAACATATGATGATGCCATTTGTTGGAAAAGAAGTAGCAGAAAAGGAGCCACTTTAAAGACCTGGATCATGATAAAATGTTCTGCTTCAAAAATATATGATTGAAGGTGCTTTTGACACACCCAAAAAAGAGATAATAATCAGTGAATTAGACTTTAAGATTTGAATCTTAGACAGCGCTCTCTCCTGGAGATAAATGTGTAGAGTAGATAAAGTTACCAAATAAAAGCATCAGTAAATATTGATGAACTGTCTTTATGAAAAGCCTAGGTAGTGGAAGATCAGTCTGCAGAGGGTCAGGATAAGCAAAAAGAAACGTAAAAGGAAAACCAAGGAATGGTGGTATCATGGAGCCAAATGAGGAGTATGCTTCAAAAATGAAGCAATTAAACAAGAGTCAAATGATGCTTTGAGGTCAAATAAACGAAAACTAAAATGTTTCCATTCAATATGTATAGGTAAGATAAAGAAAAATGTGATTAGGCCTAACATTGGAATACAGGATGGTAGATTTTAGATGAAAAGTATTATAGCAAGGATTTGCTTGTTTGCTTTGCTTTTACATTTTATTTAATTTTACTCAGAAAATCACAAATGCCTTCCTTCACCATCATCAAAAAAAAAAAATAGTCAAAATGACTGTCTGTGGTTATAGGACTATGTGTCTCATATCCTTGGAATTTTGTCCTTCTCTCTTTTCTAATTCCTTCTTATGTAAAAGTAAACACTCTTCTAATACTTGCTAGAGCGAAAAATAATATGCACACATGAAAAGTAACATCAGCATCTTAGATGTCAGTCACGTGTGTGGCAAAAGTAATACCCGAATAAAACATCACAATCACTTGTGAAGTATTAGGCTGAGTGTTATATATTTAAAATTATACATTTTATGTTCTTGTGTATTGAGTGTGGAGAGTGTTACCTCTCATTAAAGGATTAACTTCCTCTTTTAAATGTCTCTACATTGTTCTGGAACAGATTGGCCCCAAACTTTTGAAGTAAGAAGTAAATTTTTGAAGTAAGAAGTAAATTTAAGTGAATATGAAATCTTTTTGAAGTAAGAAGTAAATTTAAATGAATATGAAATCTTTGGTTTTGACTATGGAGAAGCTACACTGATCCTTTTAATACTGATGATATAAGTGCTGACTATGAGTACCAGAAATGTTAAGTAGAGTAATTTTTATGTTTTTGCATGATTTAGATTTATACTGAAGGTTAGAACAGGAAAATGTGGTACCGGCCTTTTTCCCAGGAGAAAGCATTATCAAAGTCAACACTACTCAGAGCATAGTAAGTACACTGGCAAATATGCTGACACATGCAAATCTTTACAATTCTATTAGAAACTGATATGTTTGAATGCTCAAAGAATTTGTGAAGTAGAACATATGGAACAATTCAAAAAAATTAGTAACCCCCCCCCCACAAAACTAGTGTTTTCACATCTATGACAATAGCATTGTTTATTGTAAAATATAAATTTCATTCTTTAAAATGAGATCTAATATTTAAAAGAGCTGTATCTGAGTAATAAAGACACTTTTTTTCACCTTATAGCCCCAGAACCTGTAATAGTGACTATAATACAATAGGTAATGAGTAGTTGCTGAATAAATTTCATAAAACTGTTTCCCAACACATAGAAACTGTTTCATTCCATATTGATTCTGACCTTCCTGATGGCAAGTAGATAATATTTTAGTCAGAAACTCTGACTAGCAATATGCTTAGAGGATGAAAAACTTTTTATACTTAATATAGTGAGCCTATAGACAAGATTTTCAGGTTAATTTTTAATTATGAACTTTGATCTCTTAATATACTTCTACTACATAAATTTGCTTTAGGTAGTACTTGAAGGGTTTGGGCAGTTCATCATATGATCTGTTGTGATTTTATTTTGGTTGTTTCATTTTCATTTGTTAGAGTAGACGAGAACTTCATTACATAATTCTATTATAACAAATGGGTACAATTGTTAATTTTAATACTAAAGCCCTTCTTTAAGGTAATAATGCGATCCTTTAATTCCACAATTGATTCTGAAAACTGAATAAGAGTATTTATACTATTGTTATATTTATGTCATCTTTGGCCATTTTCTTTCATTCTTTCAATCTATATGCTTTGCACTTGCATCATAGTAATAAATGATAGCTTCAGATTTTTCATTCTCACAACCTAAGAAGTGTTAAAAAATTTGTCATGTAAAACACTAATTCTGATTACACTAGGAGCACCTAAAGTTATTGGTATGTTAATTGAATGTGGTTTGGGGAAAAGTGTCATCTGCCTACAGCATTCATTTGCATATTAATAACAAAACTTTGTTCAGTAGAGACATTTTCTGATTAAAGTGGTAACGTAAGAGCTCGCTTAGAGATTATATGATCTCAAATTATGAACTGAAATAGTCATAATTTCTAAAGAAAAAGTCTTCTCAGACAAGCTATTTTCATAAAGGAGCAAAGAAACAGATTGAAACCACTGATACTATGTCTATTCACACCAAAGAGTAAAGAAAGCAGTATTCTAAGGCATGTTATTGAAAATTACTGTTTCTTTTACCAAAAAAAAAAAAAAAAAAATTCTCCCTAATAATATTTGTAGAACTTTATGGCAGCCAGATGAGGTTTTCAGTGTTCTTACAAGAAAGGTTCTTGTGTGAGCTTTTCTCCAAGAGGCTGGCATAAGGTTGAAAATTCTGGAACACACTCACTGTGGCCAGTAGTGATCACAAGACTGAATTAGTGATAGCAATATTCAGAAATATTTAAACTGCTCATATGTCTAGTAACCTTACCATCTCATATGCCTGGAGCCTACTGACAGACTCCCTTCTAGATTATATTTCAGAGAGCTCCATTTTTAATTTTCTTGGTCAACATTGCTTAATTTAAATTTCTAAAGAAATCTGTAAAATTATGTAGACTGTACTAACTTCTGCAAAAGTTTTCAGAAAGATATGTTTTCTAAAAAGATTTCCTTTTTTAGGAATTCCCATTATTTAATCCAGCTACTTCAGACTCTACTTTGTAATGATATAATTCTTTGGTTGAATGTATATTCATTTTATCTCATGAGGATCATAATTTTGTATAACCGCATTGTCGTTTTGTAATTTGTATCATGGAATAGTCATTGTGACTTGACATCCATTCGCTTTTCATATTCATTATTTGATTTTTCTTTTGGGAAGAAGATAAAGATTGGACTCATTTGACAATAGTTTATAATTGTAAATATAAGGGCATCAGCATAAACTATTAACTAGTACCTTGTGAGTTTTTGTTAAGTCTCATTTTATTTGTAGCTTAGATTTTTCTTTACAAATTAATTTCTTTTACAAAAGGGCATAAGATATAAAAATATGTTTTCATTTTCTTCAATTTATAATTAGGTTTCTTTTTTTAATGATACTACTGACCTACAATGAGTTATGCCAATGTATTTGCATTTCATTCTTTTGTTCTCTCTTACTAGTCTCACTCGTCATTGGCAGAAATCTGCCAATTAAGTCAAGAAGAAGAAATTAAATTGAGACCCTTAACTTGACCTCATTAAAGCACTGATATAAGTATGGATAGGAATAGATAATACATGAGTTTCACATCATATTATATTACACTTAGAAAATTACATACAGCTTCCTGCTGGACATCTCTACTTGAATGCTTCAGAGATATTTAAATGCAAAAGTTTGTTTTCTTCCTCCTTTCCAAGACATGCTCATCTTTTTCTTTTTCCATCTTGTTGAATAGTATCATTAGATACCTAGTTATTTACGTCACAAAGCTGAGAATTATCCTTATTCTTCCCTCTCATTTAGCCTTTAATTTCACTGGGGATAAAATATTATCCATTTTGCTTCTTTAACATTTCTTAAATTCCTCCTTCCTCTCCATTCTCACTGCAATTGTTTCATTTCAGATCACTGTCCCTTCTCTTCTAGATTCACTGGAAGCCTCATGATGGGTTCCATTTATAATGCATAAGTATGAACATGCCATTTTTCTGCTAAGAATCCTTCAATGCTTTTACAACTTTCATGTTGGTGTCTTCAAAGGAATTTTGGCATGTAAGAGTCTTTCACTTTGTAACAACTTTTGCCTCCCAAGCCCTATTTCTTGCCATCTCCTTTTTAGCTCCCTACTCAGGCCATACTTACCCTCCTGCTATCCTGTTTTCCTTCTGAGCCTGTGTTCATGTTCTTGTCATCTTAGATATATCTTCTTTCTTTGCTTATCTCGTTTTTATCTCTCCTTCAAACTTTTAGGAATATTTTTTTGACTCTCTTTGCTACTTTTCTAGGTTTTCATGCACTTTCTAGGAATTGCTATAATATCCCAAGTTTGCTTTTAATTAGCACTAATTAGGTTGAATAATAATCATTTTCCACTAGATCTGAGTGTCCTAAACCCAGAGATTGTATCTTTTGTTTTTTCTAATTTTTAGCATAGTGCTTAGCATACAGTTCACAATCCATATGCATTTGTTGAATGAATAACTGAATAAAATAAACCAGATTAGTTTACAACTTATTTACTTTTTCTTGATTTTACTGTTAGGAGCTTTTCATAGCAATGCAAACAAGTCTATATGCAGCACAATTAATATGTCTACTTAGTTGACAAAAGACTGCTACTTGAAATAGTTCTATACATGTAGAGAAATCACTTCTACATTATATTCTTTACTGCCACTCATGCTGTGCCCCAAGCTTAAAACCTCAGAAGTATCTTTGATCCTTGTTCTCCTTAATTGTTCACTCCCAATATTCAATAAGTCCTTTTAATTCTATTCTCGAAATATCTCTTGGAGTCTTTACCTACATCTCTTAATTCCTACAGCCACTATATTAGCTCTTGTTCTTGTTATCTCTCATGGAAGTTGGTCTCCTTAATTAATTTCCCGTCCTCTGGATCTTACCCCTGTGTAGACCCAGGAATAGACTTATTCTTTGTAATATCACTATGGTCATAATAGTGAGAGAGAAATTTACTAATACCAGCCATACTTAATGTAATTCAATAGTTACCCAGGAAAGTCAAGATTTTTAAATAAGACATGACATAAAATGCCATATTTTTTCCAAATCTATTTCATTTCTCTTTCAGGCACACATCTAAATTCAATTTCTTGGACTCTGTTACTGACAGACAACATTTTAACTACAATGGATCTTGGACCATAACATGAGTAAACAATGTAGCTTTTACTTTGTTAATCTGATAAGATTCCGATGCTTATCTATTAAAGCATCTAAATGTACAAATTCCAGTGACTAATACATTCGAGAACCACCACACTGTGTTTAAGAAGATGAGTTCTTAAATTACCAATGAGTCATGGCTCCAACCTCACTACATATGGGAAGCTAGAAAAATCATTTTCTCACTCTAAATATGGGTTGTCTCTTTCAGAAAATGGTAGCTATTTCATTGGTATGTTTCATAGAATTATAATTGAACATAGAATTATAATTCAGTAAATACTGGCTATTATTATCTATAAAACAAAGATAATAAATAGTTCTTACCATGTATAAGGTTGTTTTGAAGATTAAATTATTTAATACAGTATTTGGCACCTTTTATATGCTTAATTAAATTAATAAATGTGACTTTTATAATTATTATCATCACTAATATGAATTATATATACAGTTCAAATTCTTGACAGGGTAATGGGTGACATTGACCCTTCAAGAAATTTTAAATCTTAAATTATAGCAATCTCTCAGCTACCCAACAAGATGCTGCTTATGCAAATGTTATCTATTTTTAGTTTGGAAGGATACGAAATGCAAAAACAGCATTGACACTTTAAATCAACTATCACTCCTCTTCTCCCAACAATTTGTGAATAATTAACAAAATTTAAATTGCATTTTTGGCTATGGACCACAAGGTAGAAGGGGAAATTAGTCCAAAAAATGAACAAATTGACAATTGTTAATTGCATGAATAAAATTTGCTCTGTATGTTTCCACTATAGTTGGCAGTGGCTTGAAAATCCCAGTTATGTTTGCTTAATTTTAGTGTTTAAGTAGCATCTCAAAAAACTAAGATCTGAGAAAAAGGAAAATAATTGAAAATATACTATTTAAATACACATAAGAAGATATTTTAAATCTACTTCAAACTCTGATATTACTAATTTAATGAGTCAAGAAACTTAACCACTGTCACAAGTACATAATTTTCACTTGCAGGTACATTATAGCATACTAAAAACTACAATTGAATTATGAAAATAGCTGTGATTTTAGATGCTGAGAATGAAAATGAAATAGTATAATATTTACCTCTCCTTAGAGTATATTTAATATAGTTAAAATGTGCTGGTATAGATTTGAGCAAGTAATAATTGACTGTATTTTTTAGACTGGAGTCAAAGCCCAAGGTGTTAACTTAAGCAGGTCACTAACACACTGGTAAAAATGCTCACAGGATATATTATGTATATCTTTCTATTTATGTATTTTATACATTATATTTATTATTGAAGATGCTAAAAATACTTGAGTTAAATGATACATTTTGGTATAACTTGATAAATATTAATATTACCTCATAAATTGACCATTTTCTATGTTATGTTTTATACTTTATTTTTCTCTTTCTTATTCACCTTATTTATTTTGATAATAATGAATAAACACAGAGTTGTTTTCACTTGTTGGTTTTTAGATGTTATAAAGTCTGTTAAGCAAAAATATATTAGATCTCTCAAAAGTAGGAATTTATGTCTTACTTGGTAAATACATACTAAATGTTTATTGTTGATTGCGTTATTAATCCAGTATTTAGCATTTTGATCAGCAGATCAATATATTCAAAATTTTAAGAAATTAGAGAGCTATATATCTTATACATAAAAATCTTGTTTGTGAAATTTAATTTGTTAAATACTCATTGCAAAGAAATATTTCTCCCTGCTACTCTGTTTTCCTTTCTACACTGTTGGATAGGGCCATTTCTCATCTTCTCTCATCTTTGCTGGAGTTTATTAAAGAGTTTTAACTTCTCTCATTTTTTTCTCCTGGCACTTGTGAATTTTTTTTTTTTCTGTCTATGAAATCAAGCCTTTCCTCATTTGAAGTCTGTGATTTCCACTTAATCCTGCACATCTGTACTCAACGCAATCCATTCAGCATTCAATCTTCCCTATATTCCTCAGGGACTTTTTTTTTTTTGCTCTAAAACATAAATATTTTCAGGAGCCAGGTATCTAAGGTAACTATGTGAGGTGGTAACTATCATTGCAGGAAGTGGTGGGGCCTATGGCAAGGATATAGAGCGCACCATACCTAAACATATTCAAATGTAAAACATAAAATTTTGTATTTGCCCAACGAAACAGAGATTCTACTACTTGCTGCCAGTTGCTAACCCTGGCTGATGGGATGAAGTCCACACTACTTGGCATGCTCTATGCATCCTTTCCTTGCCCTCTAACTCAGCCCAACTTCCCACCATTTTGTGATATGCACACAAGATTCCGTTACTTCCCTTTCTCTCCATTCTTTCTATCAGACTTTCTGACTCTTCACAGACTAGTCTCTCTGCCTGGTTTCTCTTTGCCAGGAATCCCTTTCAGATCTCTCTAAGACTGCTTGCAAAACTTCTCAATCTTCAAGTCATTGTTCAAGGTGTACCTCCTTCGAGACACATTCACTCAAGTCAAATAAGTGACCTGTAACACAATGACTGCATAACTATTACAGAATCTGTCTTATAAAAGTGTAATTATTTATTTATCACTAGTATCCTCAATAAAACTGCCAGTTCTTAAGGATGTAAATGTCTAGCTATAACCTTAGATGAGTTTATTTGCATTACTTCTCCCCAAGACATTGACATGAGTCTCTAGTATCATTTAGTAATTGCTTTCTGCTATGAGGTTTTAATTGCCTCACAGGAGACTGAAAGGTGAACCACAGTGCTTTCAAATACCCTATCTTTTCAATTAATTTACACATATAATCTCAAGGTTATAAGATAGCTGCTCTATTTCTAGTGTCACAGTCATATTCTGGGTAAGAAGAACCAGAATGGCAGAGGTAAAAGAGTGTGTTCTGGCTGGCTACTCTTCTTTAGAGTTTTTTTTAATCATCAAATAATTACTCCCAATTATATGCACTGGGACAAAATTATGTTATGTGAACACTTCTAACTGAAAGGAAATAATAAATTTTAGTTGGATCTATTTGCAACCCAAATAAAATTAGGTTTTGCTAGTGAGGAAGAAGAATGACTGTTGGTGTCCTTTGTATGTCTCCTGGTCATTATTTAACACTTCTCAGAGGCCTTCACAGGGCCTTTCAATGCAATAAATTTGAATAAATCAATGGATTGACAAGGCGAGGAAAATCATGGAAGGAAAACAAAAAAATCACCAAGAGAAATTAAAAAAATGCAAATAAAAAATTTCATTTTTAGAGTTCATTTAGATTACATAGAAACACAAGCTTATATTTATTTGATAGAAATGACATACACACAATAGAAATGCCAAGTACCTAGTATACCTGGACATGCTATCACTGAGAAAGTTCTCTTTCTGAGTTCTCTGCTTGTTTAGGTCAGCATTCTTGGCAGTATTATTGCTCAGAATAGTCCTATCCATACTTTTTTGTTGTTTCCTATTTTCTCATAGGTGTCTTCTTTTCTTGGTGACATGTAACTAATTTGCTACTGATTAATAGATTTTAATGGATTACTACCATACCTTATCTAAGTAACATATTAATAGCTTAACAGTAATATTTAACAAGGTCAGCTCTAATATAAGGAAATGAGTAAGTCTCAATCTCTGGACAGGTCTATGGCAGAAGTGGATGGGTATGACTTTTAGCAACCTCAACTCCTGAGAAAAGGCAATATTCATGCTGGGTCAGCCTGTTTTGCTCTCTGATATATACAGAATGATGGACTTTATCTGGACTTTTCCTTCCCCACATAGCTCCACATTTAATTGCAGTCTTCAGCAGTGCTACACTTTTATCTGATGTATGCAACCATTTATAAATCACTCTCAGATAGAGGTTCTTTCACTTTCTTCTTATGCTCTTATGAATAGAGTCCCTAGAAGACGTACACAAACAATTGTTTTTCTTTTTTATTAACCTACTACTCATTCCAAAGACCACCAACCACATGAAGTAAAAGTTTCCCAATAATTTGGACCTTCTCTGGGAACCCCTCTCCCATTCAGAGTATTACAGAGAACTCTCATTGCAGAGAAAGCTGCCTGATCTGAATATGCATGGACTGAGCCTTGACAAGGCCCTAACCACAGGTTCTCTGCCTCATAATCTGCAGCTGGATTATTGCAACACACTGGTAACTAGTGCCCTGATGTTCAGGCTCTCATCTTTAATCTCTCATCCCCAAGATATCAGAGAACTTTCTTAAAAAATAATCAGAAACACATTATTCTCTTGCTTTGTTTCACCTTGTTAATGATCTCCATTGTTCAAAAAATTTAAGCATGGTATCAAACGCTGTTCAAATCTAGACTTTAAAATCTATAGATATAGTAAATAGATTAGTGGTTACCTGGGGAAGAAGAAGGGACAGAGATTGACAGAAAATGCACATGAGAGATCTTATTGGGTGATAAAAATGTTCTAGAATTGATTTATGTTAATGCACAACTTGAAAATTTACTAAAAAAATCATTGAATCGTTTACTTGAAATGGGTGAATTTTATGATATGTAAAATATGCCTCAATAAAATTATTCCTTTTCACATGTACATTGCACATTTCTTGTTCAGGTAATTACCTGGTAACTGCTTCTTTCTGCTACTTTCAACTTTGGCAATTCCTTGAAAATACACATGGAAATAGATTTTAATGCATCGATCGGATCAAGATTTCTTTTAAATTCATGAGTTGGAGTAGAGAGATGTCCAGATAAATATGAAGGCAATATTAGTGAAAGCTAAGCTGAGATGAGGGTATTGTCACCTCTCATGCCTCAAGTTCCCTCCCATCTACTTATACACAACTTCTTTCATATTGTTGAAATCTTCTTTACCAGAAAAATGTTCCCAAGTCATACTCTGAAAAATTCAAGAGAAATGTAGAATAGTGGCAGAGATGGTTCAGGGGCATAGTAACAGCCCTTAACTGCCCAGCTTTAGAGGCAGAAGTTTAAAAAAAAAAAACTGCCCTGGGACAAAACGGGTTATGACCAACAGGAAAGTTCCCCCCTTCCGCACCTCCCCCATTCCTCTGACCTCAATTCTCACTGTAAATTCTCACCAAGAATCCAGGGCCAAAATTAGATATCACTAAACCAACTACTTTCTTTCAGGAGCAGTGCTTGCTAAGGTTACACAGCAGTGAGTCTTGAAGTTAATATATAAGTACAGGTCTTTTGACACCAAATAATGTGTGCTTTACAGAAAAAAAAAAATATATATGCCAACAGTATCAAAGCAAATTGAGCTATTGAGTATCAATTCCTCCAATCTGTCAATCTATTTTTGCTGAACAAAAGAGACAGTACTAGAGGAGACCTTGTCTTACTCATAGATGTGCTCCATGGTCCTGACTCAGAACTTGCCCTGGAGCTTCTTGGCCTTCAGACCTTGCAGGTCATGAAAGACAAAGGTCAGAGATTTTCAGTGTTATTGTGAGAGAAGACATCTTGTTTCTCAATGATGATACCTTTGCTCCCAGTAATGACATGTCTAGGCACATGCAGGGACCATCCATAGGTTTCGGCTCCAGTGATGAGACACTGAAACCCTCTTTCCAGGTAGAGTGAATCTAATTGAGAGAGCGCTCTAGAGGAGAAGTTTAAAAATCTTGTAACTATTTGTCTCCAGTTGGAGGTCAGATAGAAAGGATGGGCAGAGTGACCTCCTAGGGGACCATGATCATTTTTCTCTATTTCTTTTAGTTCACATAGAACTCTCAGAAGTCAATTTTACACACCCACATAGTATAAAATTGTCTTTGTTTAGGAACTCTATGGCAGGTTCTCATGAAGATTTTGTCTTTTTATCAAGAAAAATAAAACATTTTGCTAAATCACATTCACAATAGCCATGTTTGATGCTTTTATACTTGTTTTTCATTTTCATTCTACCCGAACTTTTTTTTCTTTTGTCACTTCAAATTGTAAAGGCATGTTCCACAGCACTGTACAAATTATAAATATCATTTCTATTCTCTCACTCCTCATTTTTCTGCTAAAACTCTGTAAAAGTGTAAGTTACCATTTTACACTGGCATTACATGTATTACTGGCTCTGACACATCTTCCCTGTTTCTGAGAGATACACAGAAAAATAATAGAGCATCTTTGGGGATCATTATGTGTCTGGGAGAAAAATATCCAGAGATTGCTTGTAATCTCTAACATTGCATTGTCCATAAGCATGGGGTGCTTGAAGAGCTCTCTCTCTTGATTAGGAGGTATTTTTATTTGAATAGTCTTATACGTCCTCTTACATACACAGATGGCACTTACATTCCATCATGACAGTGATTACTGGTATGTAACAACAAATATGATTTTGTTTGGTTGAACAGTTCTCATCATTGCCAATATTGATCTTATTTTATAGTATAGAACTGCACAATATTAGATATATGGGAGAGAGAGAGCAATTAAATATGCATACAACCTTTTGACTCTATTATATTCCCTTCTATAACAAGTCAAAAACTAAATGTAAAAAGATACAGGAAAGCATCGGTAAAAACATGAGGATAAATATACTCTGAGATCTTTCCAGTGTGGAATTAGGTTTGAAAATATGTTTTAAAAATAGTCGTTACGTTAATTCATGATTTAAATACAAGGGATGTTTACTATTTTACCTTTTCAAGTTGTTTTGAGGGTTAAATTAGACTATTTATAAAGTCTATCAAAGATTTTTTTAAATTAATTAATTAATTAATTAAATTGAAGAAATAATTTACATCCCTCTGTCTCCCCCCATCTACTATCCTTTTCTCCCCTCCTACTTACCCTCTGGTAACCACTAACCTATTGTGCATAATCTCTAGAAAAAAGGCACTGTTTCTTATTTATAAAGTTTTCAATATTTTCTTGTCATCTAACCTAATATCAAGAAACAATGACTGATTTTATTTTTATAATTGCAAAAATACTATGTGAAAAGATAACATAATTTTGTGAAGATTTGTGTTCTACCGGTGGTATGAAATATCATAGTGGGTAAAGGCCATTTCACTTTAGAGAGGCATAATTTTATTTATGAAAGCATATAACTATTTAATTGTATTGCTTTCATAAGTATAATTCCATTGTAAATTTGATTAGAAGATATTATGATGTGAAAAGTTGATTCTGGAACACATTTGCCATAGGTGAATTCACTGAACATTTTCTGTTCTGTTTTATTTTTATTTATTACTTTTACTCTTCCTTTTTAAGTATCATTGAGTTTCATGAATTAGATTGTCTAGTGGAAGTTTACTGGAAATCTTCTGAAATTTAATTACTTGGCTTAATTGAAAAACTTTTAGATTTGTCCTGGGTGGTATTTTCTTACTCCATAGACAATAGCAAGCTTTTCTCTTCCAAGTAAACCTCCTTCCCAAACTAAGCACACACCTACAAGTAGTTGAGCTGTGACTACCTCCTGCTTATAATTACCAGCAAAACAGAGAAAAATCACAAATTTTTCTCTTCCCTGCAGTGTTGCTAAAGGAACACCTCAGTCTCAGAAAGAAAAAAAAAAATGCTGGAATTTGGAACTAAGAAATTGTGAAGATGCCATATACAAAGTGAAAATAAATTTCTATTTTACTTTAAAATGCGTACTTTTTGTGAGATTTGTTGAATGATAGTTTAAAAATATTTCTTATAAACAAATATAGAACATTGTCATTTGACATTTAATATAGCATATGTAATTATACATATGTTCTCTAAAGGAGAAGGAAGGACAACTTTTCTGGCCTTATGCAGTATTACATTTTTGGCTTGAAACTTTATATTTTACATTAAAGAGAAAGTTATTATTATTACTTAAAAATATTCCAATGAAGAAAACTGTAAAAATAATATTCAATTAAATAACTGATAAAATTAAACAAATATACAGGTCAATTTGAATAAAACAAAATTTACTGAAGACCTGTTTCTATATGACTATCACTGTTAATTAATTTTGCAAATTATATTTTTTAAGTTTCACAATAAAATTATAAGATTGTTGCACCCAACAATTTATAGCTAAAGAAACCTGAAGCTTGAAACAACTGAGAATTTCATCTATGTAAAAATCTGAAAGGTCAGAGTTAGGTCTATATTAGTTCAAAGTCTGTATTCTTCTCACTACATTATATCAAAACATGACAAATTCTTATCTATGCCATAACATGGATAGTGTGTCCTCTCTCTGATGCTGAGAGGGCTTATATATGGCCCAGCTACTACAATGAGGAAAGTTTGGGAGAAACTTTATCAGACATAATTGAGACTAGAAATTTGCTGGATATTTTTAAAAAGATGATTACACAGGGACTTAGAAAATATATGCATGAATTAAATGTCTAATTAAAAACAAATATATAAATGACCATTAATTTTGTAAGTCCAAACCCCTTCCTCTGAGTGCCAGTCAAAAAAAAACTTTATGATCTTTTTTGCATAAACAATATACATAATATCTTGCATAAAATTTCAAATATTTGTTTCTTCAAAATGAAATGAGAGAATTAAGTGTACTTGAAAAGCAATTTAAACATGATTCTTTTAAAATTTTGTGATTTTTTTCCCCAATATTTTTTGATTGTTTTCCTCACACCAAATATGGCCGCATGTTTTTAGAAATTACTTTATTTAGAGTTTTCAAAGTCATTCATTTTAATTTAACCTGAGTAATTTTTTTTTGCAGTTTTATTTCTCTGGTTTAATTTCATTGGCCTATTTCATATTTAACTAATTACATAATATAATAACAAGGCAATTTGCATAACATAGATGTAAAAAGAAAAAAAACTAATGACTCTTGGTAAGCATGAAAATTAAATTGTCAGAAGAAAAAAATGCAAAAGTACACCAGGATATTAATCATAAGCAATTAGTATACCATGGTTATCAATTGGTATACTTTTAGGGGAAATGATACGTCAGTTAATCTAGTGAATAGGTCAGGTGAATATCAACTAATTGAAATATAAAGACTATAGCAATATAACCCATTAGCCTAATGTATTTTTAAGTATTAGTTCTATTCTCTATATGTATTATTAGTACTAACAGGTATGCAACTAATACGATGGAGTTAATGTATGCAATAATTTAAAAAAGAGAATTAGCATATGTTGAACACCTTCTATATGTCTTTTTTAGACATTATCTAGTTTTAAATTTGTAATACCCTCAGAGGAAATATAATTATCTTTAGTTTGCCTGTGAGCAAAAGAAAGCTCAGAAAGAAAATTATTTATCAAAAGTCATGGAGCTACTAAGTTCAGAATTGTAGTATGCATTTCATTAATGAATAACTAAGATATTAAGGGGTGAACAAATTACTAACTACATTTTTTAGGGTACTATATGGAATTTAAAATATTTTCCCTAGTGTTAGGCATTGTTTTTCATTTATATCATAGAGTACTAATTCTGAAAAACTTTGACTATTATTAAATTATAATAAATAAGAATTTTTATTAAA
>NW_006443138.1:9894486-9945982 GCF_000325575.1 Pteropus alecto
AACTATGGAAGTAAATCCTGAATTTAATTCTATAATAACTGAAGAGAGGTGAGAGATTAATAATGACAATAGAATCATTTTTTCTTTTCTGAATGTCTTTGTAATATCTACTTCATAATCTGTTTATTAGAGTTAAGTTATTTACTAGCAAATTAAAAATGCATCCTGACTGCCATATTAGAAATTTTGTTATTCAGAATAATACGATATATTTATGTGATAGTATAAATAGATAGTATAAACAGAGCTTAAAATTATTGATATGTACTGTACTAGTCAGATACAAACACCAGTTAACTCATGGCAAAAAGAAACATATAAAGTAGCTCACTGAATCAATGAGAAGGCTCAGAACTGGGTTCAGGAAGGACACAGAAGAACAGGCAGAGATAACAGCACCGTAGGAGCCCAAGGTTTAGAGCAGCAATGCTTCTTGTCACTGGTGCTGGCATTGCCACCACTGGCTCTGGTAGCTCTGGCCTTTTATTTCTATACCATTGGAATTTTAGTTCTATTGCACTATCAATAGTCGAAAAAAACATTAATAAATGTGTCTGTATCCGAGACTATTTTTAAAAAGTCTTACATTGACCCAGCACCCTCAGAATCCATTCTGAATTATATTCCATGGAGTTCTGTCAAATTAGAGAAATATAATTAATTTAGAATTTCAAGACTTTCCTTCTAGGTTTTTTGTTTGCTTGTAATGCTGCTCCTGGTGCAGGAATCCAGAGTCACCAGCTAGAGACACAGAAAAGTGGAGAGTAGTGGGAGATTAGAAGAAATAGCTTCTCTTTTCAAGGAAACTCCATCAGCTGAGGTTGTCACAGAATCTTTAAGTCAGTTTTGGGTTTCAGGATACTCTGAGTCTGTTTAATCTCCTATATATCTCTTTTTCCAATTATAAGTGTTCAACTCCTTCTCCACAAATGTCTTAAATTTCACATAAATGACCTTCCGAGGCTAGGGAATTATTTTCTTGTATAATCTGACAACCTCTTGGAATAAATGGTAGCTTCTTTTGCTGAGATTCCTTGGGCACCTTTAAAAGGAATCTAGGAGTGGCTTCTGTATCAATCTCTAACTTGAACTGAGAATTTAGAAACCCGATTTTGTCATTCTCTTTTATCTGTTTGATAAGAATGATCAATTTATTTTCCTCGTGCCCTTCATACTGGTTTATAGCAGTTACTACTCAGACCCCAAAGATGTTTTATAATGAACATTTTATTTCAGGTGACTATAGAAATAAATTAGATAGTTTGTTCCCCACTGTATGTTGTGCAATTGCAAGTCTCTATCATTTCATGCTAATTGAATGTTCATGCTCTTCAGTCCCAAATTTGCCAGAAAACGAAATCTAGATTTCTCTATGTCCCTTTAGTTCTGTTATTAGAAACCACTCCAATTTCTATACTAGTCATGGTCTGCAGTTACAAATAACAGAAACAAATTAAGCAGGAAAGGACTTTTTTTTGGAAGGGTTTCTGATGAACCGTAGATAGAATCAATAGGAAAGCTAAAGAACCAAGCCTGAGCAGCAAGCCAAGAGAGGTGAAGCACAGCCAATAAAATACCACAGGGACCAAGTGCATCTCATGGAGCTGTGAGCCAGCTGGACCTTGGCCATTGCCTCTGTCACTGCTGCCACTGCAACCTCACCCTTTCTCATATTCAATACCCTGGTCTCACAATTCTTTCACTTCGCTTATGCCTTGAAAATTTACTTCAAATATGTATATTTGTTAATGCTAAAAGATACCACATAATCATGGTTTACTATGCACTATGTACAATATATTTGCTAGCTTTTAATATTTATATCTAATCAAAATATTACTACCAAGGTTGAATTGTCTTCATTTTAAACATGAAGAAGTTTGACTCAAAATTTAAGAAATTAAAAAAAAAATCACATAGCTGATATTGGTGTGGCTTTGTTTGCACTTCAATTCTGTCAGATTCCTAAATTTATGGTCTCTCATCTCAACTCCTTCATTACTGGATGTATTTCCTGGTTTATTTTTATTTTTGTCTTTGAAAGTAAACTGGCTTTCCTTGTGTTTGCTTTGGATTTAAGGCCAGCCCTGCTTGGTTGGGTCTTCTGCTCTCTTATGAATAATACTATGTTGCCTCCCACATTCAAAGGTTCAGGAACAAAATAATTTAAAAAGTAAGCAATAGTTATCAAAAGGAATGTGTATTAGGGAAATTATACAAAGCCCAGTTAATTTATTTTAATTGCCCAGTAGAGTTCTGGGAAGGTGGCTGGTTTTACTCTTTCCTTTGCTTTCTAACCAGAAAATATTGTGGGATATAATGTAAATGTAATTTTGGTCTCAAGGAAAAACATGTTAAATTAGCAGGATAAAGGATTACACAAAAGCGTGAATATTTGCAAAAGTAGAAACCTAGGACAACTTTTACAGAAAATAAAACAAGCTCACAACTTTAAGTGACCATGTAGTGTAATCAAAGTACAGGTGGTGGTGAAATGTACAATGGCCCATAGGCAAGGCAATGAACTCAGCTCAGAGGTTATAGACTTCATCTGTCTCAAAGGTTTACAACTCTATTTTGTGGAAGTGTAATTTAAGTGAGACAGAGATGAAACAGAGAAACATAGAAAAAAAAAGAAATAGTGAAGAAGGGAAGGAAAGTTCAACCAATTTTGTTCTTGTTTTAAAAAATAACCTACGTACTTTTTAGTACATACCATTTTAGTATATTTAAAAATATATACTTGTTTTTGTATATTCTCTACTCTAAGATTTTAGACCTTTAAAAATATTATTAACTAAAGAGCATAGTAGCTATTTAAGCAAGATCATGTACTATGTGTATTTGTGTGGACTTAATATTGAGTTCCATCTCTACCAATGACTAGCTGAATGATTCTGGTCAGTTTTAAAACTCTTAGTGTCTTCATTATGCCATTGGGTTGTTAAAAAGATGAAGTTAGATAACGTATGTAAAGCGCTTATATTGGTATATGACATATTATTAGGACTTCTCAATAAATGTTAACTGTCATCATTCTCATTATCATCATCATCATCTCCATTGTATTATAAAAATGATTAAATTAATCATTTTAAGCCAGCTGTCAACATCATTATCTTATTAACAAAGACAAGGCATAAAACAAAAATAAAAGTGTTAATCCTTACAATGAGAAAAAGTTGTCGTTAATAGAGAATAAAATTATATACCTAAAAATAGAGAATCAAAAGGAGCTATAAAGTAGCTATATATATATTAAATAAAAATTCACATTTTTATATATTAGTTTTTGAATTCAGTTATTAATTTTGAAAAATAATTTCTTGTTTAATTAGATTTATATGATATTAATAGATTAATTTTGAGAGAAAGTATTAACAATCCCTGGGGAGAGGGCAACTACTGAAGAAGTAGAAGGTTCAGGAGGAATTTTACTTCATGCGGGTTGGTTTTTTTTACAATAATGATTGTAAACTTATAATTGTTTTTGGAACTCTGAAAGGAGAAAATCTTCCAGAAGGGGCTGTGTATACTAGCATTCTCTAGTTCCTCCACTGTCTTCATCTCTTTGACCCATTCTGGAGAGGCTTTTGCTTTCATTGTTCCAATGAAACTGCTCATCAGTGTCACCATGACACTAAGTCTATTGGCCAATCTTCAAATATTATTTTACTTGACCTACTGGCAGCATTTGATCCAGTTGATTGTTCCCTCATTCATAAAACACTATCTTTAGAATTCTTCCATGTCACTTTTTTTTGGCTGTCCTAGTTTACTATGTCCTAGTTACTATTTCTCAATGACTTTCAATATCTCTCCAACCTCTAAATGTTGGGGGCATCCTAGGACTCTCTCTTTGCCCCTCTTCTAACCTTTGTCTATGTTCATTCCTTTTATATTTTTATACAGGTTCATGGTTTTAATTGCTGTTGATGCACTAAAGATCTACTACTGTGTATCTTCAGTCTAGACTACCTCCCACTGAATTTCAGACTCCTATTTAACTGACTTGATGACATTTCCATTTGATGTTTAATAGGCATTAAAATGTAATATGCCTAAATTCATTTTTTTCCCCCATTCCTACTCTTACCACCTTCTTTCTTATTAAATGATTGGTGACTCTATCCTTCTAGTTGCTTGGCCCAAAGTTCTTGGTGTTATCTTTGATTCTTCTCTTTCATTCTTCATAGCCTTACGCACTTATCAAAAATTTCATTGGTCTACCTTAAAGCATATTAAAATTTGAACACTTCTTACCACTTTTGTCATTATTTTCCTGGATCAAGCTACCGGACCCTGTAAATCTCTATTCAGATGTCATATTCTCTGTGAGTCTTCTATAGTCATCCTAAATAAAATTCTAACAACCATACACATCCAAACATTTCCTTTCCATGCTACACTTTTCTCCTTTGCACTTATCAATTACTACATACTACATATTTTTCTTATTCTTTTTGTTAATTGTTTCTCCCTTTTTATAATATAAGCTCTATCAATCAAAGCAGGATTTATGTTGTTTTGTCTGTGGCTGGATATACAGGACTGTCTATATCACCAGTTTTTATTACAGCTAGAATTTTAGTTGAAAAAATAAATAAATGGATAAATTATATAAAGGATGATCTCATAAATAATCATAATAGTACAAGTTAAAATAACCATGAGATATCCTGTCTTGAATTGAGACAAAAATGAACTAAGACTAAACATTGTGAAAGGAATGAAGCAATATTAATCAAAACTTTGAATATGCAGTTCCCTTACTCAACAGTTCTATGTCTGAAAAAAAGCTATAGATATATTCATTATAATGATTCACATATGTACACAAATAAAGTAAATTTGTTTAAATAAGTGCAATAACTAACTATTATAATAATTATGCAATATATCTTTATTGGATATAGGATGATATATGTCTATAAAATATATAAAAATATGTATATATATTTATATAGACTTTATTTTTGAAGGAAGTTTTAGGTTGACAGAAAAATTGAGTGAAAAGTACAGATAATTCCCATATACTCTTTGTCCCCACTCATTCATTACCTCACTATCAAGATCCTCAGTGGTACATTTGTTACAACAGATGAACCTACATTGACCCTAAGCCAATCACTACCACCCAGGATCATTAGTACCCCAAATCTAGAGTTTACATTAGGAATCACTCCTAGTGTCGCACATTCTATGACAATTAATTTTTAAGGGAAAAAGCATAATACTCCTTGTTCATTAAATATATAATTGCTTTAAAAAAATCTTGATCGATGAAGCAAAATATTAGCTTTGGTTATCTCAAAGCATTAGTAATGAAGATGATTTTTTTTGGCTATCTGTACTTGATACATTTTACATATGAGGGCATTTCATATTCTTCTAAACATGTGCTAGCATTGCTTCTAGATTTCTACTATTATAAGTAATTAATCAAATTATACAAGTGTCATTTTTTAAAAAGTAACAAACATAGAAAACTTACAAAATTATTAAAACTGTCTCTAAATTCATGTAACAAAATGATTTAATGCACTTATTAATGGGTCTACTTCTCCCCACATTGTATTGTGAATGTACCCCAAATTAGATATTTACAATGAAATAAGATGCATTTTTAAACTATTATATCATCAAGTGAAAATCTAAAATTCTCAGTGATCTTAAACTTATCCAATGTCTAGAAAATAGGACTTAAAGTGCATTCCACGCACACAAAAATCTATTTCATTGATCCACCCCCACTCTTGAATTCAGTCCCACAAACAGGTTTCTCGGGTTCTTGGAGAGGATAACAGGTTTTGAAAGATCACTTCTCAATGGAGAAATGTTTAAGACACCATACTACCTTGTTGCTTCAAGGTATCAATCTCTGTAAGTTGTAAAAAACTAATCAAAATGTTTTAAAGTATTAGTTTCAAACATGCAAAGTCTTCAATATTTCTTATTAATGTAAGCATTAATGGGGCAATGAAGAATATGTCTTTGAGTAAAAAGAAAAAAATTAGATGAAAGATGATAGGTGATAGATGATAGATGATAGATAGTTAGATAGATAGTTGATAGAGATAGATTGGTCTGGCCTTGTGATTTTAGTATTTTTATGTAAACTATCAGGAAAATTGTAAATGGACCTGCTACCTTAATGTAAGAATCAGAATTTTAGAAGTTTATTCTTAGAAGATGAAGTGATAGTCATATATAAATTCTTATGTGCTTGCTACTATTTTAGAGAAGATGGAACAGAATATAAACTGCCCGTTAGAAAAAAGTTGTTCAATATAGTATTTTTTACTGCTCTAAGAAACTGTTACTCTATCTCAAAATTACTCATTTTATTTTACATTAAGGTATAGAAGATAAATAATTTCCAAATATCTCAGGAATTTGGGCAGTAGAATGAAATAAATAGTTGTAGAAACACCATCATGTTTGTAAAAATGCAGAGGGTACAAGTTTAAATACAGAATTTTTGCAATAGTTCTGCCATTGAATAGCTGTTCCACTAGGTTGAATTGATTAATCAATACTCTCACCAGATTTCTCTGAAGGAAAATTACTGCTCTAATATTGTATAACTCCCAAAGATGTTATATTTATCTGAGTTTTATTTAAAAAAAAAAAAACACTTAAGTTTTCTAGATTAGTTTTATGCCCACATGCCAATAAATCATGTCTTTTATAAGCTTCCTTGTTTTTTTGGTTGGACACTTGCAGAAAGACAATTTACAGTCATAATGATTTGGAGATAACTTCTGATGCCTGCATTAAAAAATAAAAAAATTGAGAGATAACTTAAAAAGTATTTATCTCCTGAAATTGTGTGTTTATAGTGCAGAATGAATTAAAGGTGGATTTTAGTTATAAAAGTAACATCTAGAATAGGTTAGAATAAGTTAAGATGATCTTTGAGAAATCTAGTTGCTATACGATTGAAAGGGAGCAGAATGGATTCAAATAGAATTGGTTTGTTATGTCTGTATTTGGTAGCCTCTTTATTTTATGTTTCTACATAAATATGCATAAAACCAATAATTTCAGAATTTTCTATTTTTACTTTTTGTTTTTTAATCCAGAAATATGTTTATTCACGTTTACTTAAAAAAAAAAAAAAAAGAAAGTACTTATTTGTGTTTTCTGTCAATAAGAACACTTAAAATGTTAAGGATACATTTACATGTCCCTAAATGTGTGACTCACTGCTACTTAATTTACCTTCCCCAATGGAAAAAATAACTAATGAGCTACAGAGAAGATAAGTGTGAACTTCACAGTGAAATTGTACTATTCAACGGGTATCATACTTGTGTAAATATTTTTAAAATTAAATTGAATAACTATACCATGAAGCAGAGCATGTATTTATGTCTGTAAAGATATTACAAAATATCTAATTATCCAGAATTAGTTATAAACAAATGCATTAAATATTAAAACTATAACTCTTAATAGAGCATCCAATTTATGTTGAATGTTGGTGGTTGATCATTTACTCTCTACTATGAGCTCAATGAGGTCTGGGACTCAGTTTTAATTATTTGTTTATTATTTTGTATCTCAAGCAGTGGACACGCCCCTGACATATAATTAATAGAATTATTATTAAGTTTCAGGCACTCTCTTAGGTACTAGGAATATGAAAGTGAACAAAAAGACAAGGTTACAACAACTTCACTCTTGTACCTTGCAGTCCAGTCAAGGAAACATGCAATAAGTAAACATTCAAAGGTAACCTATGGTCATGACCAAGGTTATGATAGCCAAAGTTTTCTGTTAAAGTATAACCTGATCGTTATGGTAAGCTAAACTTCACTATGGTAATATTGATTATCCTGCAATTTGAAGGAGAAAAGGAAAGGAAGGCCATCTCAGGCAAAGAGAACAGCTTATTCCTTCCTCCTGTGGTAGTACAAGCACGTTCAGCACAAGAGACTGAAAGAAGTCGAATTCGATTACAAAGTAGAGATAAAAGATCTAGACCATGTCAAGTCGCCACCAAAATATGATTTTGCAAACATTAATCTGCATTGTACTCCCCTAATATATTTTCATTACAGCATTTATCAATTCCCATCCAAAATTATTTTGCTTATTTATGTACTTTTTATTCATTTTTTATTTTCCACCATAAGAATACAAACTCCATAAAAGTAGAAATTTTATGTTTCTTGTTCTCTCGATGCCATAACTGCCATACTTAGAATAAAGCCAGAATATTGTAGATGTTGAATGAATAGTTGATTCAATAAAAAAAAAAAATGATGAAAATTGCCAATGTCTATTGCTATAGTGGCAAAGTTGTAGGACAGAATGTGTACAAAAGAAAGCTCGTCAATCAGCCAAGAAGCACATGTCATTTTTTAAAAGACAGAGTTAAAGAAAACAAGCATGGAGACAGACAGGTGGAATTCCAGAAAAGTTTTTGCCCAGTAAATTAATAGCTCATTCTTTCTCAATGCTTCTCTCTCCCTTTACTCCACTCAATTTAAATTTGTCTAATGGGATCGTATAAATATCTTTGGGCTTCTGCGTTCTGATTGGCAAAATGGGGTTATAATAATTTAGTTGTCATGTTGTAGATAAAGTAAAATGAAAATAATCTAGCATAGAATATATCTTATGGTTTATAATCAACATGTAGAATTTATGAAGCTCTTGCTGCTCCTCCTTGAGACTCTTGTTACTGTTACTATCTTTGTGTTAGATGATGAGTTCTTTAAAAAGCTGACTCAACAATAAAGTTTAGTGATGATCTTAGGGAGTATCCTTGGAATTGATTCCCGTGGAAGGTAAGTGGAGAAAGCAGGGATGGCAAAGGGAGAAGTAGAATTGCAAGATGGCCAATGACAGCCTTATCTGTCTCCACAAGTAGTTCCAAAGCTAAAATAACCCTTCAGAATTTTTCTCTATTGGGCTTACATGGCCAGACCTTTATTCTTCTTACTTTTTTACTCTTTGGATGAAGGCATCTGCAGAGGAGGTGTAACCTTGTTGGTGGAAGCTCTTTGCTGCTGAGATGATCGATCCATGGAGGGACTGACAGTGAAAGCAATACTCCTTTAATAGGGGACTTAGATGCACATCGCTATGTTCAATATACTGGCTTCTCGTTTTGGATGCCAAACTTTTTCTATCCCTGACTCTCTCAAGATTTAGTAGAAAGATCATTGACCTGATTGAGTAGCAAGAGAGCTCTAACCCTAGTTCTTTCACATATTGATTGGGAAAAAAATTTATTCTTTTAATTTATTTTATTATAATCTTTATTATAGTGTTCTATGGAATGTCTACTATGTGATAATTATGTTGATATATATGTACACATTCTTTTTCTTACAAAGATACCATTTTTTTTTTTATTGTGGTAAAAACACATTACATAAAGTTTATCATCCTAACCATTTTTAAATGTACGGTTAGGTAGTGTTAAGTATATTCACTTTGTTGTGAAACATATCTCCAAAAGTTTTTCATCTTGCAAATCTGAAACTATATACCCATTAAACCACAACTGCCATTTTTTCTCTCCACCTACTCCCTGGTAACTACCATTCTACTTTCTGTTTCTATGAATTTGACCACTTTAGATAACTCATATAAGTGGATTCAAAAAGTATTTGTCTTTTTGTGACTGGCTTATTTTACTTAGCACAATGTCCTCAATGTTAATTCATGTTGTAGCATGTGACAAGATTTTCTTCCTCTTTAAAGCTGAATAATATACCACATTTTGTTTATCTATTTGTTCATTTATTCATCCATTGACAAAAATACCATTTTCATAAACAAATAAAATGAGGTTCAGAGAGGCTGAAACATTGCCGCAGGATAAGCAGTGAGTAGGCAACAAGGCTAGGACTCAGATCTAGTAATTTGGTTCCAAATTAAGAATTCTTGAAATAATTGTTATCTAAGGTGATTTCACTCCCCAAACTTCAAGTTTATTAATGCACTGAAACTTGCCCTGACATAACAATAATTTGTATATTCTACTTTAAAAATACATTATTGATATAACACCAATGGCTTGGTCAGGGTCTTAAAAAGAAGAGATGTTCAAAGAATGCTTACATACATGTTAATATAAACTAATTTATTCTGAAGTGCTAAGAACTTAAATTTCCATACAGGGAATTTATAGATTTTAAGGAATTGTTACTGAAAATATTTCAAATAATGCTACTGACAGTGTTTTATAATGTAAAAAATAGATTAAAAAATATTATTACCAGGTATGACTTATTATACTCATTTAATATATAAAAAGAATGTATTTTGGTTTATGCTTACACTGATTAAATCTAAAGCCTAAATTTAAATCAATATTTTTCTTTGACTTGTTATGATTTTTAAGTATTACAACTTTATGCATCCACACCATTTGCAATGTAAAACAATGCCTTAAGGAATCTGAAGATTCAGTTAATAAGAAAATTGTTCTAAGTTATATTCTTTCTTTTTAAGGGAAACACTCTGATACTCTAAAGCAGTGGTTTCTGAAGTGTGGTCCTTGGACCAGTTGCATTAGCATCACTTGGGAGTTCGTTAGAAATTCAAACTCTCAGTCACTATCTTAAACCTAATGAATCAGAAATCCAGGGTGAGGAACCAATCAAGCTGAAATTCAGCAAACTTTCTATATTGATGCATGTTAAAGTGTAAAAACAATTGAGAATCACTGATCTAGATTATTTTAGACTGGTGAGAGTTTGATGTATCTAGATATTTGAATCTTGATAGTAGTCACAGAGTTTAAAGGAGAGAGACTACTGATAGAAATTGACCCCTGGCTGGGAAAAAATAAGGAAAGGTATAATGAAAGATAGAGCACTTCCTTGCATTAGTCTTAAATGAGATGAAAAACAATTACCTTCCAGAAAAGAACTAAATTTAGAGAAAAATACAGAAGCGAAGAAATAGAATTCATAGACTTTTGTATAGAACCCACATCTACAAACACCTGAAGGTGTATTTAAAAAACACAAATATCTAGATTTCACCAGCATTTTCCCTTCCACAATTTGTTTAAGGGCCTGGTGATTTTCATTTTCTAAAAGCTTCCTAGGTTGAAAACATAGTTTTTAGTATGACCAGTCCTGCAATAAGCATGCTTATTCATGTGATAGTAGGAGTGTACCAATATCCAGTGATTCTCAGCCTGGCACTGGGAGGAATGGAGGAATTTTCGTTTTGCTTTTTTCACTCAGATAACTCTGATGTTTATTCTGGCTTGAGAACTGCAGCTTATTCCAAAATCTGAGTAATTTCGAAGTTTAGAAAAAGTAAAAATTTTAGCAATTCCTTTTATTTTTGGTTTCTATAAATTATTATTCAGACAGATGTATCTTTAGTAACTGGATAATTCATAAGGCTAAAATTTAATAAACTTCTGATAAACTTTAGAAACACCAATTTTTTTTTTCATTTCCCAATATATTACTATAGTATAAATACAGATAACTGTAAAAATAATAACTGAAAATTATGGATCCCTTATTCCCAAGCACTCTGCTAAGGAGTATACTTTTATGCTCACCTGTATTTCTCACATCTCTCTGCAAAAGGTTTGCTTTTATTCACTGTCAGTCTTAACAGGGAAAACAACAGAGGCTCAGATAGTTTAAGCAATTTGTCAAAAATCATTGAGTTTGAGCACACAGGACGCAGAATGAAAATCCAAAGTTCTTATTCCAGAGCTTTACAATTTAACCGCCATGTTTTACTTCTTTCCTGTTTTAACCCTAAGAGTAAAATTTAGGCAATCTAAGATTCACCACTCTAAACTCTATTAATCCAGTGTTAGGTATGGTCTTATTGTTGCATTGGCAAGTAAAATCATCTACAAGTCTTTACAATTTGATCCAAATTCATTGGACTCTATCTTTTGAATTTTAAAAGCGAAATGGAAATTTTCTATAGCTGTTACCAGCTTTGGAGTCAAATACCCACAGGATATGGATATGTTTTCTAGTAAAACAGTCTTTTGGCACAAGCTTGTTAACATATATATTAACTTATGCGTAAATAAATGCAACATGTAATAAGTATGAATATCGTGCAGAGAGGGTCTGATGATCTTTGGGTAATGTAATTAAGCGGCACTGCATTTCCCAGGCTATGACTATTTAATTACTTCTCAGTTTTAGTGATTCTATTTGAAGATGATCTTTTCCTCATGCTTTTATATATACAAAACAATCTTTAATGAAAATATGTACACACACACACACACACACACACATTTTCTGATATAGAGGCAGTGGTGATTTCACGAACAACCTAGTCACTGAAAACAAAAAAAAAAAGTTCACACTGTTACCTCTGTGTGCCAAAGGAAGCTTTGATCAATATTTTACAATGTGTCATTATCGGGTAACACATTCTTCACAGTAGGTAATTAACAGGTGATAATGAGAATCAAGTCCAATATTTCACATATGCCCCGAAAAGCTATACTTTCAAGCAGAAAGAAGAGCTGAGAAATTGAGTTACAAAATGGTTTTCCAAATATTGCTTTACAAATAGAAAGATAACTTCTTTTTAAAATCAGAAAGCTGGACAAATGTTAGGAAATCAGAGTCTGCTAGCAACTGAATAACACTGTTGATCATTGATTGTGGATTATCTGTTATTGGTTGAACTAATTTTAAAGTAACAGAAACTATATTCATGTATCCTGATCCTGAACAAATATCTTGGTATGTTTGCTCTTACTAACATAAGTTAAAAGTTATTGAAAATTGAGCTCCAGTGGAATCTACTGGACAATAATACCCAATGTAATACATGGTATGATTTTGTGCTAAAGATATGCCTGTCTTGGAGTTTCCATCACCAGACTACCAAGGTAAGCGATATATCCAATTAAGGTCACTCTTAGGGTTAAAGCAGAGAGGAAGTATAACATGGTGGCTAAATTCTAAAGGTCTGGAATCAGAAGCTTGAGTTTTCATTCTGAGTCCTATGTACTTGAACTCAACGATTTTTGACAAATTGCTTGAACTATCAGAGCCTCTGTTGCTTCCTCTGTTCAGACTTGTGGAGTGAAAGAAAGTGACTCTTTTGTAGGGAGATGTGAGAAATATGGATGAGCATAAGAGTAACATCCTTAGCAGAGTGCTTGGAAATGAGGGCTCTATAACTTTTAGCTATTATTTTTACTATTACTTCGACTTCTACTGTTATCATCGTGTATCTAGCAGAGCTCTGATAACATTTACATACATATTGCCCAGGAAGAGGTGGAATATTAAGCTGTTATCAACCACTACTAAAACCTGAAGTAGGATATGGAATTAGATAGCTTTCCACCTAACATGGAAAAATGTGTTGAGAAAATGGAACACAAGGCAGGTTGGTTTTGGTAAAACAGTAGGAAGAGACTGAAGAAAAACTTCAGTGTGTATAAGAATTGTTGTCTCAGGAAGATTAGACAGGTCCTGAGAATTACTGCAAGAAAACATGAGACTGTCAGTAACACAGTGCATCAAAGGAATAATGCAATGTTTTCTTAAATACAGAGTGAAGAATTTAGGAAGTAAACCCAAGATCGTATAGGTTAAAATTTTGATAATTAAATCAATATTTATTGAGTAATAGGCTGTGTTAGGAGGGGTGACAAAGTCATGCTTCTCCTAAATAACATTGTCGTTTAGAGTTTTCATGTGTCTATTAAAGCAACAATCCAAATTTTACTTCTGGAGTGATTTTAAAATGTGCAAACACACATCTAATTGGTATCTGTGTGTGTGTGTGTGAGAGAGAGAGAGCTATAATATAGTGTTCATATATTATGTTTGTGCTTATTTTTTACAGGGTTATACAGATTATTTCACCACACAACAGCTTACCTCCCCACCCCCCAAATTTTAAAGGCTTATTAATGAAACAATTTCCTTCTAGACAACTCTTATTACCTGTGCTATAATAGATTATGATATATCCAATGAATTTCTAGATAAGATAAAGCAAAGTGATCTTCCACATGATTTTATAGAAAATCTGTGAAAGTTATAGCCCTATATTTCCCTTAATTGAGCCACTATAATAATAATAAAAAAGAAATAATTACCTATTTTAGCCAGTCTAAGATTGCTCACTCCGACTCTACAATTGTTATAATAACTGGCTAGTGAGAAAATGCTAAAGGCATTCACAGAAATCTAGAGTTCATCAAAAGGTTCTGCTTTATTAGTCTTTGCTGTTGGGTAAAATTGTGTTTAATGAGAGAGGACACAGGGAAGGGAAGAAAGGTAGGTAGGCAGGGCTCGTGTTTTAGATAACTATGGAAATAGCTGCTAAGAAGCATATACATATTCCCTGTACCCACTCCTCAAGCCTATAACTCTTGCCCCATTTCTAGGATCTATATTGTCATTTATTGCTGCAATTAGTGAATGAAGATTTTAGAGTACATAGTCTAATGATGGCTGGTTTCACAGTATTTTTGAGTATGAAAGTAGCACATATCATCGTGATGAGACAGAACTGCTAATGAGAGGTGAAGTAGATGTTAATTTCTAGTGAGAATATTGCTCTCTTGTGTTGAATTACTATTTTTGTTGCTTAGCATATTCTCAGCACCTTTGACATGATATAAAAGTTTTTTGAGAAAAAATACCAAATTTCTGTATCTCTAGCCTCATGTCACTTCATCTTTGTAAGCTGGAGGACACAAGTTAAATTTATTTTTTAGGAATAGTGGAAATCCATCCGAACAGATTATTACAAATTTTATAATGTTTGATGACATCCTTTGTGATGAGTTGTTTTTTTGTGTTTGTTCATTTAAAAGATGCAATTGCAATGGGAAACACGTACTCTGGCAATTTACAGGCCAATAAATAAATCCTTATTATTAATTACCACTGTCAGAAACTGTCTTATATTTGATTACTGGCAATGGTTCTTGCTGAACGGATTCTTGGTAATAAGATCCTTGCTTCTCTGGAAAGGTAGCCTGACAGATTAACCAACCTGTGATTTATCCAATCAAGGACACTCTCTGGAAGATTTGAGTGTTTTCCTCCCTTTCAATCATAATAATGAGGCTAGCTAGCCCAAGATTAAGATGGGCATTTTTTTTTTTCTTTAAACACTTAGAAGAAGAATTAAGGCATGCTTACTAGTTTTTATTACATTTAGATATTTCTTTAGAAACATGAAATTGTGAAAAAAAATCTTGGTTTTATGACTCTACATAAGTCTACTAATTATTCTTATCATTCTTTTTGCAAATAGGAAGAATTACCCAAGAAAATGTTAGTTTTCTATTCCTACTGTAACAAATTACCACAGACTTAGTGGCTTTCAACAACATAAATTTATTACCTTATAATTCTGGAAGTCAGAAATCTGAATTAGCCTCTCCAGTATAAAATCAAGATGTAGGCAGGGCTGTATGCTTTCTAAAAGCTCTAGGGCAGAATCTGTTTTCTTGTCTATTCCACCTTCTAGAGGCTAGTACATTCCTTGGCTAGTGGTCTTTTTGCAAAATCAAAGCCAGCAATGGCCAATGAATACTTTTTACACTGCATCATTCTCACATTGACTCTCTTGTCTCCTTCTTTCACTTATAAGGACCCTTGTAATTAGATGAGGATACACTCATAATCAAGGAGAATTTCTACACCTAAGAACCTTATTTTCATCTGCAATCTTAATTCCCCTTTGCCATGTACCATAATATATCCACAGTTCCAGGAATTAGGATGTGCACATATTTTGGGGGACATTATTCTGCCTACTTCAGAATATAAAATAATTTTTCAGAATTGATGTTGAAAAGTATGTAACTATATTTACTGTAGTTAAATGCTTTGGAAGTGAAATGCTGAAGTCTGATAATTTATTATCTTATGTTCTTATAGATTGTGTTAGTTCAAAATTATTTGCCATGTAAATAGTCTCTACCGAACTACTAGAATTAGATTCCTGAAAGCCTTAGAGATAAGAGAAATCTGTGAGAAAATAAATTTAATGGAGAATATTAATAGAAGGAGATATACACACATATGTATTTTAAATATTCATTGAAACAAAATATATCAAGATAAAGAACAATCACTAACACTGTACATATTTAATTGGTTTAATATATTTATGGATAAAAAATTGAAATTTTGTCATTTTTTAAACATTTCTGAATTGAGGATTAAGTTTACAATTGTTATTGTCCAAATAGGAGTGATAATACACTGTTTTGCTGTACACTGCATCAAACTAGCAGAATGAGTGTAACTAGCTTGGAAGAAAATCCAGATACACATGGGGAGAACTCTTTTAAGAAATGCTACAATATTAAAACTCTAACTGGCAGAATGAATAACATGGGGGAAATACACACACACACACACACACACACACACACACACAGAGTTGAAGAGTTTCAGAAGAGCTGGACACTGAATTTGAAAATATTTTAATGGCACTATAACCAATATGTTTTACTTATATTTTCTTTTTAATATAAACAAAAGCATTAACATTACTATGTGTAAATAATCTCAATAGATGTAAAATAAAGTATGTGATAAGAAAACGTTGGAACATAGTTTCACAAGCAGCATCCTTTCTTTCTCAGTGTTACATAAATAATAGTATTCCTTATCATCAAAGGCACTCTAACTTCAACAAGATAGTGTATGTTCTTTATTTATCTAATATTCTTGCCTCTGGGAAACCTATCACCAAAACACCATATTGAAAAGCCACTTATAGTATCTCATATTTACCACAATCGTGAGTGGTGACCCAAGTAAGCCAATCAGTATATTACTATCCTTTCATCATTAGGCATGTCACTTATGGTATATCCATCTTTAATACAAAGGTGAATAGTGATCCAAGGCAGCCACTTAGAACATTTAAATGCTTGGTCATGATTTATCTCCAGGTGAACTGGGGAGTGAAATGGGGTCAATCGGTCTTCTCTGAGACATGATATATTGGTGTTTAAAAAGTTTATTCTGCAGTAATCAGGAGCAGTTTGAATGACTTTTGCTGGAACTGATTAAGATTATCTTTTTTAAACAGAAGAGGCAGCTAATGAGAACAAGAGTTAAAGAAATGTATGCAAAAGCATATATAAAAAAATGGAGAAAAATAATAGTTTATATGAGGTCTACCAAGGTTCTGGATCTAGCCATGCTTGATGATGATTTTGATGTCCCTGGCTGATTTTATATGTTTAATTTTCAAATGCAATTTAATATATTTTTGTTGAATTAAAAAAAATCTTTTTAGGAAGAAATGACGTAGATGATAGAGGCTTTGTTCATCCCTCTTGCAACCAAATCAAATTTGTGATAGAAACACAGCGCAAATAGCAAGCAAAGTTTCCTGGAATCTAGATGAACAGAAGCACTATAACTTGGGAGAGAAATAATTAATCAACCAGCAATGGTAGAAGATGCAAGGCTGCCCAGTCCCTAGTGGCTGAGTGGGACAGAGGCTGTGTCAGTGGCAGCTGGCAACTGCAAATGCCTCTTAAAGAGGCCATGCTCATGAGCAGAATTTTGTGGTGACACAACTGCTTGTTCTGAGCACCAGCACCGAGTCAGCTGCATATGGGGCGGGGGAGAGGGGAAGACCAGGGACTTATAGGAAGACACTGAGTTGCCACAGTGAGGGCTAGAGGTGAGGTTCTGTCCTGGGCAGAAGTGCCTGCTGTATCTACTTTTCCTCTGTTGAGCCCTCTGTCCTCCTCTTCTGCCCCTCCAGTGTGCGGATATAGCACCGCCATAGCTGAGAGGTCATCAAAGTGGATAACAGAGGTCGTTCCAACCAGAGGATTGCCTAAAACTCTGCCTCCCCCAACTCATGGCCAGTCCCAAGCCACATCCATTTGTGTCTTCAGTGATTCCCATGCTCCTTGCTAAGCAGCGCTAAGACACACTGGTGGCAACTGGCCTCGGTTTCTGGTGTGGCCTCTTGAGGCAACTATAAGCACAATATCTGTAGATTGCATGCTGAATCTTACAGGTGGCCATGGAGATGCATAGGCTGGGGCTAAACTTGGCCTGAAGCTGAACCTGTCTCAGGACTGTGCCACCGGACACCTACTACACAAAGTCACGCTGATAAGACCGGGAGACTTAGGAAATTTGCTTAGTACATAGAAACAGACACAGAAAGGCAGCCAAAATGGGAAGACAAAGAAGTAGAAACCATATGAGAGAACAGAACAGAGACTCAGCAATAATGGGGTCAAGCAATATAGCAGATGCAGAGTTCAAAACGCTTGTTATAAAGATACTTAATGAACTTTTGGGAAATGTAGATGAATTCAGTGAGAACTTTAACAATGAGATTAAAAACATAAAAAATGGAAATAAAAATTATAAAAAGAAACCGTCAGAAGTGAAGAACACATTATTTGAGATGAAGAGTATATTAGAGGGAATCGACAGAGTGAAGGAAGAAGAAAATTGAATCACCTATATAGAGGATGGGGAAGCCAAGGACAGTCATTCGGAATGGTAAGAAAAAAAGAAGCCAAGGCTATAATATGATTTAAGGAGCCTCTGAGAAACAATTAAAAGTAAAAATATCTGTGTCATAGGGATTCCTGAAGGCAAACAAGAAATTGAAGAGCTATTTGAAGAAACAATGATGGAAAACTTTCCTAACCTCGTGAAGGAAATAGACATAAAACCCAAGGAAGCTCAGAGAGTCCAAAAAAAGATGAACCCAAAGAGCCCCACACCAAGACGCATTGTAATTAAAATGCCAAAAGTTAAATACAAAGAGAGAATCTTAAAAGCAACAAAAGAAAAGCAGTTAGTTACCTACAAGGGAGCACTCATAGGACTGACAACTGATTTCTCAAAAGAAACTATGCAGGACAGAAGGGCTTGGCATAAAATATTCAATGTGATGAAAACCCAGGATCTACAACCAAGAATAATTTATCCTGCAAAGCTATCATTCAGAGTTGAAGGACAAATAAAGAGCTTCCCAGACAAAAATAAGCTAAGGAAATGATGGAGGAACTTTTTTAAGAAGAAAAAACATGTTTCAAAAACATGAATAAAAAATGATAATAACTACATTCCTATCAATAAGTACCTCAAATGGAAAATAATTAGTGCTTCAACCAAGATAGAGTGGCTGAATGTATAAGAAAATGAGACTCCTACATATGCTGCTTACAAGAGACTCACTTCAGATTAAAAGACACACAGACTAAAAGGAAGGAATGGAAAAAGATATTGCCTTGATGGACTAAGAGGGTATTGTGCTGAATGAAATAAGTCAGAGAAAGACAAATATCACATGATTTCACATACATATGGAATTTAAAGAACAAAATAAACAACAACAACAAAAACAGAAATAAACTCATATAGATACAGAGAGATATTTTAGGGCTACTAGATGGGAGATTGGTTAGGGGAAGACAGCAAAAAAAGGCAAAGGGATTAAGAAATACAAATGGATAGTTACAAAATAGACCTGGATATATAAAGTGTAGCATAAGGAAAATAGTTAATGTTGTAATAAATATGTAAGGGGGAGAGGGGTACTAGATTTAGTGGGGTGATCACTTTGTGAGTTATATAGATCTCTAAGCACTATGCTGTACAACTGAAACTAACATATTATTGTATGTCAACTATAATAGGAAAAAAACTCATTGAATTGTACAATGTAAATATGAGCAATTGTCTATTATATTTCAATAAAACTGGAAAAAAAATTTAGTATTTTAGTTGAGATCATATCAATGTAGAGTTGAAATTCCAAGTTGAATTGATCTTTTTATAATATTGGCATCTCCTTTTCAGAAATGTAGTATTTGAATTTTCTTGTCTTGTTCCTATTTGTTGTATTGTTTCACTGTTATTTTTTTCTATAAAGGTGCCACTAGGGTCAGATTCAAACTTGAAATACATAATTAGGTATTAAAATGGTTACCTATTAAGAGTCAAAAAATAAATAAATAAATAGGACAAACCTAATATTCAAAAGGCTGAAAAAAAAACACATGTATCACAAAATCAAGAGATATAATTTAACTTTTTATTAACTGCTTAACATACTTCTATAATAAATTTCTCCTATCTTCTTTTGGATATTTTTTGATCATCTCTTTATATGATGACAATTTTGCAATTTTTTAAAAGAGAAGTTAATATTAATTGACATTTTTTTAGCATGATTGATTTAAATTAATTTTATTGTTGATAGTGTTCACAAGAAGTAGATGTGAACCAAATTCTGCACTTATAATTTTACCAGTTTAGTGATTGGAAATTTTCATATTCAACTTTTATCACAAAACGTTTCAAATTTTTTTTCTCCACTAAAGCACATCTTTCCAAAATTGCGTGCCACTACGGTAGAGGATTTTCTGGAAGCCACTCTTACACCAGAGTGACTGATGATAACTTAACTACACAGGGAAATAACTGCAATTCATATGACTAGATCCTAATAAACCCAAACAAAATGTGCCCCCGATCCTATTGTCCCTTGCCAGATTGTAAAAGGCATATACTCATTCCAATGTTACTAGTCAGAAGAAGTAAGGTGGTGAAGGGAATGTAGCATTAACCATTGAAATACTGTACTCAACCAACTGAGTAAAAATATCCTATTTTTACAAATTTAACAAAAATATATAACTATGTGAACATATTGCTGAGGTCTGTCCTAGGACCCTGAAATGAGACCATACAAGTAAGGGTCCTGAAATTCTAGCTTCAATACCTTCTCAGTAATTTTTAAGTATTTCATCTTCCATTTTACATGGTTATGCATATAGAGCCATTTACATTAATTTTGTAAGAAACCATCTTACACCTATGTTATCTATAATAGTAATATAATAGGATAACATGGTTGGGATGATTCTCGCTTGATGGTGGTATATTCCTTCATTGCTCCTATCTCTTGATAGTAGTTGCTTCTAAATTTCATCACATCTCTGTGACCGTGAAGTTTTCACCAGATTGTTAGCAGTCTACACGCCAGGTGAGAGAGGCAGCTTCAACTGAGCTTTTGTAGTTCCTTTATTTCAGCATTTTTTTTTTTTGCCTTAAGTTCCATAAAGTTTCTGTTATTGGGGTAATTATCATTATATCTTCATGATTATCCTACTTTTTTTTTTCTTTCTGTTTTTCTCCCAAGAAGCACAGAGATAAATGGTGAACAACTGAAGTTATTTCTCCTTCTCTGAAGTAGTCTGGTAGAATAGAGGAGCTTCACTTTAGCAGATTTTGTCAGCCCTTATCCAACACCTCAGGATGCCCATTGAACTGCCTAGTCTGTTTCATTCCAAATTTGAGCTATATTGAGCACTGTTAGTGCCTTGCCTAGACGTTTTTGGATCTTTTTTGTAGGTTCTATGCATCTGTCTTCAGCTTCTTTGTGCTTTGCTTCTAATGGCTTTGTAAAGGTTTACAATTCTTTTTCTTTCCCCCACAAAACTCACAAGATCAATAACTTTTTGATTTCTTTGGGAAAACCAAGAGTTTCAACTTTTAGACTAAAGGGCCCCCGCCTTTTTTTTTCTTGCTAAACCTCAAAACAGGGAATGTTCTTATTTTTCCACACTTGCTCACTCTTAGCTTATCTATTTGTCAGAATGGATAATGAAACATTTGCCTTGTCCCACACACATTCTCGTTTCCATATTTCTTTGTCCTGTGACCAATGTAACTACGTGAAACACATAAAATTTATGCTAATGCCCTTGGGCAGGAAGAATTTCATGGACTGAGATTTTCTCTTTTTCTCTTTTCTATTTTGTGGTGTTTTTACTTCAGGACCATTGATAGATCAGAAGACTACCACCCTTGGAAATTCCAGAAAGATAAAAATTGCTGAGAGTTTATTTACATCCCTTGAGGCAGCTCATAGTCAGTGATTGACTAGTGCAGGGGTCTGAATGCTCAATTCTATTGCCTAAAAGTTTGGCAAACTGAGATATAATTTGCACTTCAGGGCTCCCCTGCTGGATTAGCCTGGAGACTTGAATCAGAATTATTTGGAATCATACTCTTGCTTGGTTTTTCCTTCTATATCTTACTTCCCCCACTCCCTTACTGGTTTCTCCTGGGAGCATTTTCTTAATATATCACTTGCACATTAATTCCCATCTCATTGTCTACATTTAGGAAATTTGAGTTGAGACAGTGGTATTTTAAAAAATTTACTAACATCTGCCCTTAACCAACAGCTGAATTTACTGTTTCTTTCCATGGCTGTAATTTTTCAAAGTTTGTGTCCTAGGGTTTCACCTACTTCCTTTTTTGTTGTTATAAACAACACACACACACACATACACACACACACACACACAAACACACACAGCAACTACTCTGAAGCCAGGACAAAAAAGTTAGACATATGGGTATGAATTATCTCTGGTTAGTTTCCTATTATTAACCTAAGTTTGAGCATACTGTCCTGAAATGTTATAAGTACTCAAATGACAAGAAATAATGAATATAATCTTTTTATATTATTAATTGCAAGAGTGCAAATATAGTTACTAAAGGATAACAGTCCCTCCTGGGAGATTTTCTTTTCATTTTGTTCTTTCTAACTTTCTCTGTTTGTCTGTCTGTCTGTCTGTCTGTCTATCTATCTATCTATCTATCTATCTATCTATCTATCTATCTATCTATTACCTATCATCTGTCTATCATCTTTCATCTATTATTTATATATTATAGACAGCTAAATAGATTGTAAGATGTACACCTCTCAAGTTACAGATCAAAAACACTAATTGGCCTGTGAACATTATTTCTTTTTTTCATTCTTTTAGTCTGCTTATTGAGGAATCAATAATATCGTCAATAGCTGACTTGGTTCACTAGTTAGCTGAAATGGGCAGATTGGTCCACTATGCTATTACTAGACTAAAAAACCTAAATGCAACTAGCTATATGCTATGTATAAAACTTCTCTTTAGGACATTATATATATATCCTATTTAAAAAATGCCTATGTTTCAGTACTTGCTAAAGTGAGTGGTTGATAAGTAACAACAGGAAAAGAAAGGTTGTAGTAACTGTGTTAAAGAAAAAGTATCTGAAGAATCCTTTATTTTGCAGTGACAGCCAGTAAAATAATAGTTATTTATTTTGAATATGTACTGTTCAGAAAAAAAAATGTGCTAGGTAATGGACAGTGAGAGAAAATATATCAGAAATTCTGATGATTTATTCTGAGGAGGAACTTGAACTCTAGGTAAGTGGTTTCTGATCTTTTTTTCTCTTACTCTCTGGATGCCTGTCTTCTGATGCATCACATTCTGATAGGCAGACACAAGTTTGTATTGCCATTCTCTACCATTGTTTCTCAAACTACTTATTTCATATCTACTTTTAATAAACATAAAAATATTGTTTCTCCTATTTCCAATATCCTGCCCTCAAATTTCTTCCATAACTTTAAAGAAAACACCATTCTCTTATAATTTTTCATCACTATTTTTCAATTCACACAACACAACAGTTTTTCATTAAACCCTAGAAAATTCAAAGATTATTCTATCTTTAGAAGAAAATTCAACATTTGTTTTTGGGACAATTGATGGGTCTTATCACGTTTTTTTTGTTTTTGTTTTTGTTTTTTGAAATATTGAGAATTAAAATAGGAGAATTAGCCATATATTTTTATTTGCTTTTTTTCTGAAGAACAAACTCTATTGTGATAACTTCTACAAAGTTAAAATTATAAAAGTAAATGAAAAATTCTAATCTATGACTCAAAATATGAATAAAAATCTACTGAGGAATAAAAGTGTTGCTCAGAAAAGAAATGACAGTATTCTTGCAGTATAAGAATTGTGCCAATTATTGCTCAATATCACTAGGCAGAAACAAAATGCAAAATCAATTCATAATGAAATAGAACTACACACCCAATGGAATGACTAAAATTTAAAATACTGTCAGTACCAAGTGTTAGAAAGAATGTGTAGCAACAAAACTTTCATACATTTCTGGGGGCAGTATAAAATGGTACAACCACTGAGGAAAACTGGCAGAGCCTTCTAATTCTATTCTGTGATAAATATTAATCACACAAAGTCTTTCACAAGAATATACATAGAAGCTTTATTCATAGTAGCTCTCAATTGGAAACAACATAAATGTCCATTATCAGGAGAATTAGAAGTACAAATAAAAGTCAAAACTATAGATTCAACATTCAATGACATTGATGGATCTCAAAACACATGATGGATGAGAGAAGACTGATAGAAAAGCATACGTACTGAACGATTCCATTTATATGAAGTTCTAGAATAGCCAAGACTAATGGATAATGATAATCACCACTTATTACCTTGAGGGAGGTATTGACTGAAAACAGCCATTAGGAAACTTTCAAGGATGATAGAAAGTCCTAGATCTTGAGTCAGATAATGGTAAACTGATGTATAAAATTTTCAAAAATCAGAAAATTGTACACTTAAGATCTCAACTATTTAATGTGTATAAAATATACCTTATTTATAAAAGTTAGAGATTAGTAAAAGAAGAATTGAAACAGTTGCATCAGGTGCTATGCTAGACACTTTATATGTGTTATCTATTTCATCCTACAGTAGTCCAGTTAAATACATATTCTATTTTCTGATATATAAGTAAAGATATCATTATTCAGATGCATAAATTTACTTAGACAATTTATATAAAGCAAATGAAAGTATTCGATTAGTATTCGATGTGAATTTAGGATTATTAAGCTACTGCTTTTTTCCATTATAATTAAATTAGCTAGTTAAGTCTTGTATTAAAGTTGCAAATAGATTAAAAAGAATATAAAAAAGGTTCTAAAATACTTGTAAAAATACAAGCAAACACAAAATAGTGTAAGTCAAAAATAAGTATTGAGGAAACGGAAAGTATATAATAAACAGAAAACCTATTATTAAAATAAATAAATCGGCTGTTCTTTGTGACAATTGAAATATAAATAAGCAAAGTTTATGACATCAAAGTAAATAAATTACATCAGACAACACCAGAAAGAAGATACCAAAAGGAAGACTCAGGAGCAACATGAGGGAGCACAGGCATCTTGGTGCAAGTTGTAACTCACTTTTTTGTATTTTGGGTAAGTCATTTAACCTTCACCTTATTTTTTCTCGCTTGTAAAAGCAGAAATTCTAATAATGATTTTCTTTATAAGACTGTGGGGAGGATTAATTAGGTAATGTTCTCAGGAGCTTTGAAGATTAAAAGCCTTAAATAAGTGCTAAGTATAAAATACAAAACCAAAGAAGCACAATCAGAAAATATACAAGTCAGAGAGATGAAAGGAGAAAAATAGGCTTATGAAAGAGATGGACATTAAAGTTTGAAAGGTATAGAAGTGGGCGAGGGTGATGAGTTTTGAAAAAATTAACTCAAAATGAACACATTCAAGAAAACAAATATATTTAAAATTACGCTGATATGTACTAATTTGTTAAAAATATGATATTCTGAAAACATACATCAACATATTTGTATGGCAACAGAAACTGAATATTGTCTTTGTAAGGTCACAGGATGAGCTATATTTATCATATCTTTCACATCCAAGCTGTCTCCTTTCATTTTTGTCAAATCTGCTTCTAGGTGTCACATGCCTATTCAGAGTGAGACCTTTGTTCCCAGATTCTACTTATCCCTATCATCTATTCTAAATGTGTGAGATTCACAAAGTCAACCCAAAATAAGATCGATTGGACTCACTGACCACAAAGAGCTTCAGTGAACTGTGAAACAGGGAAATGAGTCAATCTCTGAGAAGAAAAGATTGGATGGACTAAGAAATTCTAAAGCTAGTTACTGTAGTGAACTTCATTGTGTAATTTCCTCGAACCAAATGAGAATTTTAAGGAGAAAAATAATTGTGACTTAATCAGACTGACAGTAGTTCCTTTTTAAAGAACTAGGTTTTCTATGAAGAATTTAGTTTAAATATGAGTTTGGACTAGAACCAGAATATTTATCAGGAGGTACTAAATGAATCACAGGTACTAGGTAATTTGAAGTAGAACCAGAATATTTAGCAATAGATACCACACGAACACTGACAACTCAGAATAGATGCTCGCAATAAACAATTGAACTGGTACATGCGTAGTGGATGTTAGTTCTGAGTAGGACTAGTAGTAAGCAAAACGGTGAGATTGACTTTGTTTAATTTCAGGACCTTCTTCTTTCTCCCTTCAATGACCTTTTCTCCTAAATTTCACATACCTGATCCATGACTAGTGTTGTATTGCCTTCAAGCTGCTTCCCACTAGCCTTTTATGGTCACTCACTCTATCATTTTTCTGATCCTGACTCTTTGATTTACATTATCTTTTGACAACTTTATGCTATCAAAATTCCATTTTTTTTTCTTAAATTACTTTTATGGAAAAATAAAAGTCATCCAATAAACTAATTTACACTAAGGTGTTATAAAAATAAGTAGCACATTGGTGAGCTATTCCTTTCATGACCCATCACAAACTGCATTCAAACAGCTCAAACACAGCTAAAGTACTCTGAAATAATTCAATGAGATTCTTCTCTAAAAACAAAAGAAAAGAACATTTGTAGCTTTTTAGCAGGTACTATGGGGGTAGTAGATTAATGTAGAATCTTCAAATCAAACAATTTTTATCTATGTCTTTCTTCTTAAGATGACCTATAAAATGAATCTTATAATAATTTTTTTTAATCCAGTGCTTAGGCTAGCTTTTCATGAGTTTTCCTTAATCCTCTCTCTTGAAATTGACTCTATAGTTATTTATGTATTTTATTATTCTGTCTTCTGAACTATGAATAATAGTATCACATCTGATTCATCTTTGTATACCACAATAACAAATACAATATAACTGTTAGATTGGGTAACTGATACATTATTACTCATAGAGGAATAGACCACTAACAAATGTTATTTTGAATGTTTAGCTAATGCAATAAATGAAGGATGGGTGAGTGAAACAAATATGGCCATTATTTAGAAAACTATCCTTTGATCTGTTAGCTGATCTTCCAAATCACAATTCTGAACATATCTTTTTCCCTCTCAAAACTAAAACTTCCCAGATAGGAATTAAAATATTTCCATGGTTGGGGTTCAAATTCACTCTTCACTTGTATTGATCATTATATACATTAGGTGTCCAGAGAAGGCATTTTAGTCAAACTAGATTTTAGTCATTTCTTTAACATACCATGAAATTTCTCATCCTTCACTGTATTTTGAGTGCAGTTACCATACTTTCCCTCTCACAGACCTGCCCCAATTTATAATATTGAGTAGTACTCCTGCGAAGCATTTTTCTTCCCCTCTTAATGCACATTTCACATCTATTTTGTGTTATTTGTTGTGTATTTCTACTGAGGGCAAAGATCATGCCATGTCTATCTTTGCACAACCTATTTCTTTAGTGCAGTACCTCTGACGTGGCCTCCCCTGAGGGCTCATAGTGGATTCATTGCAGGAATGTTGGTCACCAGACTTCAAGGAACTAAAAAAATTGATCCGAGTCCTGCTTTGTATGAATAGCTGCATATGGAACCAACCTGAGATCAACATTCTCCTGAAAGTACTTCAATGTCAAAAAGTAATATAAAGCTGGTAAACCTATAGTAGATCTGGAGAAGTGTATCACACATTATTTCTCACAGATGATAAAATTTTAGGTATCTTCAAAAGCTGACTGAAAAAATCTGAAAGAAATATTTAAAAGAGGGTTTTGGTATAAGGTATAGCTGTGCCAAGGGATTCTGTGTATGATTACAATAAACATAAACAAACACTCAATTAATATATTTATTGAAACAGCTAATTTCCTCCCAGTAGGAAAATGGTACTTAATTAATTTGGCTGAACAAGATTCCTAACTGTGAATTCTCAGCTATGCTGCTAATGGGGTCACCTAAAAGACCAACTAGAAATACAGAAGTTATTGAAGGGAGGAATTGGAAACCATGTATACCAAAAACCTTCTAATTAGAGGCAATTATTTGATAGAGTTATTGTTCTGTTTTAAATGCATCATTAGAGATACCTTCCTAGAGAAAATTGGTACCAAGAAATTAGATTAAATGTAAGAAGCTAGTTCAGGTTCTATTGGTTTGAAAGGAATCTGCTAACTCCTGGCTGTCTCTGGCTCTATCCCTCGTTCCCATGCTAGCAGGTACAAAGTGGGTCACCCTTGAATTTTATCCTTTCCTTCTTCTATGTAATAAAATAGTTTGGTTGATAAAAATATATAAAAGGAAAGAAAAACTTCTAGCCATGGCCAGGAGCTATTGAAATAATTTTTTTCCCTGAATGTAACATTTTAGAAAGATTCAGAAGAATATTTTCAATAATGATAGCAAATACTTTATTTTGATGTTAGATCAGTGGTACTCGACTTTAGTAGTCAAATTTGTAGAGTATGTGGATCAAACTCAATATTTAAAGGCACTAAATACAAATGCAGGTAAATTTCATTGACTAATTTATGTTGCGTCTGTAATTTAGGGCTTTTCTGTTAAAGGAAGCTAGGTCAACTATGTTCTTAAATTAAACGTGTGATTGGATAGGCTTTGAAAACTATATACATAATTGCAGAGTGACAAATAAACTTATCAACATCACCAGATATTTTCTTTTTGACACTATTTTATGCCTATGCCTGATAAACATATTTGTGTGGCATGTAGTAAAGAATTTATGACATTTGAGTAAAGTCTGATCTATAGTAGGATGAAAGCCAGAGGGCTATTTTGTATAAAGAGAGGCTCTAGGGCTATGGAAATATATATCAACAAACAAACAAAAAACACTTTGCATATCTTGTAAATATCATCTAAGGCAACAAATAATAATGCTCTTATCTATTATGTTGCTAAGTATTGCTGCTTAATATTCCCCTCTCAGGGAAGCAACTCAAAGACTTTAGGCACTTACAGAAACAACCAAAATAAAAGAAAAGCCTTTAGAGCATAAAAAGGTTCAAAATTGAAGGAAACACTTTAAAGAGAGATTTTTGTTTGTTTTAGGAGAATAAAAGAGGTTAGTCATAGCTTCGATTAAAGCTATTTCAGTACTTGGAAATTATAAGAATCTAAACAGGAGATGTGATACACTCCTTACCTAAGGCTACTTTTTTTTTTCTACAGTGCCTAGCTCTAAATAATCTACTTACTATAGTGGAGATCTTGTCTGAATTTAGAGACTGTTCTCATTTCCCTCACATACAGTCATATTAGAGGATAATAACTATGATTTGGCAAGTATTTCCTATGTGCAGTTATGGTTTGATTTTGAAATTACATATAACCCACTTTACTATGGGATCCAATTGACTACAAAAATAAATATATATATTGAAATTTTATGTATGAGATATTAACAACCAATGCATGTATGTGGCAGTTAATATCCATCAAAAATGAAATAAAATCAGAAGGTAGTACTTTGGTTCAAATTTAAACAAATTCTTTTTAAATGCATATTATCTCTAAAGCATTCTTAGAAGAGCAAAATATTCTTGAATAGAGTGCTGACTGTCAGGCACAGTTCTATACTGATAACCTATTGAACATTTTCTTTCATAATACTAAGTACAATTTTAAACAAAATTATTGTTATTTTTTTCAGTTAATTTTATTGTATGGTTGTAACATATGCCACTTAACAAATTTCCTCTTTGAAAAGTTAGGTGGTTTATAATTTTAGTATATAGTAAAATGCTGAGTATTCTCAGGAGGAAAAACATGCCATTTCTTCTGGTTGTGGGAGGAGGGTTTCCTGGAAGTGAATTTGCTATATTAAAGATACGTACATTTTAAGAATTGATAAGTATTAGAAATTTTTTCTTAAAAACATCCCTCTTCAGCCACATAACTGATGATATCACATCCTTCTTATGTCTGGTAAAAAAGGTCTGCTTAGAAAAGGACGTGAGCATAAATTTTCCATTTTACCCTTACCAGACCTAATAGAATTGTCTATCCACAAATAATATGCTGTTAGGATGTTAAATAAATTAGGTTCTAGTTTGGCCATTTTCTACTCAGTGTTCTTCCTTTTCTCTGCCCTGTCTTATATATCAATCTCATTTCCCATGTATGTGCCAGTCTTCTCTACTAGAAAATAAAATCCCTTCTTTCCTGAATGTTTCCTAGCACAATGTTATAAAATTGTAAATATTCAGTAAATGTTTACTAAATAAGAAATAGCCATGGAAAAATATATTATAATGTCTATACATACTCTGGTATATGTATTTATTTACATATAGATATATAAATTGATATATCTATTTATTTATATAAATATATATATAATTTAATATACTAGAATATTTCCTTTCTGAGTCACATGGTGAATATTTTAAGCAGATACAGTATTTCAGATCTCAGAAGGCAAAACATAAATGACATCTTTGTTTTAAGGAATTCTCTTTGTGTTTGCAAAGGCAACCAACGCTACTTTAGATGTTTCTATCTGCAAAGGAGCCAAATTTAGATAAAAGAAAATGAAAAACCTTAGAGTGTTTCATTAAATGAAATAAGTTAGATCAAAATAAACTCACTGGAAGTGTAGTGCGAACTTGTTCATGCCAAACTCCCGGAGGAGGTTTTTGCTTCCTTGTAAAGTTTTCTGGCTCTGCAATCCTGGATACAACCTGATAGTAACTTCCTTGAATCATCTTCTAGGCTTGCTCAGAATAAAGCTATGATTTTTCTAGCATTACTGCTGATGGTTGACAGCTAATCCTAATGGAAAAGCAAGGCCACATTTGCTAATCCTAACAGAGAAGCTAACACACTTTTACTTTCAATCTGAAAAATCAAAATCAGATGAGTTTTTAAAAACAAGATGCCACTCTAAATTCTATCCCAGTATATACAAGATTATGTGTGTTTATATATAAACATAAATATTTCAAGTAATTTGCTGTATTTAAGAATGTCATTCAAGTCATTTCCTCCCACCCATGTTATAAAAAAGACAGTTATTTCACAACTCTATTTAAAGGTCCAACAAAAATTTTCACAGACTATTAAAGAAATGACTATTTCCTTAACATAGACTAATCATTTATTCTTTTTTCCTTAAATTTTTAGATTTAGATTTTTAAATTTTTAGATTTCCTTAAATTTTTAATTTTGATGTTTAAAATTCATAGAATAAACATGAGTTCATATATTATTTTCAAAATTTTGTTTTTGGAACAAGCTAGTATAAGGAATCATGTAGTTAATTTATATAATTAATAATAAAAGTTATTGGTGAATAAGATTAGTACATTATACATATTAGAAAATATTTTCTCATAAATATCTTAGAGCAATACACAAATGAATAACATATTACGTGAACATATTTTAGCGTTACAGATGACATCACCTGCATTATGAGAGTCTTGGATCAGTCTTATAGTGCTGTAGAAATGACTAATGCTGATCCCTAGAATTGATTGTTAAATGGGCTATGCTGAGAATGATTTATACCACAGAAATTGGTAGAGCCACACCACTCCACCCCAACCCATATCATTTCAAACATTTACTAACCAGTATCTCATTGGGTTGATCTATGTTCTACACTTGTTATTAACGAAAGTACAAAATTGCTTTATTTCCCAATTTTTCAGGTATAAAATGGAAGACATAATAATCTGTTTATAAAATTGTTACTATCAGAACCAATAAATAGTAGAGTTAGGATTAAAATACAAGATTATTAAAAATAGTCATTTTTACTACACTATTTCTTATACTAACTAATGAAGAATATATGTTAAAGGTACTTTGCTACAGGATGGAGAATATGGTTTAAAAAATTTCCCTCTCTCATGAGTTTTTTAGTCTAAGTGTCTTCATAATTTTCTCCTTTACATTATGCAGAAACACAATTAGTTATAATTAACAATGTTTAAAATTATTTTTACTAAATATTTCATTAAGAACATAAAATCTTGGCTAAACAATGCTTCATGGTCCAGATATGATTTTTCTGGGCATTAGTTTCAAACCCTGATTGCAAAATAAGAAAATTTGAAATAGATTATATATAAGATCTTTTTGACATACACTCATAAAATCTGATTCTTTGGTCTAATAGATATTTATAATACCCTACATATATTTTCAACACTCATAGTTTTTGATGCTTTATTAATAAAGCTTCTGCGTGTATTGTACCATTGTCAAGGTAGAAGATATTTGTTTAGGTGCATTATGTAAAGTAAGAAGTCTAGCAAAACTCATTTTATAATACATACAGATATACCCTTTTCCACTAGAAATTGTTTAGGAAAAAAACATGACTTTGTAAAATTTTTTCATAGCCATTATCATCCTAAACTTAAACAATTGTTTTATTTGATATGCATAATTAAATAGCCAAATAAGAAGCTTTATCAAATAGTAAAGATAAATTTTGATCTAATACTTTTTATAGTAACTAGAATCATGGCTCAAGTGAAGCTAAATGGATAAAATATTGGAATCTCAGGTGTGGTATAACATAGGAAAATATTAAATTTAATTAAAGTATATATATTTTTTCTTTTTTAAAAAATTTAAGTATAGTTGTATATTTTTGATAAGAAAAAGCTAAAATTATGCATTTTAAGTATGTGGCACTGTTTCTTCTTAACATTATCTACATATTCAAGAAATTTCAACCAAAATCCCAACAAATTATTTTGTGGATATTGGCAAATGGATTCTAAAGTTCATAGGAAGAGACAAAAAAATCTAGACTAGCCAACATGATAATGAAGGAGAAGAATAAAGTTGAAAGTGTGATACTACCTTACTTCAAGACTTACTACAAAGCTATAATAATCAAGAGAGTGTGGTATTGGCAAAAGAATAGACAAATAGATCCATGGAGGAGATTAGAGAGCCTAGACACAATAAACATAGCTTTGACAAAGGAGCAAAGACAATAAAGATAGTCTATTCAATAAGTTTTCCTAGAACTGGACATCCACATGCAAAAAAATGAATCTAGACACAGACCTTACACCTGTCATAAAATTGAACTCAAAATGAAACATAGACATAAATGTAAAATGCCAAACTATAAAACTCTGTACAGATCTCAGCATATTAATGGTGATGCTGTAGGCTAGAAATGCTTGGTGGTACTTACCGGGGCCCATGGGAAGCTGCCATAGAAACCAATGTTGTGGATAGACTGGCCCTTGCAGTTCTTACTATGATTGCAAAATGCACTTAACAATAACATTTGGGGGATTTGAAATAAAACCAAGATTTATTATTCACAGGTCTTGGAGGGTACATCATGAAAAGCCTGGGACACACAGCCAGTGGTGGAAGGAAGAAGACAGATACACACACACACACACACACACAGAAAGAGATCTTGTAAACGCATGTGAGAGCACAGATTTGGAATTCCTCTTTTATTGAGGTAAACGGAGGCGGGGCTAGGGTTTTGGTGGCTCATTCTTTATTGGTAAATTTAAAACATCAGAGCAGGATTTAAAGCATAGGAAGGGATAAACGAGCAGCCAAATGGCCAATTATCTAAGTCAACCAGAGATTACTAAAATAAAGGAAACTTCAGGGGTGTGAAGGCCTGGCTCTATCTGTTCCTATGGCTGGTAATATGTTTATTCCAGATAACTGGATGCTTTTGCAATCAAAAGGTTAATGCCAGGCACTTGCATTATAAAAACAAACAAATAAAAAAAAAATCTGTCTGGTGTTTACCCCACAAACTACTAGAATATAACATAAGAATACCTAGATGACTTTGGGTATGGCAAGGACTTTTTAGGTACAATGCTAAAGGCACAATCCATGAAAGAAATAATTGATAAACCGGGTGTTCTTAAAATTAAACCCTTTTGCTCTGTGAAAGTTACTGCCAAAACAATGAGAAGATAAGCCACCCACGAAGAAAGAGAAAAACACTGAGAACATCAAATGCTGGCAAAGATATGGAATAGAAGGGACTCTCATTCACTGGTGGTAGGAATGCAAAATGGCATCATCACTTTTGAAGACATTTTGATGATTTCTTACAAACCTAAACATACTCCTACTATTCAATTCAGCAATCATATTATTTGGCATTTACCCAAAAGTTTTAAAAATGTATGTCCATGCAAAAACCTGCACACAATGTTTATAGCAACCTTATTTATAATTTCCAAAACTTAGAAGCAATCAAGATGGCTTTCAGAATGTGAATGGATAAATAAACCATGGCACATCCAGAGAATGCAATATTATTCAGCACTAAAAAGAAATTAGCTATCAAGCCATGAAAAGACATAGAAGAAACTGAAATGAATATTACTATATGAAATATGCCAATATGAAAGGCTATATATTATATGATTGCAACTATATAACCTTTTGGAAAAGGTAAAACTATAGGGAGAGTAAAAAGATCAGTGTTTGCCAGTGGTTGATATGGGTAGGGATAAATAGGCAGAACACAGAAAATTTTTAGGATGGTGAAAGGACTATGTAAGATACTATAATGATATATTTATATTATTATACATTTATCCAAACCCATAGAATGTGTAACACCTTAGAGTGCAAACTGCTGACTTTGGGTGATTGTGATGTGTCAAAGTAGGTTTATCAATTGTAACAAATGAACTAGTCTGGTGTGAGATGTTGATATGGAGGAGGTTATGCATGTGTGCAGGCTGGGAATATATGAGAAATCTCTTCCTTCAATTTTGCTGTGAACCTAAAACTGCTGTAAAAAGGGTCTTAACTTTTTTTTTAAATGATAAAAATTGATCTCTACTCAGTAATATTCTATAATTTCAGGATTCAAATATCCTGAAGACATTTTTTAAAGCAGGTAAACATTTCTGCCTTAAACCAGAGGAATGGAGTCCATGCTCTGCACCTTCATTTTAGAGGGTCCTATCCTGGCTCCCTCTAACTATGGGTTTCTCTGTGGGTAAGGAATCTCAGGAATAAGACCTCATGCCCATTTGGAACATGCATTTTTACTCTCAGGCTTCATTTTGGGTACTAGAACGCCAGAATTCCCTGCCTTAACAGCCTTAAACCGATTTACGACCTACACAGGTCTGTCTTACATCTAAACTTGTAGAGATGGACCATTTACTGGTGTGCACTCCCCTGAATCCAAGGGTGGGCCTGTAGCTCTTTGCAGAGGCTATAGATGAAGAGTGCACCTGAGACCTGGAGTGTCCAGTGCATGATCATGAGGTGATTTGTGGTGGAAAAAAAAAAAAGGGCAGTTGCTAGCGAAGGGGAAGAAAATATAGAGGATGGAAGGTGTAATATAATGTGGGTGGGAGCCCAGAACTGTCTTTTTCTGGAAGGCCTGATTCTGGCACAAAAATTCAAGCCTGGGTTTCCAGAGCATTTAAAATATATATGTGTCAAAGCAATAAGTTAAAACATTTTTTGAAAAGTTTTTCAGCTTGATTTATAATTTGTTAACATGTACACTGCAATTTATGAGCCTCCATTTTCATTTTTGTTCTGGACTGCACAAACTTTAGAGATAGCTTTGAATATTGGTAAGGACAGTGTTCATTCTCTTCAAGTTTTCTTTACATAGAGACCTATGGGAAGAAATGAGAGAGTATTATTGCTTCGAATATACTTGTTCAATGAGTTGTAAAAATTTTTTCTGATTCTCATCTAACTCTACTATGGGAAGCTTACGTGCACCTGCCCATATTACTAGAATCTGTTTGGCAGTGCAAATGATAGAAATATAGTACATGCAAGTGCTCCAACTGTCTTATGAACTACAATCTAGTAATATAAATGTGTTTATCTTCTACAATCTAGAATTACCATTTCTTGGATTTCTGAAAGTACACAAACTGCAAGTAAAATTTTAGATAATCTATTATATACATGCTTCAGTTTGGGATAGTCGTGCCTTCGGAAAAATAAAACCAGGAAATTATCCAGGTAAATCAACTAAAAATAACCTAGTGAATTTTATACTTTATTATTTTTTGAAGGTTGCTTTCTCCAAAATACATACAGACATTTTTGTCAAACTCTCTCTCAGAAGAATTAAATTTTAACTATGCTCTGTTTGTTGTTAATAAACAAGAATAGATCACCTAGGTGCCTTTCAAGAACCAATCTCCTATTGGTACAAAAAAACAGTGTTTTGTTTTGTTCTGATTTTTAGATTTAAAACATTTCACCCATTTTTTGTTGTGGTTAATGATTGTCTTGGTGCACATACATCATGTCTACTTCCAGGTAGTTTATCTCACACAATTGCAGGGTCTGAAAGCAAATGTTTTACTTTCAACATTGCATTCTTTACAGTTGCTGTAATTCCAGAATTATAGTGTTCATTGAAAAAAAAAATTGGTATAGAGATCCAACGTTTTGGGAACATCCCTTAACAAAGTGAAATAAATGTTAAAAAAAAAACTATTTTAGGTTTGATATTGGTCCTTATATTAAGTCAATACTTCAGAGCTACAAGTACATGTTATGCTAGAAATGTTTTGTGGTATCTTAAATACTACATAAAGATTTTAATGTATATAGTAAAATGATAATGATTATTACTTTGCAACCTCAGATATTTCATTGGCTTACAACACTGGGAAACTAATGACTTTATACTAAGACTGTGGCTTAGGTGCTGAGAATTACAGAGATTTTTGATGCTCAAAAAGTGAAACAAAATTCAGGAACCACAATCAAATATGTTTATAAAGAACTAGGTAATGGGCTGTTCATGTGTCTGCTTTTTTGTACTCCTTATCAAGCTTGAAATGGACCAATTTTCAGATCTATGACATGGCTGATGAATCACATTGGACTAGAACAAATGCCCCTAGATAGTCCAAGAAATAGGTCGTGAAACCAGCATAGAAGCTATTATGCCCTTAATTCAAGCACGGAATATTGATATAGTTAGTAAGTTCATACCAAGAGCCAAGCAAACTCCATTAATAAAAGTATGATTGTGAGTGAGCAGAGCAGTTCTTATTAAACTAAAACTGTGGAGATGAGTCAGTGAGAGTAGTCAGATTCCCTCTGTGAGCATCTTGTTATCTTGAATGAAGCAATACCTACCTTTGGAATGTAGTCGCAACTCACATGAGATTGTGATTTTTAGATATTTTAAAAAATTGTGTGGTGGAGACATTTTTAAATTTTGTTTTGTTTTGAAAAACATATTTAGAATACTTTTTTTTTGAAGTCTTGTGAGTGTACCATGGTTTTAAAATGTTTTAAATAACAGAAAGATTTTTTAAATTACCATTTGTATAACATTTTCTGAAGATCTCAGAGCAATCAAATTATGCAAGGTCTTTACAATTTGTAAATTTTTATCATAGTGTAGGAACATAAAATGTCTTTGCAAATTTAGGTAACATACTGAAAGCAATTAATTACATTTAAAGACATATGTGTTCATGTTTGATAAAACTATATGATATATTACTTTAGATGTTGAGATACACAGAGAGTAGTTTCAAAAAATATTTTAGAGTGTGTAAAGGCTCTGAAGTTAACATCACTTCAGAGGTGAAAAGCTATATGCCATAAATAGTATAGGTTGTTTCTGCATCATGCCATTAAATTTTTAATTTTACAACTACATACAAATTTTAGGATGATCTCACATTTGGAAATATACTAAAAATTAGGAGAAGATGTTTTTGTAAATATGGTAGGATTTACAACATTTCGTAAATATTGTTTACCAAGTTGTGATTTTTTTAAAAAAATATCTAAAACCTGAATTTAGAGAGTGAAAAAAAAGTTGTCAAGAATCATGGATGTGTACTATGGAAAGCATTTTAAGTTTATTTCAGGTTTTCAAAATTCTTTTAAATTATTTTAAATTTAATTCTCACATTAAATAATAGTCTTAGCAAAAATATAGAAATGGTCACAGATGTAAATAAAAATAGATCTTGGATGTAAAATCAAATTTTTCTCCCTTTCCCCTTCTCAAAAAAATGACTCGAAGTAGGCAATCCACTTAGTGTGGTGTGTAATATCATCAACAGCTGACAGTCTCCAGAACACTTGCACTGTAGATAATGTCACTGCTCAATTTTAGGGTCTAACCAGCCCAGCCCGATTCTTTTTTCTTTTCTTCGGAAAAAAAAATCTATATTTTTTCAAACGTTTCATCATATTTATGTTTATTTATCTTTTATCTATTCACTTAATTAACTTAAATTTATCTCTCTCCTTTTCCTCTGTCCCTCTCCCACCCTTTTTCTTGGTAATTAATACAACACTACTATTCTTCCTGCAGTGTTTTCCAAGAAGAAAGGGAAGTCATTAACATAGAGTCATACTATCGTTTCCATAGAAACTAACATTGTCAACTGGCTATAGTTGATCATGTATTTGCTTATACAGGAACTTTTTCTATGTCCTTATAAGGTTGGCTTACGATGCTTGCTTCTCTTTAAGAAAAACCCTTTTGAATACTGTGGATTTTCAGAGCTTGTGATGATATGAAGCAGCTCAAATAAGCCTTGAAAGGAATTGGATAGTGCCATTCTTCCAGATCAAATTCATTAGTAGGGTTGCTATGAGATTAATGTAAATATATATTTAAAGTATGTGGTTACTTGAATATAAGTTTCAGCTAATTCTTTATAATGCTAAAATGTGTTAAATGTTTTGGTTACAATGAGAAATATCTTAACAGTGTAATAATTTGTTTTAAATGAACTGTTTAATGAGCATGGCAATTATACCAAAGCTGAGGATGCAGAACTGATCTAAGACATATTGTCATTCTCTTAGTAGGTCCATTAAGTATATACTAGAGCTATCATATGTTATTTCACCAAGGAAATGACCTGAATGACATTTTAATATTTAATTGTAATGATACAGTCTTGTTTATAAAAAAAGTTATATTTCTATCTCAAGTAATATTTGATTTAGTAAGTGAGTTAACTGTGCATGTTAGTATACATATTGCATAAGAGTATGCTAATGCAATTAAAAATTAGCTCAGGCAAAAATTATCATGAAAGATTTATAGAGTGCTAACAGCAAAGATTATTTCAGTATTTACTATGCCTTGTATTGATTCTTCAAAAACAGATTTCATATACATGTTCTTTTGTAACTTAATTCTTCATATAAAATATTATTTGAATTTAGATATAACTTCACTTTTAACAAAAAGATTCATAAGTCAACATTACTGAACTCATAGTGGCTAACTTTCATGTCATTATATAAAGTTTAAGGAGAAAGAGGGTTAAAGTTTTTTAAAAGACTCATTTGCAACTATACATAAATAATCTCTTACCATTAACTTGACGATTAGGTTACTTTTTCTTATAATATAGGGCTATACAATTTCTCTCTCTGTCTCTCGTACTCTCAGGTATTTCTCGTCATAAGTTTCAAAACTGTTCATTGTTTTGCTAAAATATTTATATTTTCAGTAAGTAGGCACATTATTTTCTTTTGAAAGCTATAACAACACAGACGAAAGTAATTTTATTTAGTTATCTGCTGATAAAATAGTCATACTGTTATTTGATAATCTCTGCATTAATAGAAGTCTGTGTTAATAACAAACATTTTAAAAGAACTATTATTTTAATTTTAATTCTCATCACCAAATATGTACAGTTAGTACCTGCTTGTCATTGACAATGTGCTTATTGTCATACAAAGAAAAACAAAACAAATATATTTCTCACATTCAATATTAACTTATTTTAATAAAGTAGAATAGTTGTTTAGAAGTTTTAGTATTCATAACAATCAACTGGGCATTTGTTAAAAATAAGTTTTAGCAGCCCACCAGCTGAGAAATGATTTATTAAATGTACATTTTACCAAGCACAGCACTTCACAGGGTTCTGATGAAGATAATTTCTAGAGCACATGTGACAAAATAAGGTTCACACAATAGCATGATTTTTAGAAACAAAAAGCAAACAAACAAAAAAACTATTTGTGTTCTCTAATATCTCACTCTGGTTATATGCTTTTAATAAAAAAAAAAAATCAGCTAAGAGTTTGCCATTGTCTTTGCAGATCATCAATGCTCATAAAGTATCTTCTCTCATCATCTCCCTCTTCTGTTTTCAGTGAGAGAATATTAATTACATTACATTGGGCAACCATTATCAGCATCTTTGCGCTTCCCATCCCTGTCTCTCTCAATTCAAGAGTGGTTATCAAATGAAATAATAGGTTTGATTGGGAGGATGTACTCTAAATCTTATTTTTGTCTTTGGGCTGACTGTGTCTGACCAGGCAAAATTCTTAAGTGACAATCTTATCTCTTGCTGTTTAGGATACAGAAATACTGACTTTTCCATCTCTCTGAATTTCCTGATTCCTTGTAATTTAGATTATAGGCCACAGGCAGAGACTTCCTCGCTTCCGCTTCTGTTTACATACTGGCAGATTTTTGCTTGGATTTATCTTTTTTCTTATAGAATTTTGCTAAAGTAGGAAAACAGAATTCTGTGCTTTCCGTCCTCTTCCCCTACAGTTACAAGCTCAAAGGCATTTGTTGTGACTTCCAATTTTTAGAAGTTATAGTTCACCAAATGTTTTTCCTCAGGACAGGTGTGACAAGTATATCAGCATATAGTATATCCTTTTGCCTATTTGTCCACATACCAAGACGATGCCAGATATTTTAAATTTTTCTTGTTGCAAAGACCTACTTTTAGATATCAATTTCTGCATTAGTTTTTAGGCTGTATTGCTGAAACAAGAGACCCTCACATGGGAGTTTACCTCACACAAAACAATGCAGAAGTGAATTTTCCAGAGCTGGTATAAATGATCTGTTCCAAGAAAACATTTAGGGATCCAGGTTTCTTTCCTCTTGCTCTATCATCTGTGCATTCCATCCTTGATCATTTCATCAATGTTGCCTAACATCTATATCCACCTTCCAGACCAGAAGAAGGTGAATGAAGAAATCCAGGCTTGGGGGCTTTATATTTAAGGTGATAATCCAAAAGTTGCTCCTGTAATTTCCTTGCATTTATCACTGGCCTGAATGAGTACATAGATGCAGTTACACTAAAAGAAGCTAAGAAATATATCTTGCTGGGATATCAAGTTATAACTAAAATTTAGGAGTTCTATTATTAAAAGGAATAAAGGGGAAATAAATGCAAGAGGGCTATTAGCACTCAATGCCACGAAATGGTAGTTGTAAAGAGAAATAAGAAAACAATAAAAAAAAATGCTATACACTATACAAATGCTAGGATTTTTTAAATTATAGTATTCTTTATTACCAAAATACTCTTTTCAGATCCATTTTCATTGTGCAATATTCTTCCTATAGAAACTACAGCTTGTCTTTAGTATTTCCTATTCTATCAAAAATACACAGTCTTCTGAACAGCTTTCTAGCTGTCTAATGACTGCTTCACCACCTGTCTATACTCATCCCTGAAATAATTTTACTAAGCTCTTTAACATTCATTCGTCCCTTTGTGTTTTTAATCACGGGATTTTCCTCCTAATATTTCTACTCATTCATCTTCATCATTTTCAAAACTTTATTTCAAATTTGCCTTTTCTACAAAGTACTTGATTAACTCTGCATAACTTAACATTTCTTATATCATCACTTTTTAGTATGTTAATTTATACTTATGAAGATGTTACATTTAATAATTTTAATGAATTTCACATTTATATGCCACCTTCCAGCTAGACTGTAAACTCTTCAAGAATAGGGATAAAGAACTTCTTCTGAACACATCAATAATAGGAAGAAACTATGTGTATGTTCCTTGCTAAAAAGCATTCTTCCTATGAGAAAAATTTTTGGAAAAAAGCAGTGCTTGGAGATGAGAATACCCTTCCTATATTTGCCATTTAATCAGCTGTGTTATCTTGGACAAGTACCCTGATATTTTGTATCATGATTGCTAGTATGCTAAGGATAAAGTCTAATAGATCTGCCAGTAGAGAAACTCTTTAGTACTAAGTTTGGTGACCATGATGTACTGATTATTCAGTTTTATCATTTATATGTTTAATATTATTATTTTCTATGTAAAAGCTCATATTAATTATTACTAATTTATATGCTTTTTATTTGTCATGATATCAGGCAACATGGTATGAGCATCAACTAATATGACTGTCAGTACACTAACTTCTAATAATAACGCTCAACTGCTTTCTTTATAGACCACGTTAAAAAGAAAAACACATATTAGGCCTGTTAATACATTTACTATTTATTTTACTAAGTGAGAAATGATCTGATTAAATAAAGAGGTCATTCACTGTGATCTAAGGCCCAACAATCTCAAAATCTGTAAAACCAAAAGTGAACCAATTCTGCACACAGTTCACGCAGACTCAGCACTTTTATGTACAATAATTAATGTGAAATGACATGTTAAGGTTATTTGATCTCTAGTGTCCCTTGCAATAACATTCCATGAATCATACAGCAAAAAGTAAAGGTTAATTTATATTTCTAAATATTAGTATGACATATTTACATTATCATTTTTCTAGTAAATTAACTTAAACCTACCATATAAAGAACTATACATCTTTTTAATTCAATATCTCTAATGTTACAGATAATACTTCTCACGTATATCAGAGCTGTAAAATTTGGATCCTAGAAATACTAAAAATACTAAAAATAACTAGTCATCCTGAAAATAAAGCTGGGCACCTATATTGGCTTAACATAGTAATAAGCATTTCATTTTCTCTTATAATGCTTTGAACTTACAATCATTCTGCATGTACAATAATATTTGTATAATGAGATAATAACAGGAAATGTCGTATTTGTGCTTTTTAATTTAGTTATAAGGAACCTTTTCTTAGTCAATTAGAAACTAAATTTCTGTGTTTTTTATATATATTTTCAGAGGTTTTACATTTCCCTACTGTTGTTGACTGATGCCATCTAAAAAAATTGAGCTTTTAACAGAAGTGTCCTACAATAGACGATTGGATAAAGAAGCTGTGGTGCATATATACAATGGAATACTACTCAGCCATAAGAAGAAATGAAATACTGCCATTTGCAACAACATGGATGGACCTTGAGATAATCACGCTAAGTGAAATAAGCCAGACTGAAAAAGTAGAAAATCACATGATATCACTTATATGTGAGATATAAACCTAAAAGCAACAAATGAACAGGACAAACAAACAGAGACTCATGGACATGGACTATAGACTAGCGGTTACCAGAGGGTAAGGGGTGGGGAAGGGGGAAGTTAGACAGGGTAAAGGGGGTCAAATATGTGGTGACGTAAAGAAATCTAGCTATGGGAGGTGAACACACAGTGTAAATATATATATATATATATGCCTTATTGTTAAAGTATACAGCTGAAACTTATTGGATTTCGTTAACCGATGTCACCATAAAAATAGATTTAAAAAAGCTGAAACCAATGTCATCATAAAAAAGTAAATTAAAAAAATAAATAAATAAATAAATTTGGCTTTTTTTTAATACCAGAAATTGTTATCTTATATAAAGGAAAAAAAGATGAAAAAATAAGGAACTGTGTTTTAGGTAACTTATATCAATGCACCTGAATAAAATGGTTTAGTAGTTGCTAATATTCATCCATCTGGTCCCACCCTAATTCATGAGATATTGCTTATTCTTTGTTGTGAGCCTGATCTTTCATCTGTCATTTAGCCTACAAGAAATTTCATATTTTTAAGTTAGTTAGAATTGGATTTTGTGACCTGTAATGAAAGAACCTAAAGTATCCCAAGAATATTTTTATAAATTTCAAATAGGAAGATAAAAATCAAGTGGAGAAGCCATAAAGCAAAGTAGTGGGCAAATCTAGGCACATGAAAAATGTTCAGAACTCCTAGCAAGGTTTATTTTATTTTAGTTCTAGATTGAACAAAAGAAATGAGCCCCCTGTTATGGATTGGTATGGAAGGAACACTCTCTGGGAGAAGAACATACCTTTTTCATTTTAATACCAGTGACTTGCACTGCATAGAGAAAGGAGTATATGACTATATGACATATAGAGATACTAAATAAATACAGATCCTAAATTAATCCTGATAAGCAAGTTAGCAGACAAGTTCTTTAAAACAACTATGATTATATATTTAAGAAGCTAGAGAAATAAATAGAGAAAGAGATAACTTGAATCTAAGAAAATCAAATGGAAATTCTAGATCTGTACAATATAGTAACTAAAATTACTAAATGGAAACTGTATACAGCAGCAGTCCTCAATCTTTTTGGTGCCAGGGACAAGTGCTCCAATGAGAATGTAACGTCTGATGATCTGAGGTGGAGCCACTGCAAATACAGATGGAGCTTTGCTCGCCAGCCACTCACCTTCTACTATGTGGCTTTGTTTCTAACTGGTCATGGACTGGTATCAGTTTATGGCCTGGTGGTTGGGAACTCTGATATATAGGATAAGACTGGATTGGTACAATGAAAGATAGCAATATTTGTGCTAAATCTGAAAACCTGAAATATATAAATACATAAATAGTTTGAATCATATGGGAAACAGTTAAAATATATAATATAGCCTTTATTTCATAGTGAAAAGAATCCTGGGAGAAAGGGTCCAAAAATGTTGAAAGACACAAACCTTAAGATTCAAGAAGACCTATAAACCATGTGTACCATGAAAAAGAAGAGAAAATCACATCTAGATGCATCATCATAAAACTGCCAAAAAAAAAAAAAGAAAGAAAAAAAAAAAGAAAAAAAGAGACCTTACTTTCAACGAAGCAAAAATAACACTGACAGATGATTTGTCAAATAAATGATGAAAGCTAGAAGACAACGGGATTACATTGTTAAGGTGTGAAAGATAATATCTGTTATATTTGGGTTCTATTTTCAGTGAAAATAAGCTATAAAGGTGAAAGTAAGTTTAGGATGTAGAGTGTTTCACGAAACCATTGATCACATCCCAATACAGATGATCAGCTAGAAAAGCTATAGCATCATAGTTCTCTTGAATATGTCAGAAAGCTGAGGACAACAAGAAATCCATATGAAAGAATGTGCAAACCATTTTTAGGAGAGAGAAATCATGACTGCTTGCATTCTCTGCGAAGCAGCAAGAAGGGAAAAAATTTACCATAGAATGGAATAGGGAAAAACAGCCCAAACTTTAACATTTATTGACTGACTGTGCCTCTCTCATGTATTGAAATTCCAAGGACTCCAGATACAGAGAAAGATGACATTAACTGTCATTTCTTACACGTAGGACTTCACTGAATGTTTGAAAATAATGTGCTGAAAGTGGAGTGGGGAAGCTAGGTAGGAAAAAAGAGAAAATCTCTCAGGAATTCTGGGCACTACCAAATGCAAGACAGCTGGTAGCACAGAAGTAATGTTGAGACGTGAGAATCAAAGCCTTATTTTCCCCTGTAGAATTTTCTTTATAAAAGGGTAGTGTTATTTTATTTTTATTTATTTTTATTAAATTTACTGGGGTGACATGGGTTAATAAAATTATACAGGTTTTAAGTGTACATTTCAGTAATATGTTATATGTGTAATTATTCATTCAAAATGATTTCTAGAGCTGTCATGAACTTGGAAGTTTTTTTTTTTTTGAAAATGTCTTTCTATGAAGATCAACTGCATGATAAGCCATTCTACTTTCCACTTGAACTTGAAATGCAAACAAAGCTATTCTTTGTTTTTAGGTAAGTTTAGATTTCAGTAGATCAGGTTTTTTCCTAATTGAGCTTTTTCTACTTTGAAAAATTGCAATATGAATTTGTAGGAAATGTTATACGGCTTTGTTTACATTGAAGGCAAGTTAAAACATCTATTTTTTTAATTCTATTAATTTGTGAAATCTTAACTATTGAAATGAGAATTCTTAAATTGACGATTCTTCATAAAGAATTCTTTCCATCTAGAATAAAATAAGGAATTCATAACAATCCTCAAGACCCCTTTGCAGTCTTTTATTCATTCATTCATCCATCTTTCTGAATCAACAGAGATTTGTTTCAATATATGCTGTTGTATGTTCTTTTGCTCTAGAATGAGGAGCCCTGCTTGACACATTTCCCTCTTAGGTCAGTGGAAAGCAATAGTATTGCATTTACAAAGATCCAAATTATTTTAGAATGATAAGCTATCATATTCTATAGAGACATTAAAAAACTCTATATTTTTATTTGCTTATTGGATACTCATCAATTTTGAAATCTCCAATTCTTTTAAAGGTGAAAGTTTACTGTTAATATGCTTAAAAGCAACGTTGAGTGTATACAGCTGTCATGTATGAATGTTGTCTAATCGTTACAATATCTACTCATGAGATAAATAATATTACCTCCATTTTCTAGTTGAGTAAACTTAAGCCATGGTTAAATAGCTAGCACAATACCCAGTGAAATTCTAGTTTCCCTAATAGCAAAACCCATATCTTTCTGTTACATTGTACCTCTGCCTTTCTTATTCTTCATTCATTTCACCCAAGACTGTTGAGATTATTTTTAGTCACGTTAAGTGAGACTGATCACCAATGAATATGTAAAGCGTGGATCAGAAATCAAAAAGCATTTTTAGTAAATATGGACTGTACTTGCCAGCCTAAAGGAAGCTTACTATATGTATCTGCATTTGAACATTGCCCAAAGTGAGAATATACCTTATTCTGACATCGATGTACATAATAATGATAGAACTAAAAGTGTGAGTTGTCAGAGGTCTCTTGGATAGAAATTAATTCATTTTACATTCTGAAATAACAGACACTCGTTTCTCTTAATAATGACACTTGAGAATTCATTAAAGTAACAAGTCCATATTGATTGACAGTGTTGGTTACTGAACACAGCACTCTCTGTGCCACCCTTTCATTTGTTCTCCTGCTTTGTTCTCATATCTTTGCCTCAGTGGAAGTTCTATTTCAATGTCTGTCCTTTGAAGATGAAAAAAGAAAAACAGTTTGACAACCCATTTTTTTTCCTTAAGGAAAAAATTTAGTGTGGCAATACAGCAATATTGTCAATATTTTATTTTTATTTTTGTATTTCCCTTTGATTATAAGTTTGCACTTAGACTAAATCAGGATCAAGCAAATGAATTGGCTGTGGCACAGCTGGTCCACAAATGTCAGTAGTGATGTATCAGGGGACACATTTCCATGTTATTAACTGCACCACTGATTTAACCACGGTTACTGATATTATTTCAACAATTGAGAAAGTATAGATCAACTCAGTACAGCTGTAACAGACACAAACCCAGTTCTTTCAACATTGGCATAAGACATTAATTTTAATAAAAACTTTTTTGTTCACCTCAAGAGATGTTTCCAATTTCTGTCATAATTTGAATCCAGTCAGATTTGTGATCTTAGGTTTCTTACTGCTGATAATTCATACAAGAACAAGTTTCCTAACAGTATCTTTGTTTCATCATTAATGAATAAGATCAAATTTGAGAAACATGCATTTACTATGTGTACGAATATCTATTTGAAAATCATCTTTTAAAGCCAAAGGTGGAATATTTTTGTACATCCCAGTTCTCTAGAGGTTCTATGTCTACAATATACTGACAAGGTAACATTCTCTCAAGAAAACCTAATTTCCTTTCTTCCAAAGTAACTCTAAATGTTTATATTATTCTGTTCACATTTTTGTCAGCCCAGAGAAAAGGGATAAGGAGCTCAGGACACTGCTCAATTTTTTGTCTTATTGGAAAACTTTTGTTATAATTTTTACGCTAGTGAAATCACTGTTGTAATCTAACTACATTTAGAACAGCATAATAGTTATAATTCGTACTTCCTTAGTTCTAATCTTAGCTTTGCCGCTAATAGCTGTGTGACCCTGAGCAAATGAATGAATCCTTTTGTCTCAGTTTCCCCATGCATAATGCAGTAACAGTGTGAATCTCTATTGTGAGGATGAAATATTTATACATATATAGAGATACAGGGCTTAGAAGACTCATTGGCACATATTTAGAGTTCAATAAATGCTAGCTATTTATTTTTGTTGCTGCTGCTGCTCTTGTTATTATTTGGGCATTCAGTACCCATGTGCCATAGATTAATAATAGAAATTTCTTAACACTGTAGAGAATCATTTCAGTAATCTAGAAAAAGATCCACCTGTAAAGCTCGGTCATATCTTCCTAGCTATATTCCTTTTCTACTCTACTTATGAATTTTTCAATTGGCAATGTAATTCCTATCTTTTCGCTGTTTTTCTATATGCCACTTCAATGTGCACAAGGAAGTACTGCAGTCATGCATGTGTATAAGAGTTTCTTATGCGCATTTCAGCAATTCCAAGTATACTTGAGAAAAATCTCAAAATTATATTTTGGCAAATTCCACAATTCTCAGCTCAACTAGGAATTGAGGACCTTTCAGAAGGAAGATTTTCATTAGTGATAAAGAATATATTATCTCCTTGATATGCTGAAATATAAAAAAAATACATGTTTGGTATTAATGTCTATATTTCTCATTTATTTCTCCCCCAAACCTTAGGTGGTTCAGGGTTGGATAGCTTATAATGCCAGAAAAAAAAGAAAAAAAAAAAGATACACAGTTTAATATCTTTCATTTGGGGAAGGAGTGGAACTGATTGTGGACATTCTAGTATTGTCCGTCTGGCAATAAAACAGACCAAAACAATATAACCAAAGTCACTCAGCTTTTCAAACATTGGCTAAGGGTGTGTGGAGTAAGTAAAGGAGTATACGATTTCTAGGTTTCCTCTCCTTTTTCCTGGTTCAAACATCTTTATTGCAACCAAATATTAGAAAGGTACTTGAATATATTTTGTTTTCTCTCCTAGCAAATGCTTTTGTAATATACTTTGAGATAATCAGAGATAATCTTGGTATTACTAAACCATCACTGAAAATCACTGGGAGATGGTGATTTAACTAAAAGGAAGGAAATTAAAGTCCTAATTTTAAAACTCTTCAAATCAAAAAACCTCTTCTTTTGTTCTAAGGGGCAACTTTCACAATTGGGACAAAATTCTAGCTAGTTTATAAATTATTCTTAAAAATGAACCAATTTGGCCCAAATACTTTTTTTTGGGAGGGGGGGTCTTTCTGTTTCTACCTCTCAAAGGGATAACACCTTCTTGGCTCAGAGTTTTATTGTCACACAGTAGTAAAAGGAACTATCAATAAACTCATAAAACAAAACAAAGAGAGAGAACTGGTTAACTTTATATCATGTAAATGTCTAGTATGGTTTTACATCTGTAAGTGCTCATTAAAATAGGGATTTTTCTACTTTTAAAGTTGTAAGGTTAGAAGGTGCTTTAATTTATGTTCCCCAGGAGCAGACCTTAATATGATCATTTAATGGAAAGTGGTTTATTTGGGGTGTGCAAGAAGCACGGAAGGAAAGTGATAAGTGAGACAAGGGAAGGCAATGAATAAAGAGGATATTATCCAGTGAGCAGCCATTGTCGTTGATTGGAGCTTAGATATGCAGAAGACATTGGGAGATGATATAAAACACCCATCTCAGTGTTTTTTGTTGTTGTTGTTGTTTTTTGTTTTGTTTTGTTTTGCCTCCAAGAAACATTTAACATTATCTGGGGTCATTTTTGGATGTCACAACTGAAGGGAATGCTACTGGCATCTAGTGGAGAGAGGCCAGAGGTACTTCAAACATTCTAGAATTCACAGGACGGCTCCTGACAATAAAGAATTATCTGGCCCAAAATGCCAATAGTGTCAAAGTTTATAAACTCTGACCTATGAATAGAGACTTATTTGGGACAATTTCATTCATGAAGGGTTGAAGACTGGAAGTAACAATCTATTGAAAAGTGACAGCAGCTGCTGAGATGATGAACATGATTGCATAAGGCTTTTTATCTCCAAGAGGATTGAGCAGGAAGTTTGGATTATTGGTAATCTCACATAGCTTACTTGAACACTGGCTTTTATATGAGAGTTTGAGTGCCAAGGCCAATAAAAATTCTTAATCTTCTATCAATCAGTTTAAGCAAATAAAAGAAAAACAAAATATATAGATATATCACGTAAATATTTCAAATTTTTATTATAGAACAATGTCTATATAGTTTTCTTAAAAATGCATTTTCAACACTAATAAAGTATAAGGTAAATGGCAGAGGGTGAGATACACATAGAGAAGTTTTTTTAAAATATAATTTCTCCATATGTAATCCAATGAACATTTAAATATCAAAATCCAAATGAATTGCATTCTTGCAAGGCATTCTTGCTTCCAGCTCACAAAACTACAATAGAATGTAACAATAATAATAAGGTTTCCCCACAGTTCTGGAAAAAAAAATTATCATATGCTTACTCAAAAATTAAAGCATATTAGGAAAAATACTTCTAGTTTTTTTATAAGAAAATAATTTTCACTGTTGCTTTGTAGACGGTACTTTCCCCTAGTTTTTAAACTAAGTGATAATCAGTGATTTATACAGTTGATTTCTTAGTTAAATGTCTTTTTTCTTTGATTTAAACCTCAAGAAGCATTATTAAACATATTTTAGTCAATGCACAACTAGAACTATCTGTAGTAGAAGGTACTTGAAGCTGGAAAGGTCTAGATTAGGTGTTCTCAATCTGGAGTCTGAGAATGGGCTTTTGGGGTCTTTGAACCCTCTGAAATTGAATGCAAAATCTGTGTTTGAGTGAAATTTTTTTTTCCATGTGGACACAGTCCATAGTTTTCACAGGATTGTGATAGGATTCATGGTGGAGATATTGAAAACTATTATCTTCGAGGAAGGTTAGAAAGGGTTTAGATCAGTCATAAGTCTGGTTCTCTCCCTTTTCTACCTGGATATGTAAAATTAAAATTGACATATTTCCTATTTAAGTAGAGAACAAGAAAGGTGAAAATTTCTTGTCACCATAAACTCATAAAGAATATCCATCTTTCAAAAAACTCACATTTTCACAGTACTCTGGATTCTTTTTTAAACCTAAATCAACAAAAACTATAATTTAAAAATATTTCTACCCACTAGTAGTTCCCAAAGTTTTGAGACTACACACACTAAAATAAGTTCTATTTTCAACAATATACTAAAAAACCTTTTTAAACACAAACTATGGCATCTAAACACTGCAGTTGTCATCACTTGCAATTAACATTTTGTAGTCTTTATCTCTAAAGCAAATTTGTTAAAAATTGGTAAAGATATTGATGTTATGACTCTTTCTGAAGAATGTTCAGTTTATTTCCTTCAAAGCATCCTAATAGCAATCATTGAATTTCTGTTATGTGAATCATGTCATTCTTTTTTTATTATAATTAATTGCAAACACGTCTCTTTATTTCATACCAGATTACTCTTGTGAAATCAGTTATGTTTACTTACCCATGTTTTTTTCTCCTCAGAGTATCTTTCAAATTAAAAGTGCCCTCAAACTATTATATATTATAGTGCCCCAAAACTATTATATATTATAAAGTGCCCCAAAATATATTATATAGTATATAGTTAATGCATTATTAGAGGACACAAATGAAATAATGTCTTCTAATAATGCATTAACTATATACTAT
>NW_006443138.1:9946018-9950065 GCF_000325575.1 Pteropus alecto
CCATATAAATAATTAATATATATGTATACAATAATAATATATATTTCAAATTTGGTCAAAATAGTTCTTTGAAAAAACAACATAGAATAAAAATTTATTTTGTCAGATATTAAAAAGGGTCTATGCTGTTAAAGAAGCAAATTTATAATCCAATATGGAGAAATAAGTCAGATCCTTAAATATCTGTTATACAAATACATAGAAAGATAAAGTAGAGTTTCAAACTAAGATCTCTTTTCACTAGATAAGTTAGAGTTCATCTCAAACATGAAGACATATGTGGGGAAAGGTAATATGGTGACAAGTATCTGATTTATAATCACATTGATGACTTTATTACTTTAAAAAATTTTACCTCATCTGGCCTACACTGCTTATAATTGGAACACTTAAAAATTCTATTCCTTTTTTTCTTGCCTCCCTTCTTTTCACAGTGATAACTATGGGCTGCAAAAAACTAGTGTGAAAATATTAAGATATTGCAGACTAATGAGTTAAATAAGAACATGCTCATTTAGTCAACTTTGCTTTCACAAAACATGCATTTTAACTGTCATTTGTAATATTGAGATTTTGCAAACCTAAAAGCTAAATCTAAATGTTAATTTCCTTTCCCATGTGCAAATCTTTACTGGGATAAAACAAAGACTCACCATTCAAAATGTCAGCGTGCCAATTGCAGATTTACAGAACATTCTGAACTTGGCTAAAAAGGATGAAATCAAAAACCAGTTTATATAATTCTTTGATAACTATTCCAGAGCCTTCCCAGGCACTGCAGCTTATTAGCAGGTGTTGCATTACCCCAGCCAGTTGTTAATACCTGCTGTCACCACTGTAGATGCAAAATTTATACAGAAATACAGCAAATACATTTCCCTGATATCTTCCACCATTATGTTTTCAAGCTAGAAAATGTAGACTTTGCTTACCTATTGTCTTCATTCTGATTCATTATTCAAAATGAAGATATACAAGATGCATATTTTTAAAAGTTGATCTTTTTCCCAATCATTGCTAATAAAACTAGAAAAAATTCATTTTAAGATAGAAATATGATCATTGAATTTAAGCAAAAACTGTTAATGAGTTTTCCACAAGTTAAATTATGGGGAAAATTTCCATGAAATTGCATTTATTTCCAGAATGTGGCTTCCTATTTTTAGTTATATACTTTCCTTTGATTTCTATGTCATTTACAGGACCAGAAATCAGCATTTCATCTCACCTTTCTCTTTTGTGAATTCTCTATACAGAATATCTATGATATAAATATACTAAGAAAATAATTAAATCTAAAATTCTGATGAATTCTTTGCCCCTCTATCCAATTAAGGTGCAAATAATTCAAGGTCTTAAACTTTCTAGATTTTATATCTTTAAAACTGACTCACATATTGTTAAACCTGCTTATGTTCCTCAATCTATTTTCAACTTCGATTTCCCACGAGGTGTTTCTTCTTTGAGTTTTCTTTTCAATTGGCACATATACAACTTTCCAAATTTCTTAGTTGACAGTTCCAAAAAAATTATATTTATTTCTACTCTATTGATCAAAATTTCCCCCAACCATACCTTTAAATTCATGTCTATGAGAATAGATTTGAAAATGGCATTCCCAGAAGTGGTGGCTTCATATCAAAGTCAATTTTTTCACACAAATTCTAGCATATGAGAGTCAAGAATTATGTGACTAGTCTTACACAGAACAGAGGTTCAACTATGATACTTGAAAGAAATGAATTTAAGGAAACAATCTTCTTAACAAATCATTTATTCTACTTCCAAGGTCAGTCTTTTGAGTGCCAGACCTTTTCTCTCAGGGGCTTTATTATATCAGACAGTTTCCAACAGGAACAAAAACAGTCTTTTAGGTATTTTGAGCTCTATCTCATTCTCCCTCTGTCTGATAATTAAATATTAGAGATTTATGTAATAATACATCTGAAAGATATTTGACACTATTTTTTCCTTTTATCTTAGACAGTAAAAAATAATAAATAAACAAAATTTATTCATATTGCTCTCTTTACATTGGGGTCTCAAATTCTGAAATACAGTATTTAAAATGAAAGTTTTTAAAACCTTTCTCTTTCATTTTAGTCAGGTAAAAATGTCATCTTACATTAAATAATTGATTTAATTTGTTCTCTAAATTAAGTGCATGGGCATAGCTTCCTTTTTTATCAACCAAGGAACAAAAAGAAATTCAATAATCTATAAATAAGCCTAGTTAAAAACATTTGTTTTATTTTTATTTTTAAAAAGGTAATATTATTTATCCCATATTTCTTGACATTGAGGCCAAGATACTAAAATAACCGGACAAGCTCTCATGCCAAAAGAAAAAAGAAAAAACGTATTGAAATAAGGCTTAAGTGTAGGTTAATTGTAATTTCTTTTAAATTGCAAAGCCTATACTTATGTCACAGATAAAACTCTGTGGACTGAGCTAATATAGAATACATAGATAAAACTAAAATTATATTGCCGCTTTCCAACACTGGCTTAAAGAAGTTAGTGGGTTATTGTGCTCTAAATCACAGAAAAGATAAGATATAAATAATATTAAATGATTAGTTCTATTAGAAGCACTAAATCTGAGAATTATATTAGTACTACAGAGATGTTAAGTGACAATATTATTTGCATCTAAAACTTCGTATACCTTGTTCAAATAAAACTACTCATGTCATAACATAGCATCAAGTACATCATTAGCTTAAGTACAAGGAATTTTTTGACATCTTTCAACTTTAAATATTCATTTGTATGAGATGCTGGGTTTATAAATTTTGTAGTATATGTCAATTTATCCAGCACTTGTCTTTAAATTTGATGAGGCTTATTTTTTTTCTAGCTTTAGCAGGAAAATAACTTTGTTGTTTTTTTTTTTCACAAGGTAACAAGTAGTGTGCTTTCAACACATAAATTCCACTTTCAGTTTTGCTCTGTCAGATTAACATAGTCACTTGTCCTGCAGTTGTCTCTATATCGTTTTATCATGAGATTTTCTTTACATTATTTATCATACATGTAAATTATTTTACCTCAAATAATGTACTTTTATATTATTGTCTGCCATAATACTAGATTTGCTCACATATGCTTATACAACCCAGGTACCTAGTTATTCAATGCTGCCTATAAATTTATTGGGTTTTATTTCAGTTTAAGTCTCTACTTTGATTCAATGGTACTGTGCTAAGGAATGATAGCATCCATATTGTTATATTTTTACATGATTGTATTGATTTTTAACAGGAATCTCTTAAAAATAAAACTCCGTTGGAACTTTTGATAATTGTGGTATGAGGTTAGGTGATCTCTCTCGGCAGAAAATAAGTATAAAACTGGAAAAATTGTTAAAATGAAAGCATAATCATTTCAGAGTACTAAAAATCAACTAAACACACACAACAAATTGAGAAACAATTATTCTACAAAATTAACATTATCAGGTAAGAAGCGTGGCAAATCTGTAGCCTTCTTTCGGGGGCTTTCCACCAGCTTGATCAGAAAAAAATCTGTACTTCTGACTTTTTGTGGCTTATGGCAAAACTCAGTAACTTTGAAATAAGAGATGAAAATATTATTTGGGGTTTAGGGTCAGTAGAGAGTGGCAAAAACCTGTGGTTTTATTGGCTAAATGTGGTTGACTTGGTTTCGTAAATAGTGGGAAATCTTAGTTTTCCAGTCTTCAGGTTACAGGTCAAGTGTATAAAAGAGCATCCAAAACTTAACAGGAATACAGAAATAGAAATGCTGATATGAGCTCTCCAAATATTTCTCAATTTCTAAACTAGGTACATGTGAAGAAACCTGGGAGGACCCTGAAAAATAGAAGCCTAGGAAGATTTGAGAACTGGCTTTGACTTTATAGGTGTCTCTCAAATCACACATGGATTATTGCTAAAGGTAGAAGCATTATAGACTTGAAGTTTATGAGCACATCATTCATTGTAATTTAGTGATCATTGGATGATCAGTAAACTATGAAGATATAGGTATTACTCCTCCTGTTTCCTCCTCCCCCTCAAAAAAAAA
>NW_006443138.1:9950237-9969076 GCF_000325575.1 Pteropus alecto
AAAAGACAAAAGCTGAGCAGAGATAACTAGAGATGCACATCACAAAGGAGTCTGGTTACATCATTTAATTTCTGACAAGATACTAAAAGAAGGAGCAAAACACTTAGAAAAATAAAACAGAAACCAGAGTTCCTATATCATCCAAAATGTCCAGGTTTAAGCAAAATTCCTCTATACACAAAGAAATGGGAACGTGTGACTGACACTCGATCAGGGGGGAAAATAACAAACAAACAAAACAACTAGAAATGGTCTCATCTGTTCATATGTTGGATTTAGTAAAAGAAGACTTCAGAGCATCTATTATAAATAAGTAAAATAATTAAAGAAAATATGTTCAACTATTTAAAGGAAAATATGATAACAATGAGACTGCACATAGGAACTCTTCAGAATGAAATGGAAAGTACAAATACAAACATGTGGAACTTTCACAGATGAGAATTATAATAGCTAAAATAAAAATTTAACAGATGACTTCACTCACAGATTTGAGATGGAAGATAAATATAACCTTGAAGATAAATTAATGGAAATTATCCAAAAAACAGAGAAAATAAAGATTGAAAGAAAATGAATAGCACTTCAGAGATCTTGGAAACAATTTCATGCATCTTAACATATATGTAATGAATGTCTCAGAAAAAGAGAAAAGAGAGAAAAGGTAAGAAAAAAATAAAGTGATGGCCAAAGATTATTTCTCATAGTTAATAAAAACCTCTGACTTACATATTTAAACTCAGACATCTAATAATCAAACTGCTGAGATTCAAAGACAATGAAAAATCCTTCAAATAGTAAGAAAAAATTACTGATAATATACAAAGAAAAAATGGAAACATTAATATCTGATTTCTCATCAAAAAATAATCGAGGCTGGTAGGCACAGGAATGAAATATTCAGTGTGATGACAGTTAAGGAAGAATAAAACTATATTCCTTGGCAGAAAAAATAATCTTGTATGTAAAAAATTATAACTAATCTACAAAAACATTGTTAGGACAAATAAACAAGTTTAGCAAGTTTGCAGGCTAGATACATACCCATAAATCAATTGTATTTCTTTATGTTACCAAAATAAATATGGTCTTGAACTTAAAAATAATTCCATTTTAAAATAGTATCAAAAGAGAATAATATATTTAAGAATATATTTAATAAAAGAGCAAGCCCTGTGTACTGGGAAGTATAAAAATCAACAGAATTTAAAGAAGGCACATAATTGTGTCCATATTCATAAATTCGAAGATACAATATGTTAAAAAGTAAATTCTTCCCAAATTAATCTACAGATTTAATGCAAATTCTAACAAAATTCAGTAGCCTTTTTTAGAAGAAATTTACAAGCTCAGCTTAAAACTTATACAGAAATGAAAAGAACTTAAAGTAATCAAACAACTTGGAAAAAAGAAATAAATCATACTTCGCTCCATGATTTACCAGTTTTTTATAAAAGCTAAAGTAAGCAAAAAAATTTAATACTGACATAAGGATTGACATATAGTTCAATGGAACAGAAGAGTCCAAAAATGTCCCTCACATATACAGTCAATTGATTTTGGATGAAAGTACTATGCTAATTAAATGAAGAAAAAATAATCTTTTCAATATGGTACAGTTATATTGGTTTACTCATATGCAACAAAAAGACATCAATCCCTCCCTTACACCATACAAAAAGATAAAGTTAAAATAAATTATTGATTTAAATGGAAGAACTGGAAGCATAAATTTTCTAGAGGCAAACATAAGAGAAAAAGATCTCTGTGACCTTGCCATGGGCAAAGATTATTTAAGTATGACACAAAGAGCACATTTTTTTAATGACTAAAAATATTTATCAAAATTAAAACATACTTAAATATGAACAGATAAGCAACAGACTGGCAGAAAAAATTTGCAAAGCCTATATCTTAAGTATCCAAAGTATATAAAGAAAAATTGAAACCTCCCCCAAATTAAAAATTTGCATTAAAATGAGCAAAATATTTTAGTTGATAATTTCCCCAAAAATATAATTGAATAGCAGGAAGCACATGAAAAGATGTTCAACACAATTAATCATTAGGGAAACACATATTAAAATCACAATGAGATACAATGATACACACTTCATAAGAATTCATTTTAAGAAAGAAAAAAGAAAGAAAAAAGATTGGCATACTAAATGTTGGGAGAAACTGGAACACTAAAGTTTTGCAGGTGGGAATGTAAAATGGTGTAGCCATTTGAAAGAACAATTTGCCAATTTTTTAAAGTTAAATACACTTAATTATATAACTCAGCCATTCTACTCTTCAGAAAAATGAAGATATATATTCATTAAATTCTTCTACACAAATTACTAGAAGCATTATTTATAGCAATAATAATTGGAAGCAATTCAAACATCCATCAGCCATTAGATTGATAAGCAATATGTGGTATATTAACATAAGTGAGTTCATAACTCAGCAAAAAAGAACGAACTATTAATACACACAATAGTATAGATCAGTCTTAAAATATCATGCTGCGTGAAAGAAGCCAGATACGAAAGACTACATACTCTATGATTTCATTTATATGGGTTTTCTGGGAAAGGCAAAACAAGACAGAATCCAATATATGGTTGTCTACAAGGGACTAGGTGTGGGTGTGGGGTTTTATTACAAAGAGCACAAAGGGATATTGGGAGTATGATAGTGTCTTTAAACTGCATTGCAGCAATGGCTACACAGTGTATAAATTTATTAAAATTATTAAACTGTACACTTAAAATGGTTGAAGTTTATGGTATGTAAATTATATTTTAACAAAGCTGTTAAAAAATTCTTTATTAAAAAAAAGAGAGCAAGAAAGAAATTAAAGTTTTGGGTTTTGATTACTGTATCATTTTAAAATTATTTATGTACATAAAATTTCATTTATTGATTGTCTTATTGATTGTCTACAATGTTCTAGGTTTCTTGGGGACATAAAAACAACAAATAAACACCTCTGTCCTCAAATCAATAATGATTGAGATAGAATTGAATAACTATGAGGAAAAAAATGAGATAAGTTAAAATTGATATACGAATTGCTATGAAAATTAAGAATCAATTAATTTTGATTAAAGATTCTAAAGAACACATCAGAAAGGAGAGTGTGGTAAGATGGTTGTTTAAAAAATTGTAAAATTTAAAAATGCAGAGTTTATGTGAAAAGACATTTCTGGAGGAGGAAGCAAAATGAGTAAAGGCATGTAGGCTCTAAACATATATCATATTGCGATCAAGAAATAATACAACTGCCTCTCTCGTAAAAGAAGAGCCTGCAATTTTAATTTAAAGAACAATCTTATGAAAAAGTATACATTAGCAGCCTATTTTATTAAAATAAATGGGTGATATAAATTTATACTAATGTTACAATATTAAATTTAAAAATTAAATTACCTTGATCTTGTTTATAATCTACCTTGGGTTTAAATATCTTTTAAATCTCCCAACCAAGCACCTATATATAACATTTTTAGACCATGAATAATTTTCTCTAAAAACTTATAATATACGTAATGAGAAATTATGATCAGGTAAATAAAAAAATAAATATAATTAAATTAGGCAAAATTACAAATAGATGTATTTTTTAGGAAGTCGAGGACATAGCAATGTAGACTAAGAAAATAAACTAGAAAGCATCTATTTACATAGAGATATTATTTTTTAACAAAAAATAAATTTACAATAGGCTTTTTCTAAGGTATTACATTCCACACTGAAAAATTAAACAACTTAATAAACGATTATAAAAAATGTATATAATTTATAGAGTGATGTTTATATACTTACATAATCTCAGGAACAAATAAATCTGATTAGAGTAATGAAGAACATTGAGTAAGTATCTGAGAGATTATCTAAACAGAGTTGCTACTCTGGCCAGCTTTCCACATTTCTAGCATTTATGATCTACTCCATCATGCAGCTTCTGAGTGTTTCACTTTGAAAGTCACTCTGAGGTTAAGTTCTGATCACACATTTTTCAGATGATGTGCTAATGCCAATTCAAGTTCAATATTTTGCAAGTGTTGGTTTTAAAAGATGATTTATCTTTTTATAAGCATAATCACTTTGTTGATCAGAATCAACATTGTTATCATACAAGATAAATGGGCAAGGTATTTAAAAAAGATGTAAGTCCAAGAATTTACTACGTTGATTGCATAGGTCACAATTTAGAAGTAAGTTTGAATATTACCTTTACTTTTGTCTCCTGAACACAATGTAAACTTATACATACATAGAAGACCTTGAAGCTTGCAGAAAGCTAAGAAAATTTAAGGCACTATTTTGTAAGTTAAAACAAATCTTTAAAATATGGAATATTGCTGTGAATAAAATGGCTTGAATTGGCTGAAATAAACTGAATAACAGAATCTCAAGAAATTTCTGGGTCTTTTGCTGCACAACTCTTGGCATCTATCTAGAAATAAAGAGGCAGGTGAAAATAAAAAGATATTTAAAAACATTATCATGATGAAATATAATAAGAATATGATGGTAATTAATGTTAGTTTTTTATGAATCACATAAAAACTAACTTAAGCTTCACTTACTCCCAAGCTTTAATTTTTACCCTTTTGCTAATAATTATCATCTATTTACATTGCATAAACGCCACCATTTGCATACTACTGGTACTATATTTTCCTACTAATCATTGTTAAACAATTAGGAAAAATAACTAAGTTCTAAATGGTAACATAAAATATTTAGCAATCATTCTTTTTAAGTGAAAAAACAATGGCAGGTTTTAAAGTGGGATTATCATTTTGAAGTAAAAATCAGGAAGGTATTGAGAGAGAGTATGTAAATTTTTTCAAATGAATTTATATGAAAACTGAAGAAAAGAACACATGAATAAATTATTTCAAACATACTATGTACGCATTAAATGGTACTACAGAACAGGTGTTTTGTTTGTTTGTTTGTTTTTATGCTATGACTCGTTTTTGTATCATCCCAGTTTATAACAGTTTTTTTCTATATGTATTAAGCTCAAACTATAATAATCAGTCAGAAACATTTAAGGTATTCCTAAAGAACAGATATTTAACATACATACTTTTAAAATAATTTGTATATGAATTCTGCACATAGAATCTTAATTTAAAAGCAAAATAATGGAAAATTGTTTAAGCATTTATCTCATAGGCCTTTATGTGCCTACTTATGATATACTAATGATATATAGGCTGTCAGCGGCATGTTCAAATAGAAAATCTCTCTTTGCATTGGAAAGCAAAAAGTATACTTTTAAAAATGTAATTGAATTATTACATTAAATTCTTTGCTCTAGGTCAAATCATACTCTCAACTCTCCTAAAATAAAAATCAAACTTTAGAGACCAAACTCCTGGTGACATCTTATAAACCTGTCAGATATCAGACGTCAATTCCTACCGCAAGAAGAAAAGAAAGCTTCCAGTTGACAAATGTAGACTCGCCTTTGCCCAGGAAAAAGCAGGATGACATAATTTGCCTCCATTTATGTACCCTTATCAATAGAAGAAACAGAAGAGGGGATAATATAAAACCATAATTAATCCAAAACCCATCATATTTAGTTTGCAATGTACTAGGTTACTTTTTCCTACATTACCTTACTAATCATGGTTTACTAAGGTGAAGTTTGAAGTTAATTAACATTAACTTCAATTTAAATGGCATATACTTTCTGATGTGGCTCAGAATGGCCTAGGTGACAAGTTTGGAAACAAAAAATTATTACCATTAATTTTCAAAACAGAATGTTTTTCTTCTTATATAATAATAATGGTGGGTCCAGGTTTTATGATACTTAAACTTTGTAAAATTTTGGAGATCCTTTTTAAGTAAAAGAATGCAAATTTACAAACATAAAATTAGATACCAAAAAAAAAAAAATCTTAACTGCAAAGTGCTCTTAACTGATTGGGGTCAAATATCTAACTACTGCAAATTTTACAAAAATGTGTGAACATATTTCTAGGGCCCTTGAAAGAAACCAGTACAACATAACCCCCGATAATAACCTTTGTTAGCTTCAGTGTACATCTTCTGTGAATCTACAGGCAGTTTGAGAAAGGTACTTCTAAGTAAAAGATACGTGGAGATGACATCTAGCTGGAGATCAGAGAGGACGTCAGGAGTTTACAGATGACAGGAAGAGTTTGTTCACAACTGAACAGGGCTGCTAATGGCACAGCAGACATGACTAGTAGTGAGTTATTAACAGCAGTGTAGGCATTGAGTGCAGTTGAGGAGCGTAGGATGGAAGTGTGGGAAACATGTAGCAAGAAGGAATTTGTACTTTCTATGGTAATTTTTAAATAACTGAATGAAAAGGGAAGGAGATTAGACTAACTCAGTCCCAAAGTTCTAAGCAAACTGTCTTCTATTTCTGGATCTGCTGCTGAGAATGTTTTATAATGGTGGAGACTAACAGTCTGAAAGACAAGCTTGTGAAGCAGATCAGAAAGGCCTGGTGGACTTCTCTCCGCACCTTTAATATGCACTATCTTCAAATCCTGGCAACAGGTGTTAATGTGTAATGACTCAGTGGCCACAGGTGTTGTTTACCCTGATAGAGTTGAGTTACAGAGACCAATTTTGAGAATGTAGCAGTCAATATTCTTAATCTTTTGCTCACAAAGTTATTAGCCAATTTCTGGAATATAACTATGGCTCTTCTCTCTGTCTCTCTATTTCTCTGTCTCTCTGCATTTCTTATATTATCTATTAGGAAGTAAATACATTGTCCCTTAGGAGGAAACCTGCTGTGGTTTTATGTGGCACAGAAAATATTACCCAGGTACATTGTTCATGTAGCTACTTTACCATAAATGTATCCATCGGAATTATTCAGATAAGGAAATGATTGTGTACAGCTTGTTCCAGAGATTATTATTATTGGACTCTCTTATTATAGTTTTAGCCCAGGGAAATTCTACTTCTTAATTACTTATGTAATCTTTTATTTAAAAATTATTTTTTGGAATTATTTTTTAACATACACCCCAATATTTGTTCATATATGTTGTGAAAAATTAGATATATGAGCCCTACTGCAAATATTATGATAAGAATAAAAATATGACAATAACAAGTTATTATGTTCAACATTTTTCATTATTAAAAAAAATGAAAGATATAAATTCCAATGAGATAGCTCTCAACGCTGAGTAAAATGGTAAAATTAAAACGGCTGATCATGTCAAGTGTTGGCAAGGATATGGAGCAATTTGAACTCTGATACAATTAGAATGGAAAATGTCATAATTACTTTGTAAAAAGTTTGATGGTTTTTTAAATCAGTTTTTTTTATATTTATCTTAGAACATAGTTATTCCATTCCTAAGTATTTATCCAAGACAATTGAATACACATTTTTCATACAAAGATTTGGACACAAATGTTTATAGAATCTTTAATGGTAAGAGCTAAAAACTAGAAATAACCCTTCTAGCCATCAATAGGTGAATAGATAAATTGTGGTATATTAATATATAGGAATTATAATCAACAATAGAAAGGAATTAACTAACAATACTTGTAACAATATAAAAAATTTTCAAAATTTTATGAAATAAAAAATACCAGACAAAAAGAATATGTTTGGACTGGATTCAATTTTTATGAAATTCTGGAATGTGCAAACAAATATACAGTAATAGAAATCAGATCAATGTTTGCCTAGTAACAGAGGACCTCGGGAGGGAAAAATAAATACCAAAAAGGCATCAAGAAACTTATGGGCAATCTTTATTTTCATTATCTTGATTGTGTTGATGATTTGTTGGATATATACATATGTGAATATTTAAAATTGTATGTTAAATTTGTGCAATTTAATGTACAACAATTATAACTTAATAAAACCTGTGAAGAAAATGGACAATGAAAACAAGGAGAGGAGAATGAGGAGAAAGTTTATAAGGGACTGTTGTAGCAGCAGCAATCACTGAATCAACTGGCTTTATTCACTTAAAAAAAAAAAAATTTCCTCCATGAAATCTGACATAGATAACCTGATATTTATTCACAGACCACACTAGCTAAAGTTAACAATATGTTCCTAAAATGTCTAGCAGGCTAAAATATTGATTTATGGACAGATTGCAAAAGCCTGGTCTATTGTAAAAGCCTAGTTAAGTATTATGGGTGATGGTGTGGTTTGGGCCCATGGTAAGGCTAGAAACTGAAATACTGATGCTATTTGGTTTTATAATGCATCTCTATTTGTATCATCGCATTTCATCCTACTAAAAGTCCTACAAATTAATATTATAGTTGCTATTATTAACATTTTTTGTAGCAAGAAAGACTGTCTCAGTTATAATAAATGACTTGGCCAGTATTACCTAACTTTAGCTTTTACCTTTTTATTCTAAATCCAATGCTTATTTCACCATAAGATTCTGTGTATATACATTAGGAACAGTAGACATCCCTAATACTCAATGCAAATTGTAGTAAAAAGACACTGAGTAAGGAATGGTTAGTGTAAGGAAAGGATAAAGAATATTATATATTGCTTCCCAGAGAAAGTGAGTGTTGAACCAAATTTCAAAGAAATAAACTAGGATAGATTTGCTCTTAGAAATCACAGGGTGTTTGGATCATTAAATAGTATCTCATTAAATATGTGTTGAATGAAAGATATTTCAGTAGTTTGAGAATCCTAGGAGCAAAGTCACGGTATGTGGAAGAAGAATATTTAAAATTTCTGTGGAGGTGTTAGTAAGAGTGGTCACATTAAAGGGAACTGCTAACTGGAGACTTTAGAGCATTTCCTAGGAGATCTAAGGAAAGAAAACTTAGAAGGAGGTTTACAAAAGAAAATACAGAAATACACGTATTACCATATAAATAGAGTTTAGGGTAACCTAGGGGTTAACAGCCTCGATACTGAAGCTACACTATGTAGAGGTCACATTTTATAATAACCGTTGTTGTAATAGTGGATGATATTGTTACTTCTTCATGTTTCAGTTTCTTTATGGTAAAATGGGAGCAGTAACAATATTTTTTTTTCATTTTAAGAATTAAAGGTGTCATTAGATACAATGCTTATAAACCAATGACTAAAGCATGGTTATCATCATATAATGGCTTACATTTATAAATAATAATAAAAATAGAGTTCCATAATGCCTGGTGAACTAATTGCATACAATAAATTGTCATTAAATTATTTCACATCAACATTTGATCGTCCTTTTTTTTAAAGATACTTTCAGTAAATACTGGCTTCTCTAAAATTATTTTATTTATGGGCTCCTTTTTAGCTCTAAAGAGGTTATTGGCATTGCTTACACTTCTGGCACCTATCATTGTACGGAAGCTCATATTACTGCAGCCAGACTTGTTTCAAAGCAAAATATAATTTTTCACTAACGGCTCTATAATTTAATATTTCTAAGGTGTAAAACTAGTAGTGTACAGCAGTGACTTTAAAGGTCTTTTATAATTTAATTGGCTTTTTCTCCTCTTTTTCTGAATTCATTGCAGATTAAAGTAGACATTATGGTTTTATGGAACAAAAGAATTATCTTCAAAACATGTCATAGCTGCCTGGGAAAGCTGGAATAAGAAGCTGCTAATAAGAACCGGTTAATAAGTGGCTCAAAGGTATCTCAAAATAACCCTACCATGAGCTTTTCCATCCCCCTATCCAACCTGCATACATCAAAGAGACAGAATGCAGAACAGAATTGCATATTATTACCTGCGTTTATTGTTGTGGGGATCTTTTGTTGTGCATAGTGTGAGAAGCTTAATATGTACAAAAGAAGGAAAAATAGCTTAAGAGTAATGAAATGTGAGTCCTATTATTAACAGAATGTCTCTATCTTACCTCATAGGCTGTAAGAGCTGAGGTAATGCTTTATTCTTGTCTTTTTTTTTTTTTTTTAAACAGAAACCTGAATTTGGTAGACTTTTACTTATGGATTTTATTGTGGAGAAATGCATTACATCTAAAATTATATCTGCAACAGGTTGAAGATAAATCTTCCTAGATGGCAAAAATTGACTGTTCAGTGGGCATTAGTTAGATTGTGGTTCAGTAACTATTTTCCTTATATTTTTGTTAAAAAGTATCATGCCTATGCTCATTTTTAGTCATGTTTTGGGTGGTTTCACATGCCTTTTGACAAGAAAGGCTTTAAATGAAAGGAACAGTGACCCTTAGAATCAAACCATCATATACTTCTGAATTCTATGACTAGTAAGATGCTCATAAACCAATAAAAGTTAATTAGAAATAATGACTTTGCTTGAAATTTAGGGCAAGGACTTTTTCCTCTTAGTTCTGGGAAAGATATAAGAGGGTTTCAGGTTTGAAGCTCCTGTAGCCATCTTGCAACGAAAAGAGAGCCTGTATGAGTAATCAGCCAACTTGGAGGAATACTAGAAAGAAATTTCCCTTGACTAAATTTAGTACTTTTCATACTTCTTTTGAAAGAGGAAGAATTGATATTTGACAAGATATTCACCGCATTAAAAAAAAAAAATCTATCCTCAACCATCCACTTTCTTGATTAGAAGAAAATGTTTCTTATCTACACTTTTGGGGTGCTAAATTGTGATTCATATTTTTCTTTGTTATTTTAAGGGTAACATATATTCTAAGTCTAATTACAAATGTTACTGAAGTTTAACCACCATACTATGGTTAGCAGACCTATCTATGGTGAGGTATTTTTGTTGTTTTTATAATTTTTTGTTTTGTTTACTGTTAACACATTCTCCTAAGACCATTTCTGGATGTGTTATGAATATAGGAATGAAGTACATAGTATATAATAAATATCTTATAAATTGAAAATCAGCTGTCATCCTTTTCCAGTTTTTTAAATCTTAGATATCAAGACACTACATTTGAAAGAGTAAGAAACATTAAAATATATATTATTTTACATTTTAGAGGTCTTTTTTTTTTAAAGGAATTCATAGTGAATTCAACTATATATATGACACATAGTAATTGAATGCATAACTGCTAAACTATTTTTTAATATTTTCTTGAAATTTCATTCTTAATATATGTTTTATATGGTTTATCAAAGTCGAAATGTCTGGCAAAAATCTGAATTGGAAATGTGGTAAGTGAATGATATAGCAATGCCTATATACTGTCCTTTTAAATTAATTGGTGAATTCTAGCTCCAAAAATGTCAGAATATCTATTGAAATAACCAGCTCAAAGATAATTATAAACTCTGGTAGTAGGGGAAACAATTTAAAAAGTCACTGGTCTATGGCCATGCCATCCTGAACAAGCCTGATCCCATCTGTTCTCGGAAGCTAAGCAGGGTCAGGCCTGGTTAGTACTTGGATGGGAGATCACCTAGGAAGACCAGGTGCTGTAGGCATAAAAAATAAAAAAAATAAGGGATTATAAGCTGACAAGGTCCGTGCAATCTGTGAGGTCAACCAAGGATTGCCTCGCCTAAAAAAAAAGGAAAAAAAAAAGTCACTAGAGAGCTATTCAAATCAGGAGGAGACTTCAGAGGATTCGATCCTTCACAATGTAAGTTAACTGCATGAGATCCAAGTATAAGTATCTTGCCCCCCAGTCCAATGTGAGTATAGAGGCTACAACTCCAGCAAAAAGTTGCAGTGATAACCTTAGGGATTCATAAGACAGAATTTTAGGCAACCAGAGTCGCTGGAAATTGAAATGAATCTCAGAAAGGATGAAGTCAAAGCAGAGCCTGCCTGCAAATGTATCTATAAATTCCTTTAGTGACAGCTTACCTCTGAAATGCACATGCATGTGGGACATTCAAAAGACCCAAGTGGAAAATAGCAAAATAAAATAAAAATTGGAGGATAAAAAGTCTAAGAAGAGATTTCAGCTCCTGCTCAAAGGAGGGGGACAGAGTTTGGAGTTTAAGTCCTGTCAAGTTAGAGGTGCTTATTAAAAAACTTGAGTTTTATAAGAATCTGCCCTAATAAAGTATAAAACTAAACCTCCACCTTAAGATGAATTGCCAGTAGCTTAACTAAATGCTTAAGCAAAAAATGAATCTTCATCAGAAGATAATAGAATCTAGGAACAAGTGTTATTTACAATGTTCAATATAAAAAGATATTTTTAAATTATGTTGATAAGTAATGTATTGTGACCAATTGTTCAGGGAAAAAAAAAAAAAAAGACACTAGAAACATCTAAGGGATAACCAAGATATAGAAATAGCAGACAATGTCTTAAAAAAAATTGTAAAAAATATGTTCAAGGACTTAAATTAAAACTTGGTTAAATGAACTGAATTTAATTGAAAAAAATCAACAGCAGTAAACCCAGTAGAAATTCTAGAATTGAAAATTGCATAGACAGTTATCTGACTTGATAAATAAAATTACTGAATAGGCTTAATAGCAGAAATAAGAGAAGGCAGGAAAATGGGTTGATTTTGAAGATTAATTAATAGGAACTACATAATGTCAAGATCTAGAAAAAAATGACTTAAAAAATGAAGGGAATTTCAGTGACTTGGGGAATAATATTAAATGTTCTAATGTAGAATTGAGAAAAGAAGAGTGGAAGAATTTGGACAGCTTTTACCAAATGTGATAAAAAATATTAAATTACAATTATAAAAATATCTGCAAAACCCAAGTAAGGTACATTTTTTAAAGAGCTAAACTGATTAAAACAGCTGAAACAGAAAAATAACAAGAAATCTTTACAGAAATGAGAAAAAAATAACATTGCAAACAGAAAGATGTTATGAATAAAGGCTGAATTTTCTTTGTTTTTGCTTAACAAAGCTTTAAAACACATAAAGCAAAATCTGAAGAAAGTTAGATATACAGATATTCAACTAAATAATACATTGATAATTATATCCTCTCTGGTAATTGATAGAATATCAAGACAAAAAATTAGTGACAACAGTATCAACCAACTTTATCTAATAGTCAGCATTTATAGAATATTATCCATAACAATGCTTGTTCATTAAAAATAATTTCAAAGAACTCAAAAGATTAAAGTATTACAAAACATATTTTCTGATTATAATATAATAAATTATAAATTAATGTCAACATGTATCTTGAAATTCCATAAATATTTGGAAATAAAACAAAATACTTCTAAATAAATAATGAGTGCAAAAAAAGATTTAAATAGCAAGAGAAATTAAAAAATATTTCTAATTGATAATGATAAAATAGCATATAAAAATGTGTGGCGTATAGCTAAAACAGTGTTTAGGGAGAAATGTATAGGCTTACATATATACATACCTCTATTAAACCACATCTAACTATAAGATCCAATTTTCTACCTTAAAAGCTAAAGATAAGCATATTAATGTTTGTAAATGGACTGGAATAATAAAAATGAAAGCAAAAATGAGTATGATGGAAAACAAAAAATAGACAGTTAACAAATTCAAAATTTAGCTTTGACAAATATAATAAAATTAATAAACCAGTAGTGTAATTGATGAAGAAAAAAAGAAGTAAATTCCAAAAAATATTGTAATCAAAAATGAAATATGAAATATATTATATAGCCTAAAGAATTTAAAAGAATATTAAAGTAATATTATAAATAACTTTATATGAATGAAATTGATGACATTTATATTCTATAAAAGATACATCAAAATTTACACAGAAAGAAATAAAAAGTCTAAATATCTCTGTATCTATTAAATACATCATCAAAAACCTCTCAAAAATAAAAATCTAGACCATAGTTTCACTGGTGAATTCTATTAAACCTTTAAATAAGAAATTAAATCAATCATATACAAACATCTTCCAAATAAGAGGAGAATAAAAAAACTTCACAATTCATTTTAAGAGGGAAGAATAACAGCAAAATCAAAACCTGACAAAACCTGACAAAGATGTTACCCACAGGAACAAAGACAGAGAAATTCTTAACAAAATCTTTGCAAATTGATTGTAGCATTATAAATAATAATACATCCTAGCCAAGTGGAGATTAGCTCAAAAATGCAGTGTTCAACATTCAAGACTCAATCGAGGCAAATCAGCTTCTAACAAAGAAAATTTCGTAAAGAAAAAAAGATATGTTCATCTTGATTCATAACAAAAACTCTCAGTAAACTGAATAGAAAGCAAGTTCTTCACTAAAATGAAGAGCATCATAAAGTTAAATATTGAACAACCTTTCATTAAGTCTTCCAAATAAGGAAAAGAAATCTACTTTCACCATTTTTCTTCAGTATGGTATTAAAAGTCCTAATCAGTGCAAAAAGGGGAAAAAAGAAATAGTACACATAAAGAATGAAAAGGAAGAAGTAAATGTCCTTTATTCTCAGATGACACAATTGCTTATACAAGCAATCAAAAGGAATTTAAAGATTTACTGCTCGAACTAATCAGTGAGTTTAGCAAGACCACAATTCAATATATTAAAATTAAGTATATTTTTATGTATTGCCAGCAATTAGAAAAAAAATTAAACCCATTAACAGATATATCAAAATTTATAATAAATAAATGAACAAATTAAGCAAAAATTATATAAAACTTCTACATAGTAAAGTATAAAGGATTGCTACAAAAAATTAAAGATGACCTAAAGAAATGAGAGATATATTATATTCATCAATTTAGCAACTTAATGTTGCTAAGATTTCAATTGATCTAAAAAAGATTAAAATTCATTTCAAGTTAAAATTCATAATAATTTTTGTAATAATTGATGAGCTGAGACTAAAATGTATGTGGATATTTAAAATGAATAGGCAAAAATAATTTTGAGTAAAAATGTTTAAAGTATCAGTCCACATGATTTCTAATCTTAAAATCCTTTACTAAGAAGTAACAGTGATCAAGACAGTATAGATGAAAAAAAAATTAATGGAACAAATGAAAGATACAGGCACATATATAAGTTCAATTAATCTTTGACGAAGACACCAAGCCAATTCAATAAAGAAAGAATATTTTTAAAAGTGTTTTTAGATTGCTGGATAGCCACATTAAAAACAAATAACCTCAACGCCTACATCAAGTTTTATGCAAAAATTTATATAAGATGGGATGTACACTTGTGTAAATGTTAAAACAAGAAAGCTTTTAGAGGAAAACATAGAAGTATTATCTTAACAACCATAGGTTATGAGAGGATTTCACAGAGAGAACCAAAACATACTATGAAATAAAATACAGGCACATTATACAAAAAATGGAATTCCTCATAATTAGGACTTTCACTCATCAAAATACACCTTTAAAAAAAAACTACAGAGTAGGTACTTACAATACATGCATTTGATAAAGGAATCAAACAAACAATATAAAGAACTTACACAAAGAAATAAAAAAAATACAACTTAATTTAAAAATAATTAGGCAACACACCTGAATAGACACTTCACAAATGAAGATAAACAGATGGCTAATAAGCACATGAAAAGATGTTCAACATTGTTAATTATCAAATGAAAAGTACAATGAGTTTATTTTGAACCCTCTAGAATTATTAAAACTTGAAAAATTGACATTAAATGTTAGTGAAGAAATAGAGCCTTTGGAACTCATACATTGCTGGTGGGTATGTGAAATAGTACACACCTTTGCAAAACTGACAGTTTCTTAAAAAGTTAAATATATCCCTATCTATAATTCATCAATTCTACTTTTAGATGTTTATTTAAGAGAAATAAGAAAAAATATATCTACCAAAGACCATACAAGAATCTTTGTAGCATCTTAATTAAAAATAACCCCAAATTACAAATAACAAATATTGTCATAAGAAGCCTAGATAAACAAAGTGTAGCATATTCCTACTATGGGACACTACCCAGCAATTAAAAAAAAAAAAATAAGCTACTGATATATGCAGAAATATGGACAAAATCTCAAAAAATATGTTGAATGTGAGAAGCCAGCTGCAAAACAGAACATCATAACCAATGTGAAATTCAAGAATGGATAAAATTAAGCTAAATGGTTTAGAAATGAAAAACAGTGAGGCAGCAGATAGTTAGATCGGTGAGCAGTAATGTGCAGGAATATGTTAAAGAAACCTTCTGTGGAAGGAAAGTTCTAAATTTTAAAATTGGATTTCTATTTTGTGAATACCAAGCTTGCATAGTTCAAGCTATCATCATAAAGTCATTGGGCACGATAAAAAATGTACAGCAACACACAATATAGTATTTCTACCATACAGAAGCAGTAGTCAGAAAAATAATCTCAAGCACAAAATAACTATAAAATGTAAAATATTTAAGATCTTTTTAAATGATATATTAACTGTTTTTAATACAATTTATTAGTTGCTAGTTCATATAATTTATTTTTTAATAATGCCCATGTTTAATAACTAGCTCAAAAAAATACCTGAAAATTTATCAATCACTACTTGAAAGTTTTTAGAAGCTGTCTTTAGCACACCCTTGGAAGAGGGAACTTTTCTGAGGCTGTGATAATGTTTTATATCTTGGCAGAGATGATGGTTTTATGAATGCATATATTTATCAAAAATCAATTTTCCATTTAAGATCTGTTTATTTTACATTACATAAATTTTACTTGAAAAACAAATATTACTAATAGTGTATTTTAAAATATAGATATTATGGGATCACAAATGTTTACGTTTTCTTGGGTCTGTTGAATAATTTTATCTGCTTATTTTAAAATTGGTGAATTTTTCTGAATAGGTATAATTTTGAAAAAGAGTTTTATTATAGTAAAATATATAATAAAATTTGCCATTTTACTCATTTTTACATTTATAATTCCATGACACTAATCATACTCACAATGTTATACAACTAATACCACTATCAATCTCCAAAACTTTTTTATGACACCACCTGGAAACTGTACCAATTAAGCAATAACTCCCATTCTCTCCTCCTCTTAACTCTTTATAATTCTAATATATATTTTCTGTCTCTATCATTCCTATTCTAGATACTCCCTAAATATAATTCAAATACAAAGAAGTGATTCATTTATGCAACAAATAATATTTTTCCATTTTACTGTATGCCAACCTTTTTTACATTCTAGTGATTGCAGACATAAGTGAAACATTTAAACATCTCTGACCTCATGGAGTTTACGTTCTTTTTATTGTAGCTTAGGTGATAGATTTTTTTCTTTCAGTGTTTTGTTGTCTTTCTTTTCTTTTTTTCTTTTTTTGCCAGGATTTTAGTGCCACATGATTTCTAATGAGAATGTACTAGAATTTGGAAAGATGATTAGAAATAAAACATTCTGTTTCATGTCTCAAATAGCAACTATCCTCCAAGAGATAAAGATTAAAGTAAAATGGAGAGAAAAATAAAGGCAAAGCTTGTCCATCATCTTGGTCATTTGTTTTTCAACTTGAGTTTTGGAAGAGACATAGAGAAATTGATTTTATTGCTTCTGGTTCTTTCTCCAATGGCTATAATATGATTATCATTGAGAATCATTATATGTATAGCAGAGACTGCTTCCTAAAATTTGTGGGTTTCTTACAAAGCCAATAAAATTTGTCATATTTATAGTTCTTTAGGCATTTATATTTATCACAGCCTTATGAGAGAGATTACAGCAAGAAATAATTTCATGTCTTATCATTGAGGAAAAAAGATTGTGTAATTTATCCAATGTTAGATGTGAGACGCGGTACTCAAATCAAGATCAATTTAAATACTGTTATAATGGATTCTATTGTTTGATATTTGTAATGCAACTATCCTTGGCACTAGTAGATTTTGAGAGAGTTTGGAACTAACATAATATCTCTATAAAAACTTGTATGTAACAAAAGAAATCACAAATGAATCTCATAGTATTTTTTACCTAAAGTTTATATTGTATTTTATGTACTTTTAATGTTATTTCACTGGTTTATAAGCTCAGATTTCTAAGCATTATTGGGTTTTAATGATAGTATTTATAGTCTCGAAATGTATGGTAAGCACAGTGAATCACTGTCACATGAGTTAATAAATATTGTCCAAAATTCTATGGTAGATGGGTCTGAATTATGATGACAATGGGTTTTAATATCACTATGTGCTTAATTTAAAATTAAAAAATTATTAGTGATAACATCAGTAAAAAGTAAACATAGATCTTAGCTTGATAAGCAAAGTAATTCCACATATGTGATGCAAACATCAATATGTAACATATACAGTGCTCCTTATTATTTATGTGTAGATAAACCAGTCTGTTCACAAATATGTGTAAAAAGATTAGATGTGAATACTTACACAAGAAGAAAAATGCAGACCTTTCAAAACCACATGGCTGCTAGTTTTTATACAAGGCAAGCAAAATGAATAAATCTCTTTTCTAGATACCTTGTTGAAGAAATCACAGACAAAATTTATCACAGATATTTTCAAGAGTTCATTATTTGATTTGTTCTGCTTTGTTTAAGACTTTCAACATTTGTCCATATCTTTTTTAAAGTACAGTAATTATTTCAGTTAATTTTGAATACTTTTTATGTAATCTTCAATAGTTTATCAGTATCCAAAGGATTAGCAGATCCTTTAACCTAATGAATACACATGCAATTAATTAATTTAGAGAACTTAAAGTTAGAAAAGATTTCTTCCCAATGGGTACTCTTTGAGTAAATTATCTAAATTTTCTACATAAATTAACATTAAATTAAGAAATTAGAAAAATTTTTATATACCTAAACAGTATATTTTGTTAAAAATCATACATCTAAATTTCTATACTTGCCAATATATAAATATTGGCTATATTATGTTATATTCTCACTTTTTTTTCTGTTGGTGGTTCCAGATCATGAAATAACAATTTAAATTCTCTAATAGTATTAATAACTGATTTTTTTACCCATCTGCCAACTC
>NW_006443138.1:9969101-9979340 GCF_000325575.1 Pteropus alecto
TGTTCTTCTCATTAGTATCTCTTTCATATTTTCATGCACTAAGAGCTGGCATACCAGAAAAGAAAATACTTTTTCATTAATTTTTTTTGTTGTTGGATGCTTGCCAAATTTCTGTAGCCCAGAAATTTGCTCTTCTTTTGCACCATTTCATGAGCTCAAATGGTCATGATGTATTCTGTTTAATACTTTCTGGAAAAGGTTATTGGAAATAAATTTGTAATCATCTTTCAGCCATACACCATTTGCCATTGTGAGATGCCCTGATGTCCCCATATGTCCATAAGGCTTTTTTAGTTTCGTTTACATTTTCAGCCAACCTACTCAGAATAAAATTAATACCTTGTTAACATCGGGTCCATGGTTATCTTCTATGCCATCCATCTGGACATGTCTTCTGTAATATAAAAGATTTTATCAATGGTTTCAATCTGTTTTTTCAGACCTGCAATATTTTAGACAATACTCCCAAAGTTTAAAATTTTATACTTGAACATGCAACAGGTATTTCTAAAGCATTGGACATGTCGCCAAATTTTAAATTTAAGATCATCTTTATACTGAAAATGAGAGCTGTTAAAATATAGAAGTCTTGTATGTTCTTTCACTTGATGATACTGAATTTTTAGAGATTTTTTATTATTATTATTGATAACTTACACATACTACTCTTGCTACTGTTTAGGTCAGGTTCTCAGGAACCAGAGGTGATACTTGGGCCATTATTTATTTAAGAGAGCTTTCAGGAGAAAGGGAGTAAAGGGAGAAGCATAAACTGCAAGGAAAAGCCAAGCAGAAATGTTGTTTTTAGCTAAAGACTTGTTCAGCAAGATCCCATGAGGATATAAGCAGCACTAACTGAATCAGAGTTGTTTCCACTTGAGGCAAGGAAGTCAGCCTTCGGTATCACCATGTAAGAAAGTTCTCCTGAGGGCGGATAGGCAGATAACTTCCAATTTGAGCATTTCAGAACTTTCTGTGTGGCCAGGAAAAATGCTCCAGGAAAGACGTGAGTAGTTGGAAGCCAACGTGTATAGCATCTGGGAGCAAGTCTGTAAGCCTGGTAACTGTATGCATTATATATAATTGTAGATGATCGTATATTGGTAATAACATATCGTATATCTAAAAAAAGAACCACATCATGGCTTTTTTCCCCAATATTTTAGTGGTAAAATATATAACATAAAATTTGTCATCTTAACCATGTTTAAGTATATAGTTCAATGGTACTAATTCATATTGTTGAATGAATGTTAGGAAGGAGAAAGTAGAGGATTGAATCTCACTTGGTCAACTACAGAAAGCCATTAAAATCTATATAAGAACATCAAAAGTGTCAAAAACAATGAAATAAAACAATGAAATTAAAATCTATATAAGAACATCAAAAGTGTCAAAAACAATGATTTGAAATAAAAATCAAATAGTAATTACATATATTTTTTATTTATATTCTTAAATTGTTTAAGTATGGATATTGGTATTGTAGAATTATAATTAAATTTTAACTGTTATTTAAACATAAATGTTCTTTTAAAAATTGTTGCAATAGTATATGTGAAAAATAATGCAGACCTAGGATTGTAATGGAAAGGAGTAAATAGAAGAGCCTTTGAGAAGAAAATATGTAAATATGATCAGAATAGAAATAACTTATGGTGCTAGATTTTTGTCACTCTAATATCAACATTATAATCTTATTTGCTATATTCCTTTCAGGAGCAAGTCAACGAATACTTCAGGAATAGATGTATTGAATTAACCATGAGTTTTGGGTGTCTTGGGTTCTGTTTGCTTTCTGTCATACTTTTGTGACTTGTCTTTAAATTATTACTTTTATTCTCTAGTAGTTTTAGATTTCATTCATAATTTTCCTGCTTACAATTGAGTTTATTCCAAATGTATTATTTTTGAAAACAGCTCCAATTTTGATTCTATAATTTCTTTTTTTTAAGCAATAAAAGAAGTCACACAAACAAAAATTTCCATGGATTTAAAAATATCATATTTAATTTTGGAAAGATATTTTGAGTAACTTGAAAATTCAATGTCAGCCAAAAAAGTACTTTGGCTACTTTCACCCATGTTGTAATGTACAGCATGGTGACTATAGTTAATAATACTATATTGTGTATTTAAAAGTTGCTAAGAATTAGATCTTAAAAGTTCTCATCATGAGAAAAAAATTGTCACTATGTGTAGTAACAGATGTTAACTAGACTTGTGGTAATCATTCCACAATATATACATATATTGAATCATTGTGCTGTATATCTGAAACAAATATATTATATAACGTGTTATATGTCCATTATATCTCAGTTTTTAAAATAAGAAGTTATGTATTTATTTATTTATAGAATATTGCATATGCTTCAGGCTCAGAAGCATATCTGACGTTTTAGCCAATATCTATTAGGAAACAAATTTTGTTTTGTTTTTTTTATCACTTGAAGTGACTTCTGTGGTTTCTTAAGTTTCATAATTTGATATTTCTTATTTATTCACATTTTTCTTTTTGTAAAAGGTTTATAAAAACATAGTAACCATACTCATAGAAAAAAGAAAATTTATCTAACTTGATGAAATTTCATAAACTGAGTTCCATTTAATAATCAAATTTAAATTACTAATCAAAATATAATTTGATAATTTGCGTGATTTCTTATTAAGCCGTTTATATACAGTTTTTCATAGATAAGTTCTAATCAGCACATTTTCCATTCACTGTAATTAATAATCCATCATTCTAATTAACAAGAGAGGATAATATATTGTGAATTATACCCATGTTAATAGGTACGCATGTTAACTTGAGTGTCACACATAAAAATGAATGATGAACAGCTCAGTCTTCTCAGTACTGTCAAAATCACTCAGTATTTTAGCACTTTGAAAGCCTCATTTCACCACCATCTCTGCAGTTTATATACCTTTTATTTCTTACTAAAAAGTTTGTGATTTCTTCCTTGTTATCTGTTATAACCAATCACTGGCCAATGGAGTGTGAGGTACAATGATTCTAGTGAAAAGATTTCTCTTAGATTAGCTCCAATACAGCCATCATTTTTCTTACTGAACACTGAACTTATTTGATTTGGCCAAGGAAAGCCTGGATCCAGTAGGATTCAAAGAGTGGTGGTACATGATGGCAAATCAGAACAAGACTAATATGAAATATCTTAATTTTCTCAGGTGACTTGTGTGAGTAACCATATAATGCAACAGGCAATATTCTGGAGGTGAGGGTTTTAGAAAAGCAGCACAGGAATTTTAAATTCTGAATAGCAAAGAACATTTCTCTTCTCTCCCCCTCCTCATTCTATTAATATTAATTTAATCATATAAATTAGGCTCTTTTTTTTTTAACACTTGTATTCAACTCTCACAACATCCTTTGGGTTATATAGACCTGATACCATTCCTCTGGTGGTACATGTAATAAAATCAGGCACAGAGAGGACATCATATAACTTCTTTTGAAGATCAGAGACCTAAAATAAACTGTATATGTCTGTATGTATGTTATATACCATACCTTCCTACTCATATGCGCATAGTAGATATCTGTCATGATATAATTCGTGATATCCAAGATAAAACAAAATATATAGAAGTTCATGAGTAAGTCATGAGTACTCCCACATTCTAGGAAAAGGCAAATCTAGCCCAAGAAACCACCAGGCCCAGTAGCCCCAGCAATTTTCTTTTAAGGGGAGACTGGGAAGCTGAGAAAAATTTTTGAGGAAAGTCATTTATTATACATCATCCTTCTTCCTAAGGTATCATAGCATGGAGGTTAATTTTCTGGGCTACTGTCTCGTAGAAGTATCAAATTTTGGAGCATATTAGGTTTATATCTATCAACCCCTCTCCTTTCCATCCCAACATTCATTTTCTGTCTCTCTTTCTGGTGTTATCTCTTTCTCTGGCGCTCTCTCTCTCTCTTGTATCTCTACTTCCTTGCTCTTCTTATTTTATCTTACATTATGGAGAATTGGCTTATATTGTTTTTTATCTCATAGTCTTCATTTCCTTCACTATTGTTCTGTTATAAATGGGACAACTTTAAGCATTGAATGCTCTACGAATGTTTGAGATCAATTTGAAATAATCAAAGTGACAAATATTTCCAGACCATTTAAAGTACTTATTGTCTTCCCAGAATTATAAAGCTTGTAATATGGTCCTGATTCTCCTTCACACATTTACACACATGCACACACACACACATTTTATCTAGTATAATTATATTTACTTATCTTACAGAAGCAGCATAATATAAGCATATCCTATCACTAGACAGAATGACAGAATGACTCGAGATAATATTATTTGCACTTTAAGAAAAAGCAGTGTAATCATCAACTTGATTTAGTCATCTCTAGCCTCCTTTAATAATTTTATTATTTGCTGTTCAGTGCTTTTATAAATAGAATGTTACTAGATTTTTGATTATTAGTAACAATTCCTTTGAAGTCTGGACAGAAATAACTTATTTTTAAAATAACTATTATTTGTTATTTATATCAGATTTTTTGATTAGACATAAAGCAGATCTTAAATTTATTACATATTGCTTTAAGCAAATATAATGTTTTCCAAGCAGTGATAATGGCATTATAAATTTTACTAAGGAGCCAAAAGTTTGCCCCTGTTATGCTCACACTTATTCCCATGGTTTTTTGCTTTTTCAATATTGAGAGATGCCACCATGCTTTCAATTTTCTAATTTGGTTTAGGTATAGTTAGAGATTGAGTTTCTTCTTTTGCGAATTCATATTCTATACAAACTGGTGGGATCATAATTTTCCTTTGGAACTCTCATTCTTTTGTATTTTTTTCTACATTACTTAATTTTCTTAAAAGAGTAGTTTATACTCAGTGTCTCTAAATTTCAATTTTTTATTTATTCTTCAACCTACTACCGTTAGATTAGTTTTGCCTTATTTTATTGAATCTGTTTTAATTTAGTTTCCAAATGGCCTCCCATATATCAAATTAAATAGACTATATTCAGTTTCAGCTTTTTATTTTTCCTTTTGTAACTTAAAACTAGTACCTATTCTTCTTTTACTGAATTTGTACTCATTTTGTATCACGGATACAACTGTATATTTAAGCTTTCATATTAAATTCACTACTTATCATTTCTTCCTGGATGTCCTGATAGTTGAACTACAATATATACCAAATTTATTACTTTAAAATTTCTAACCAATTTTCTCCTGATTTCTCTATTCCTTTCTTTCCTCTCTTTCTCTTTCCTTCCTTTCTTTTTATTCCTTCTTTCCTTTGTTTTCTTTCTTTCTTTCTTTTTTTTTTTTTAGCTCAATTGCTTGATAAAGTCTCTCCATGCCTCTAGAAATAATTTCTTTCACTCTATGGTACACATCATGGACAGAGAAGTCTTTCAAATTGAAAATGTTATCTCATCATTCCTTGCTTGAAACTGATCGATGCTTCTCCAAAACTTTGAGATAAAGGTTAAAGTTCTGAGATCTCGTTGCTTATTACACAAAATATTTAATATTTTGGTACTGACATCCTTCTGTATTCTTGACTTCTAATCACACACAGCCTGCATTTTCATCATGTTTCCTGAGAGTACTATGTCGACTTAGTACCTCTTTAATTATTTTTTCTGATTGTAATGTCAGAAAATAGCCTCCTCACCTCTTGTAGGGCTATCAGACATCCATAAAGCATTTTCTGTTGCAAATTATTTAATGATATAGTTTCTTCTTTGGTGGAAAGACCCAGCTTGAGAACACAAGACTTGCTAGAGCATGTGCTTATTTCAACCCACATGGTAACATGTCACCATAGCTGACACTCTGGTGTAGTGATAAACTTGAATCAACATACATCTATTCTCCTGATGTTGGTTGTAAATTTGTACTCACTTCTTATAACCTTTTTGAGTTATCCTCTTTAAAAGTTTCCCCACTTCCTATCTCAGACAGAAATTATCACTCTTCCTTTATAGCTACTACTGTACTTGCACATACCTACCTACCCTTATTCAAATCCTCAGTCATACTCTGCTGTTAATTATTTATATGTCGCCTATTTTAGAAAGACGAGGGGTTTTTTTGTTTTTTTTGTTTGTTTGTTTTTTTTAAAGAGAGGCTTTTTTCCACTTCTATATCCATGTGGACTAGTGAACCTATGCTATCATGGTAACAACAAACATTTATATCACTTATGGTATGCTAAATGCCCTGTTATATGCTTTGCACACTTTACCTCATTTAACAGTCTCTACAAAAGTTCTGAAGAACATGATTAATCTCATTTTATAAATGCGCAAAGACAGGTCACTTGCTAAAAATATCGTAGTAAATTTTATGTTTTAAATTCTGACTCTTAGATATCAGTGTATATACACACATGAACACATTATATGTGTATATAAAACACATATACAAATATATAACATAAATTTACATATTATACATAATTAAATATATAATTTATATAATTTATATGTGTAAAATTAAAACTAAAGAGTAATTGCCATGATTGTTTAAAATGTCAAAAATAGATTTTTTTTTAGGGAATAGTATTTTTTCACTGCTAATATTTAGAATTGCAAGTGAATGGTGATAATAAATAGACTAATTTTCTTACTTTTATCGACACTTTGGAGTTCTCTACAGAAAGTGGGCTCCACTGACTTCGTCTACCCAGAGCAGTCTCTGTAGCACCCATGGGTCTCTCCAAGGGAGGAATTCCTTTTCCTTAATTCTCAAAATGTTTCTTGGTCAAGTCATGTTTCCAAGGGGCTATATCAGTGTAAAGGTGCCACTGTTTTTTTTTTTTTTTTATTTTTAGTTGCACAAAGTTATCTTGTGAGTTAGAGGTGACTCGAATTCTCGGGAGGAAGAATAGAAGTAAAAAGGCACCTTGATATAGAAGACTATGACATTCAGAGAACTGTTGTTAGAGCAAAGTGGTGAGTGAGTAATGAGTGAAAATAGAGAAGGAGGTCGTATCAGAATACCAAAAGCCTGGAGTACTAATTAATGCTAATGTTAGAAATTGGAAATTAATTTCATTTCCTTTGGAGGAATGTGAATTTTTTTTTTTACATAGGAATGATTAACTGAGCTTTTCAATGTGGAAATATCTTTCTGGTCAGTATGGGGGATGGAATGGTAGAGAGTAAGAGTGAGGCAGAGGGTCATTAGGAACCTTTTGAAATATTAAAGAAAAAAGTGATGGCCCTGAAGTAGGGTGGTGTTACTGGTAAGAGTCTACCTTCCTTGGTAGTAAGACTAATGCAGCAGTAGCCATGAGAAGTGGTTGAACTCTGAATACCTCTGGTCAGATCTCTGAACCCCAGGATTCTCCTGCAACTGTCACATAGTGGCTTTTATTTCTCCCATACCTCACATGAAACTGAACCACCAGATGGTTGACTATGTTATGACTACATTGCCATTTTCAGGCCAGGCAAAATAAAAACTTAATTTTTTTTAAATTAAAAAAAGCTCTAAAATCTCCAAAGTCATCAGATTATATACAATATAATCCCTCTATGCTGCAATTGTTTCTCCTCCTAGTAGTCACTGCCCCACATCTCCTTAAGGTTTTAGCACTTGTATCACCCTCTTTCAGCCACTACTCCTGTCATCACCCATGATGATTCCTTGCATCCGAAAGATGCATCCTGATCCTGTTGACTTGTTTGCTTCAAAGAACTTTGTCTTTTACTCAGTTCCCTCAGCTACCATACCTATATTTTCAAATTTGTCATTATCAATAACTATACCACTTCTAAAAATCTTGGTTTCAAGTATCCCACTCTCTGGGAACTGCTTATTATAATTTCAGCTTAGTATTTCTTATTTCTGTAGTCCAGCAGTCTCTCAACCCTACTGCCTTCTATTCATTGATCCCCCACATTTTCACATCTATCGTCTCTTTATTTTCTTGATTTTCTTTTTTACCCAATGATTTCAGGTTGGCTCATTAAAATCACTCCATTACATGCATCTCATTTCCTTTGTCTTCTCTTCTCCTATCATTCTTTCTAGTAATAACCTCAAATATGGTTAATTATATAATTTGCTTACGCTATGATTTTCTCTCAAGTAGCTGAACACAGTTGGCGGAAAAAAAAAAAAAAACATGCAGACTGACCTTACTTTAATGTATCATCACAAAGCTCTAGTGAGTCTTCCTAACTTCTTGTCAATTCTACAGCACTTACCAAGGCATTCATTGTCTTACTCTATTTTATAACTTACACTATTTTATACCTATTCTTTATTCTTTACTTGCTTTTAATTTCTCTGAGAAATGTAAGTGATCTGAAAAGAACTTATTCTCAACAACCATAACTACCATCCTACTTATTTCTTTATCCATGTAGTTACCCTTTCATCTTATGGTACTGAATAAATGGAATCTATTCATATCTAGGGTCAAAATCACCATATGTGTACCAGAATCTGTAGCCTTCTGAATTTGAGCAAGAAATAAAGTTGTAATTTCATAGCTCTTGAAATTGAGGGTTGTTTATTTTGCAACAAAGCCTGAGCTATTCAGACTAATTCATAGATATGAAAATAATCACTATAATATTTTTCTATTGCTGCACAAAATTACCACAAATTTAGCAACTTAAATCAATACACATTTATTATCTCACCATTTCTGTGGCTCAGGAGTCCAGGCACAGCTTAGAAGGGTCCTCTGCTGCTCAGTGTCTCCTAAAAGCTATAATTGATTGGGTTTTTTTTGTTGTTTTTTGTTTTTTGTTTTCAGGCTACAGTTTCATTTACATACTTGACTATGAAAGAATCTACCTGCAAGCTTCTTCAGGTTGTTAGCAAAACCCATTTCCTTTCAGTTGCATCACTAAAGACTCTGGCATTTTGCTGGCTATAGCCTGAAGGCCTATCTTGGCTCCTAGAGGCTGCACACAGCTCCTTCTCAGATCAACTTCTCATCAAACCTGCAAGCCATCAAACCTGAAAGAAGAGACTCTGACTTCTTCCAAGGACTTTCACCTGATCAAGTGTCTCTTTTAAAGGGATACACGTGATTACCTCAGGCCATGTGTGTCTTTCTCTTGATTAACTCCAAATGTGATTACATCTGGAAAATTCCTTCAGGTTATTATATTCTATAGGCTAGTAATAAGTCCCTACACTCAAACAGAGGCATTATACAGAAAACCTAAACACTAGGTTATAGGAATTGAGGAGACCATCTTAGAATTCTGCTTACCATGATCACTTAGATTCTGCTTACTATGATCACTTAGATTTAAAATTACAATTAAAAAATATAATTAGGTAGAAATATACAATACTATTAGTGTTTATAAGAGTATAACTTGCATATTTTGGTAACTGGGATTGGATTAGAGTTGTGGGAGTCAGGTCTAGAGAAAAGATGACAGCGTTAAATGGTTTCTTTTGTTTTTGTTAGTAAATTTAACAGAAATTCATTTTAAAATATAGAACAAGATAAACGTCAAGGATAACTTTTGGGCTTCTGATTTAAAACCTCGGTGGATAATGGTTCCATTTACTAAGTTGGAAATAATGAAGAAAGGCAGGATTTGAGTGTTACTTTAAAGTCAATTTTGAATACACTGAGTCTGGGTCGCTTTTGAGAACTTTCAAGTAAATAGTATTCATTTAATAGGTATTTGAAGCTTAAAAAGAGAGGTCTAAAGTAGAAATATAAATTTGGTGGTTCTCAGTGCAAAGTTATTAGCATGAAGAAGATTATATAAGCAAAGTGAGAAGAGGAATGGCCTGTAACAGAACCTTGAGAAATTTTAATATTTAAAGATGGAGCAAAAAAGGATGAATCTGCAAATGAGATATTACAGATATACAAAGGAAATAAGGAGGGCATTGAGTTATAACAGAGATGGTTTCAAGATGGAAGAAGGTATCAAGAATATCGAGTGCTGCTTAAAGATAGAAAAAAAAAATAAAGAATGACAAGAATTCGTTAGTTTTACTGATCCAGAAGTCTCTGATAATTTGGCAGATCAATTTTGGTCAAATGATGAGGCTAGAAGATAGATTGACATATGTGATAAGGAAATTAGAAACAAGCTGATTATGACTCTAAATAGAGAGAGAGCAGAAGCTTGAGGGACATGATATTCAAGTGAAAGGTTTTTCTTTCCTTTCTCCCTTCCTTCCTTCCTTCCTTCCTTCCTTCCTTCCTTCCTTCCTTCCTTCCTTCCTTCCTTCCTTCCTTCCTTCC
>NW_006443138.1:9979367-9987890 GCF_000325575.1 Pteropus alecto
TTTTGAATAAGAAAGACTTGGAAATTGATAGCCTGGGAGTCCTAGTGACTTGATGTTCATAGTGTTTTGCAATTATTTTGGATTATGGCAAGCTAATAAAATTTAGGATCATCAGAGTTGAAGAAAGGAGCATGGACTAGGCAGAGAGCCAAGCTAGTCAATCTTGTGTAAGCAGGAATAAAGGTTGTCAAAGTAAAGTAAGTAGAGCAGCAATTGCAGCATGAAGGATGCTTCTATATGACCTGCTATTACAAGGTTGCCTGCTTAGGTTTTCCATTAATAACTTTAGAAAATTTTCCAGTGCTTCTGTTCTTATAAGGAGATGTTCTTTTCAGGAGATAAAACTAACATGCAATTTAATAAAATGTTCAGCATGTACCAGGAAGCACATATGACAAACTTTTTCTTATAATTTTTATTTTCTTTAATTGAATCACAGTGCTCAGAATTAGTTACTGGTTAATGGCAAACAATAAACATGGGCCACATATGTCCTCTGTATTATTTTATTATTTTATTTTATTTATTTTATTGTGTTCAATCCACCATCTTCACTCAGAACTAATTTTCGATTCTGTAGTTTTTCCGACTCATCTCTGACAGAGTGGGCAAATTTAATTTTGAGGTGAAGGACTAGCCAGCCCATGTTTTTCAAATTCATAAACCACATTTTCTAAAGTAGCATTTGCCAGTGACAAAACTGACTTTCATCTGTTTAATTTCTGTACCCATCTCTTAATTACTTCTTAACCCATGAAGAAAAGAATTTTATACAGGGAACTCTCCAACTCCACATACAGCAAATTTCTGACTACACCTTGGCATACTGGTTCTTGTTTTTTCAATTATGGTGGCCACATAATTTGCCATCTAAAGCTGGATGCTTGAAGAATGAAGAGGAGCACTATCAATAATTAATCATCCTTTCCAATAACTATAAGACATTTTATCAGTTAGCTTTGCTGCATAAAAACTGCTCCACAATGTAGTAGCTTGAAACAGCTATAATGTATTATCTCATTTTCTGTGGGTTGGTTGGATGGTTCTTCTAGTTTCAGCAGTTTTTCTAGTCTGGAAAAACTAGGCTGGATGATGTAAGGTGGCCACATTTATATGTGTAGCAGATGTGGGTAGGCCGTTTATGGGTTGGCACTCCTCTGCTCAATATGGTCTCATGTTCTCCAGTAGGATAGCCCAGCCGTTTTTCACATGGCAGTCCTGGGTTTTAAAGAAGGAGCGAGAGAGAACAAACCTCAAAACATATGCATTTTTCAAGGATGCTTGTTTTCTAGATTTACCAGGTCTCATTAGCCAAAACAACTCACATAGCCAATCCCAGAGTTTGTATGGGAATGGCTACTCCGGGGAGGAGACAGAGGGAGATGTTAATAAATCAAGGCCAGTACAGCAACCATGTACCATACCTGTCCTTAATTGCTATTCTGGAAGTATATCTGACATATTAAAAGGTACAGCCCTCACTCTAAATATTAGCTTATTCAATTAAATAGAAACATGAATCATTTACTTGATTAGAAATAAAACTAAATGTTTTAGGTTTGTGGTAGTCATAAATCATAGTCAAAAATCATGAAATTTTATATTTTTGTTTCCAATGGGTCATATTAATTTTATTTCAGAACCTATGTCCTAACAGACTGACAGCAATTTGAAAATTCATGATACATGAACTTCCTCCCCCTATAATGATATGCCAAGTTTTGAGATTTCACCAAGTGCAAAGATACATGGGGGGAGGCTTCTTCTAATATGGTGTGGTTACCACTGAGATAAATAAACAGTTTCCTGGCATCATTCCCTCAAGTCTACTCATTCTGCTGTTTTCATTCAAGTCTGGGCACAGCAAATTGTATGACTTTGGTATCTTCTCTCTTAGTGCACCTTTGGGTCATTTTCTCTCTCTGAGGTGTTGCTCCCTATCTCGGAATCAAAGAACCAAATGCTCTTTCTCCTGAAATCATTAAACTTTTTACTTTTTCAGTTCAGAGGAATTTCAGATCCGTTTTTAGTCTCTATTCAAACTCTGTTCTCTTCAATCGATTTGCTGGTGAAGATGAAAATGAAGTTTTTTTCCTTTATTTGTTAGCTGAGTAATTTTTTTTTAGTTTATTGTGAAAAAATTTAACATGACGTCTACCTCTTAACAAACTTTTAAACATATTATTGTTGACCATAGGTATAATATATTTCAGCAGCTCTCTAGAACCTATTCATCTTGCTTGACTAAAACTTTATGCCTCTCGGCTAGAATTTCCCCATTTTCCCCTTCCCCTTACTTGCTAGCAACAAAATTCTATGAATTTGACTATTTTATCTTACCTCATGTAAGATTAAGTGGAATCCTTCAGCATTTCTCTTTTTCTGATGGGCTTATTTCATTTAACATAAGGACCTCAAGTTTCATCCATGTTGTCTCATATTGCAGAATTTCTTTCCTTTTAAGGACTGAGTCATATATACATACTGTTATACATAAGTATCACATTTTCTTTATTTGTTCATCTGTAAATGGACATTTAAGTAGTATCCACAACTTGGCTATTGTGAATAGTTCTATTTTTAATTTTTTTGAGGAACCTCCATATTACTTTCCATAGCATTTGGGGAATGAAGTCTTAAAGACTCCTTCTAATTAGATTCTGCTATCTGCTTACCCTAAGAAATGAAGCGTTCTACTTGCTTGAGAGAAGAGAGGTGGAGGGGAAGGAGGAAGACACAAATGAGTAACTTGAAAAATGATCCAGTTACATGCTCAATCAAAATAGTTGTGAAAAATTATAAAATAAATTTTCCAACAATATTTTGAGTAATAGCAACATAATTGAAACACACAAACTCCTTATGCTTTAACTTTAAATGATTAAATATTTGGATGTATAAGCTCTTGAACATTTGTTTTCCCTTCAAAGTCTCATTAATTTATTAACCCAGTAGTTACTGTTTCTGTGGTAAATAAAGCCTTGGTGAATAAGTGAAGAAGGGAGGACCAAGTAAACAGCATAGTACTTTAAATACTTTTTGGTATATTCTTAGATTTACAGGTTTCTAAGTGTCATATTCTTAGATTTATAGGTTTCTAAGTGTCATATTGGATGCATGAAAGAGCACTTTTAAATTTCTGAATGGAACTGGTGGGAGAAAATGTGGTATGACATGTAAGAAAAGTATATGGGCAAAGATAAGGAAAAAAGTGCTTTTTAACTGTTTAACAGAGAAAAAAGGTTTTCAAAAAACAGTAATAGAAAAACCAAGGAAAAGTAAGACTTCACTGTAATAAAAAGAGATGGTAAACAGGAAAAGGAGATTTATCAGTGCCTGTTTACCAGCAGTAAGCCTGGGGGAACAGACGATGTCTCTAGGAACCAACAAATCCAGCAACCTGTCAGGTAGTCACTCAGCAAGGCATTCACTTCCTAGAGAGCAGAGGATAAGGGCCAAATTATCATTACTTTTGGCATTTATGCCTTTCAGGGTACAAATAACTTGGGGCGGTTAAGTTAAATTACTGTGCTTACTTTTTTGATCTGCACACTTGTTTCTGTTTTAACGTGTATAGTGAATCCTTGGATTATAAAAATCAGTGATAATTTTTTTTTTTTTTCAGTTTTATACTTACAACTTAGTTCTAGATCTCAAATTGTTCTTCTGGTTTAAGTAAATATGTGTATCCTGGCTACCTTTAGTATTTGGTATAAGTGGATTCTATTTAATTTCTTCTCCTGAATTTGAATTAATATATTTTTAATACTTCAGAAATATTAGCTTTCTTTTAAATGTGACTAGGTACATACTCAGATTAACTATTATATTAATGATTTCACTGTCAGGGTCAATTTTATAAACTGCCTTATCTTCTCCTAAGAATCTAGGCTGGGCACATGAAAATTTAAAAAGCCTTCATTTTTTTTTTTCTTAAGTAAATGTTCTATCTTCTTTGTTTCTCATCTTTTTTAACTTCTTTATAATAACAAGTTTGGTACTTTTGATTAAATTTTAGTAGTTAAAAATTTTAACATTTGTCTTTTAATTACATAAATTTAATATGAATTACTAGTTTTATTTTAGCTACAACTTAGCGCAATTTGATTCCATTAACCATCTTTGAACATATATGCTATTATTGTAAATTTTAATTGTTGTAAACTTTAATTATATATAAACCCATTTAGATATTTTATTATACATTACTACTGTATTTTAGATATGTACTTTCAATTTTATTCTTCCTTTTTGGATCCAGAAGTTTTTTTCTAGGATCATTCTTATTTGAAAATACTCTGACTTAAAAGTTTTCCTTTGGTTTGGTGAATACTCAAAATTTTTCTCAATAAATATCTTTATTTCGACTTCATTTTTGAAAGCTGTTTTGTTGGGCATACGATTTTAAGATGGCAGTTGTATTCATTCAACAGTTTGAAAATACCAGTCCACTGTTATTGTGCTTACACTATTTTTGCTAAGAAGTCAGTTGTAAGTGAAATTATAATTCCTTTGAAAGTACTCAGTGATTTGGTGGTAAATAATATACTGTATACTCTTAAGATTTTTCTTTTTGTCATTTGTTTTGTTTTGTTTTTAACAGTAATCCTATAACGTGTCTGTTTTTTTTTTTTTTTCTTTCTTTATATAAACCTGATTTGGTTATTTAGAACTTCTTAAATCTGTGGCTTAATGACTAGTCATTTTTAGAAAACTATCAGTTACTTTCTCTTTAAATGTTTCTTTGGCATTATTCCTTTGCTCCTTTTCCTCTGGGTACCTATTACACATAGATTACACATTTTCACTATGTACCCTGTCTTTTGTCTCGTCTGTGTTTGTTTGTCATCCGTCCCTTCCCATCCCTTTATTATCATTCCAGAATCTTTTCTATATATTTTCTTGTGACCTATTTTATATTTTAACCATTTTCTTTCTAGCTGTAGCTAATCTGCAATTAAACCTATCTAATGCCTTCTTAATTTTAGTAATTTTATTTATCAGTTCTAAAATTATAATTTGGCACTTATTAAAAATTTCGTGTTCTTTGCCAAAATTTTAAATCTTTTTTTTTATTTCCTTGTATATTTTAAGCACAGTCATTTTAAAAGTCTGTGCTGATAACACCATTATCTGTATTTGTTGTAACTCTGTTTCTAGTGTATACCATTTCCCTTGGTTTTCCATTAAATTGGTTCTTCTTATCATGTCCTTGTTTATTTTTACTATGTCAGATATTGTGTGAGAACATTTGTTAAGTTATTTGGATAATATCTTCTTTCATATATGGATGATTCATTTTTATTTTCACTGGTATCTGGGGTTTCCAGGGATCTCAGATCACTTTAATCCAATTTTATAGATTGAGATGATTCAAATCTGGGTTCCATTTCCTGTACAGGCCTGTCTATGTCAGTTTTATCCTTCCTCTTAAAGTTTAACCTTTTTTTTTAGTTTAACCCACAGTGTTGAACTTTATTTTTGCCAGTGCCTTGGACTTTCTGGATAGGGCATGATCTCATATTTTTGTCCTCACAGCCCACAGGTAAATCAACTGCTCTATTGAGCTTCTCAGCTGCCTCTTATGAAAAAGAAGATGCCTCTAGGGAAAAGATGGCTGCAAATGCCATCTTTTTGGTGCTCTTCTCTGATACTTTTAGGTGAAATCATAAAGTATTTTTTCAAAGTTTTATAATTGTTTTTAATGGGTAATTGGGTCTGAATTACATAGTCTATAAATACTAACAGTAGATGTCTCCCAGAAATTTGGGTGTGAAAGTATTATTTTATTAAGAAATGAAATGGTATTTCCATACACATAAATCAAGGTTAACAATGTGTCATTGTCTTCTTCTTTCTTTCTTTCTTTCTTTCTTTCTTTCTTTCTTTCTTTCTTTCTTTCTTTCTTTCATTGTTTTTAATGGGTAATTGGGTCTGAATTACATAGTCTATAAATACTAACAGTAGATGTCTCCCAGAAATTTGGGTGTGAAAGTATTATTTTATTAAGAAATGAAATGGTATTTCCATACACATATAAATCAAGGAACAATGTGTCATTGTCTTCTTTCTTTCTTTCTTTCTTTCTTTCTTTCTTTCTTTCTTTCTTTCTTTCTTTCTTTCTTTCTTTCTTTCTTTCTTTCTTTCTTTCTTTCAACTTACAGCTCTTTTCTAGAAAAGATTGAAGGTCCTTTCTGAGAGTTTCTGTTTGACTCATTTTCTAACTTACTGCTCTTGTCACCAATTGAGATTTGTTTTGCATGTGTTGTAGAGACTTTTTAGCTGCCAGTGTTTATTTGTTCTTTCTAAGAAAATATCAGTTTCTTTTTGTGAGATCATCTCTCTTCCATTGTGTATAATATTTCTAGAATAAGATACTGATTATTTTTAATGTTTTGGCTGTCTCTCATGTAATTTTTCCTCTTATAGTTAGGGAATATCTCTATGAGTCATGGGGGACACAATGCCTATTCATCTTGCCTCTCTCTTTAAAACATAAACATAACAAAAACTCATGTTAGGCAGCAGTATATTCAGCCAATCAAAAAAATGCTCTGAACTTTGACTCATGACCTGATAAGACCAAGAAACAGAAACCAGGAAAAGTACATTCTGATGATTCACGAAACAGTTGTGTAGGCAGCATCCAGTTTCCAGAGTAGCTGTGGTGATCATCAGATTGATAGTACAAGAGTCTTATTGTAGTATCAGTAGTGCAAGTGGGTGTTTTTAGTGGTCTTCAGTGGTGGTAGCAATGTATTCATTGGACTAATTTTAAAGTGTAATTTTCACTGTAGTTCTGGTTATCTAGTCCCTGAAACTGCTTCCTTAGCTTTCCCATTTCTTTTAAAGATACCTAACAATACCTTATGCCTCAACAAATCTCTTTTCTTCTTAATCACTAACAATGTATCTTCTTTGAAATTTAGGTCATTTATTGAATCAAAGAATTACCGCAGATATTTGTTCTGTCATTGTTCAAACCTGAATGTGTACCTTTTAACACCTCAGCAGATGTTAAAGAATATGAACTAAGCTTATACAAATAAATACACTTTTTGACTACTGATACAAAAAAAAAAAAAAGATTTATGTTCATTAATCTCAGTGATAATACTCAACTAGAGTATTTCTGGTAAAATACTTTTCTATTTTTCTAGCTCTTCAGAGATCCCTTGGGTCTAATTACTTTCAAAACTTTCTCTAGTTTTTCTACTTTTCTTATTAACACTTCGCACCTACTATTACTTTCTATTAAATTCACATTTGTTTAAGTTCGCCTAAGATGATTTCTCTTGCTGTAAACAATGACCATAATTGGTTATTGTTATGGTCTGTATTGTGTCTTCCCAAAATTCATATGCTGAAGCCCTCTCATTACCTCAGAATGTGACTGTATTTAAAGATAGGGCCTTTAAAGAGGCAATTAAGTTAAAATGAGGCAGTACAGTGGACCTTAATCTAACCTGACTGGTGTCTTTTTAAAAAGAAATTTGGACACACCGAAAGATATTGGAAATGCTTGTACTCGGAGGAAAGGACACAGCAAGATGGTGGTCATTGTAAGAGAAGGAGAAAGTCCTCAGGAGAAACTAAACCTGCAGAAACCTTGATCTTGGACTTCTAGCCTCCGGAATTGTAATAAAATAAATTTATATATTTTTAGCCACCCAGTCTATAGTGTTTTATTATGGCAACCCTAGAATATTAATACAATTATGATAGAAATTTGTGTAACAGAACATAATAATGCTTTAATATTCTTACTAAGGTATCTCGATATGTCTCAGGCTAGATCAGAAGAATAGATTTGGTTAAAGTCTCAGAATGATAGAAAATTCAGATTAGACCAATTCCATAATTAGTTAATGAGATGTAGTGATAAGAAGTGCAGTAGAAATAATATCTTATGTTTTATCTGCATGACCTGTTAGAAGGAAAAAAAAGTGATGGAACTGGAATGGAGGAAAAATGCAATTGTTTGAGATATAGAATAAATATAATTAAAAAAAGAAAAAAAGCTTCAATAGAGGCCTATACAGTGAACTCAGAAAGGGAAGAGGACAGAGGAGTGAATGTTGCATTTCACTTTAGGGACATAACTTGGAAGTGGCATGAATTGCCTCTGGCATGAACTTACTCCCCATTAGGCAAAATATTATAGACTCCAGAGAGGAGGCCATGTACTGAACTAATCTTCAAGGATATTTATTATTAAAAAAAATAAAAATGAATTTTTATGGACAATCAGAAATCTCTACTTATACATAAAAGCTTCATCATATTCAACATATTTTTGGTTTTGACTTATGTATGAAGGAAATGTTACCAAGGTTGTTTGAAAATAAAAGCAGAAAAAACTTATACTCAACACATTCGAGAAAAAAAAAAAGACTCTGAACTCTAAGATTAGACAGCTAATTTAGTTAACAAATAAAATAGACAATCAGTATTTTATAGAATTTGTGTGTAGAAAGCAAATTTTGTATATAAATTGGTTGGGTAAAAATTCAGTATATAAAA
>NW_006443138.1:9987925-9992138 GCF_000325575.1 Pteropus alecto
GTGATATGTCAGTACATTGAACGTTTGGAAAGATGCCATGCGACCAAAAGTATTGAAAGAGTTTGAACAGCTAAGGACATTAATCACTAAACTATGTTCTTAGTCATGGTGGATAGTGTTCACCATCAAATCTCCCATGAGGTTGAACTGAAAGTGAATATTAGAATTTTGATGAATAATTCTTTTACAATAGTTTTTATCTCAGATTTGATATATCTTCTTTTCATTTTCATTAAGTCTGGGATTTTAATGCCCTCATTCAAAGATCTCAGTGGAATGAATCTTTTGCCACTTATAATCAAAATTGTGTTATCCTATGTGAGCAAAAACAGGGAAACTTCTTTACAGAATTCTATCCTTATAGGCTTATTTTCTCTAAGCTATATGTCAGATTGTTTGTTAGAATCCAACCATGTGATGTTTAATAATGAATATTCCATTTAATTTAAGAAGAGCTTATTGAAAACATTATTATATTGTGCACTCAGAGGTTAGTATAGAATTATTTGCATATTTATATATGTATATATACATTGCATGCTAATTTTATAATATGTAAATTACAAGGTATGCCTTTATATGAGATAAAGTTTTTTTCAGTGGATAATAATACTGTGGAGGCAATAAAATTTGTGATAGCTGTGAGATTCTCAGGGGATATTTGTGTCACTAAATAACAAGAGGCTTATCCAAAGAGGTACATTCTCAAAGTCATCAGGATCCAATCACTTGTTCTGCAACAATAAGTGTTTGAGAATTTGAAATGCCATTTTCTTTTAATTTACTAGATATTTATAAAATAGCTCTTTAATCAACTTGGTTATGCATTATATATATATTAGAATTTTTATTATTATGAGAAATGAATCTCATTCATGAAATGGTGTTAAGTCATTATCAGTGGATTGATTGAGCTTTGCATGTCTTGAGAATTTAATTGAGTTTGTTGATTTATTTCTTACAGTACACTAGGAATTTTCTTTCTATGAGTTTATTTTTCTCTAAGCAATGAGAAATGGGCATCTTAATGATTTAACATGCCTTAAACTTGTGCAGATTAGATATGGCTTAAATAAATGAATAGAGTTTAAAAGTCTGATTATATAGATTAAACAAAAATTAGTAGGTTTAAGATCACATTAGGGAACAATAGATTTTGCTCTTTCCTACTGACAATTAATGTATCTAAACTATTATCTTAGGTTGCACAGCAGTAATATTCTATTTTTAGCAACTCCTAAACTATCAGTGTATATGATGCATGCATTCTTTAACTCAGTATATTCTCTGTAAGTAACTCTCTAGACAACTAACCATTTTCTGCTCTTCAAATAGTTCCCTCCTCATTTGATAAATCTCTGAAGATCTGCAAATAACATCATTTCATTTCCCCTCTCAAAACTTCAATAAATTCCAGCCTGTTATTTTTAAAAGTGTGGTTACAAAAAAAAAAAAAAAGGAATAGCTACATTTTTTTCTTTTTTCCTCTTTGCAAGCTGTCAGTCTAGGTATTACTTAATTTTTTATATTACTAATGGGTAGATGAAAATTAGACAATAACAAAAAATGTAGGACCAGTATATATTTTTTTCATAATAGAATTGGTAATTGCATTGCTAATTGCTATTGTCCAGAGTCATGTTTGCTGAAGCTGTCAAGAGGTTAGAAATGTCTTTGAACATGGTGCAATTTGGGATCATCTCCTTAATCTAGTTAATAGTCAAAGAGAAAAGAAACCTCTAACAACAAAAAAAAAGATTTTGGATTTAATTTTATTTTTAGTTCCCCATATTTGACAGTTATTTCACTTGTGAGACAGGAAATGTGGTCTGGTTTATGTTAAGCTGTTTGATATATACATTTCAATGGTTTCCCAGTGCCTTTTTCTTAGAAGACTGCTCCTGCCTTGTGCCTGCAAAGACCTGAATGGTTTAGCCTCTACCTACTTCTCTAACTTCTGATCCCAATTCTCCACTATTCTTTCTACTTCAGCTGTAGTGATCTTTCTCTAGTTTCTTGGGTTATCTATATTTCTTACCACAACATAAACTTTACAGAAGCTTTCATTTCCACCCGAAATTCTCAACTTTTACTTCCTTAGTCTTAGCTCTTAGCTAATATATTACTTTCTTGGGGATGCCTTGCAAACCCCTATATTATAGGCAAGCTATAACAAGGTCATAGTTATATCTTTACATTTTGTGTATGCCTGTTTCTCTCTTATTATTATATTTCCAGGGCTTAGTATACTACCTGATAATAGTAGAAAGTTACTTAGTATTTTGAATGAATGATTAGCATATATAATAACTATCAGTACGTCAAGATTGACAAAGATAATAGATGATCCATGCATATAATGCTGGGATGGGTCAAATGGGATAGTAACAAAAAACTTTATTCTCTCTACCTATATTTCTTCTCCAAACTCAATCTGTAAGGCTAGTTGTCTCATTATTTGGATGCATTTTTGAGCAGAACTTCTGAATTTTCTGGACATTCAGAGAATGAAATTTTCTCTAGTCACTTCAATGAACAAAGGCAGTCTCGTTTGAGAAATTAACATATATGGTTATATATAATAATCAAAGTCTAAATTTCACTTAAAATTTCTCTCCTCCTTTAACTATGGTGTGAGTTAGCAGAGATCCTGGGGGTGAAGACAGAGTGTGGGATTAGCTTCTTCTCTTTGTTCCTGCCTTGTGTTTCTGTTCTCTTTTGTTGCTAACTACATTTCTCTTTCAAAGTTGGAAAAAGGAAAGTATGGAGGATAAGGGGCTAGAGACATCTAACTGGAATGGCATTTCATAGTGTTTCATCCTTTGGGCTTGAAAGGTATATAAAGCAGATTAGCTTTCATATGTAAGATTTTGCATACTCTAAGAAATTCTCTGTAGATTGAGATGTGTCATCTACAGTTCTGTGATATTCTGTGATGTGATGATTTTTCTCACTGTAATTTTTATATCTCACCTTTCAGCCCTTGGTTCTCGAGGTTCATCTTTAATACTCTTTGTTAAGGTCCTATTCCATTTCTATTTAGATAGCTCCAATCTAGTTCTCTATTTCACATGCCTCACATCTAATTCATGTGAAACAGCCACTTTTGATGGATAATTGAATAAAGATGATGTGATACATGTATATATACAATGGATACTACTCAGCCATAAGAAAGCATAAAATGCTGCCATTTGTAACAACATGGATGGATCTTGAGAGTATCATGATAAGTAAAAGTCAGACTAAAAAGGACATATGTATCACTCATGTATGGGATATAAAACAGGAAGAAATAAACAAACAAACTCATAGACACAAAGAACAGAATGGTGGTTACCAGAGGAGAAGAAGGGCAAGAGAGGGTGAAGAGGGTAAGAAGTCAAATATATGGTGATGGAAGGAGACTAGACTGGATGGTGAGCACACAATGCAATATATAGAGGATGTATTATAGAATTATATACTTGAAACTTAAATAATGTTATTAATCAACATCATCCCAATACATTTAATAAAGCATGCAGTGCCTATATTCCCATAAGCAGTAAATAAATGTTAGCTACCATTATTATCTTTAAGACAATATCTTTCTCTCCAGCACTATTTGTGAAAATAGAAAAAGTTAAACTATTAAACATTTAGCATTCCTTTTGTTAAAAATGTTCAAAACATTGACTTCATATTTTTGTGCCACTTTTTCATCATAAGTAAAGCACTGTGTATTGCAGCATAATTCATAGAATATTTTTTTAAAAACATGCAAATTATTTTGATCAGTCTGAATCTACGGTTAAAAAATAAATTTTAAAAGAAAATGAGGAAAGGCCTAATTGCTAGTACCAGGGGACCAATAGATATTACTGAATATGATAACCTGCAATTTGCAACATCATTTAAGGGTGACTTGTCCTATATAACTTGGTAGATAAATACTTGTCTAAAGAAGTTGAAATGACTGATTTCATCCCAATATATTTATTGATCAACAGCAGTATGAAAGACTCAAGTAGATCTAGTAGAACTAAGTACCTTCACCAAGAAATCAATGCAGGAAAATGCCTAAAAACCTCCCTTAAAAAGAGAAGATAATCAATTTTAATTTAAAAAAGATAAATGCTGCTGTTACTGAAACAAAACTTTTTCATTATAAATGTGAAATTTCTTTTGTGACACAATTTAAGATATATTTTGATTATATATATATATATAC
>NW_006443138.1:9996948-9997506 GCF_000325575.1 Pteropus alecto
TATTTTAATATATATTGTATATTTTCCTTTGAATTGGTCATCTAAAACTTTAAATGTATACATCATATTTAGAAAACTGACTTCATGTAAATTTATTTCTTTATTCCCTTTTTAGAATTATTTTTATTTCTCCAATTGGTTGTACATTTTATATCCTAATTAAAAATATGCTATGTAATTCTCTGAAATAAAATCAGAATGAAGTCTTAAAGGTAGTTTCTTCCAACTTCTAAAAATATTTTTGTGAATATGATAGGGATCATCTTGCACGGTGATGCTGCTTTATGATGAGGACAAAAACAGCATTCCCTACTCTGTCTTCCTCTCTGTTCATCTTTCTACCTCCATGTAGTGATAGCCACTCTCAGGAAACAATGGGTCAAGAAATAACAGAGGCTTTAGAAGGTTATCGTATCCTCTGGTTATAGTTTTCAAAACTGCCATCCATTCAAAAGGAGGGAACAAGAGATAGGCAAATTCTTGGCAGGAGTAAATACTGGAATCACAGCTTTGACCTATGCTTAAAATATTTTAAAATTTCAATAGCAGTTTAGTTGG